>NW_024429077.1:600000-900000 GCF_009769625.2 Cygnus olor | reverse complement strand
AAGGGGGGCTCTTGTGCGGGAGGGGGCTGTCCTCCTGAACAAACGAACAACCGTTATGCGTTTTGAGGCCCTGCTTCCCAGGACGTGGCTGAACATCGCTCGTTGATGGGAAGTAGAGAATAACCTTTTTTCCTTTCTCTCTGTGCATCTGCGTGGCCTTTTTTTTTTTCTTTTCTTTTTGTTTGTTTGTTTGTTTCCCCTCTCCCTTTTCCCTTTAATTAAATCATCCTCATCTCAAACCTCGAGCTCTTTGTGTTGTATTTTCTCCCCCTTCCTCTTGGAGGAGGGGGGGAGTGAGAGAGTGGCCGTGGTGGAGCTCGGCTGCCCACCCGAGTAAAACCACCACAGTCCTTTTTGATGCCCAATGTGGGGCTCAAGGGTTGAGATAACAGTAGAATTGATTAAAATATTTACGACTAACACACTTGCTCGTCACTATGTTCGGTTTGCTGTTAATATTTTTTGTGTGACTTTGTCGTATGTAATCTGTCCTCTGTTCTCTTTTCTCCTCTATATCCGATCAGAGAATGTGCTAAAATCTGTGTTTGGTTTCTTTATTACACTGTGCTCTAACACACTGGCCGTGAGTTTCGTCTGGTACTCAGGCCCTGCACTGTTATCATTCTGGTCTCCTGGAGATTATCTTCTTGGAAATATTAAGAATTACACTTCCTTCTTTTTCTCCTCCAGAAGTCAATTTGTGAATAATATCGGGAATGGTACCTTCATCTTATCTCCCTGTGGGCTAATTGCAGCAGCCTTTGAGTATCTTGAATACTCTTGGTCAACTGTCATCTTCCTATTACTAGTCCTGCAAAATGTGTTTCTTTTCCTCCCTAAGGTCAAACAATTCATTAATAATATCATCCAAGAACCTGCCCCGAGACAAAGTAGTTGTGGGTGGCAAGGTGTGTGGGGGGATATGGGCAGGTACCTGTCACGGTTGTCGCCGCCAATGTTTTTTCACTTCACCCCTGAACAAGTGCAAAATCCAAAAAAAAATGGTAGAATGTTTGAAAGACATATGCCCTGACCCTGGCAATACCAGAGAACTCCACCAGCTTGCTGCACTCTGCTGGGGTCTGGCTTACGCCTATCAAATGTCAATTAACACTGCCCAGCACCCTCAAGGGGATGGGGAAGTCTTTGAATTTGATGACCAGATAACACACACTGTGACCACCCCAGAGGACCAACCATCTATGGTATCAGTTGCCCCTATAGTCAAGTCAAAACAATGGAAACTGAAGTCAGCTCGTTTAGTAAGGGAAGAAGCTCCTCCTAATGAGGAGGGAGAAGAGGAAAAGGCAGGCAGCTCTAAAGCAGCGTCATCACAACAACATCAGGGAGAAGAGACGGAAATCATAAATGAATCAGAAACTACCCGATCCCTAACCTTGAGTGAGTTGCGAGAAATACGAAAGGATTATGGTCGACACCCAGGTGAACACATCCTCACCTGGCTGCTTCAATGCTGGGACACTGGGACCAATAGCCAGGAACTAGAGGGCAATGAAGCCAAGCAGCTGGGATCCCTCTCTAGAGAAAGGATCATTGACAGAGTAATTGGGAGAGAGGCACAGGATCTCAGCCTCTGGAGGCGACTCCTGGCAGCTGTGAAAGAAAGGTATCCCCACAAGGAAGATATTGTATATCAAGTAGGCAAGTGGACCACCATGGAGAAAGGTCGCCAGCAACTGAGGGAATTAGCTGTGCTGGAGGTGATTTATAGTAATTTGAACCATGAACAGACACCTAAAGACCCTGATCAAGTCCAGTGCACAGCATCCATGTGGCAGAAGTTTGTACGGGCTGCACTCCTATCACATGCCAGCACACTGGCAGCAATAAATTGGGAAGAGGGGATGGGGCCAACAGTGGAGACTGTGTCCAACCAGCTTCATAAATATGAAGAAAATCTCTCTGCCCCAGTACGGGCCTGCATTTCAGCCGTGGAGAAACTGTCCCAACGGTTAGAAGAACATATAACTTCCTCCTCACCTAGATGGAAGAATCTTTCAGCCATTAAGTGCCAGCATTCTCCAGCTCAAGCAAGGGAGAATCCAGGACGCACACCACGGGGCACCTTGTGGTTTTATTTACGTGACCACGGGGAAGATATGAGGAAGTGGGACAGTGAACCGACCTCGGCCCTAGCTGCTCGGGTACGTGAACTGCGGAAAGATACAGCAGCAAGAAAAGAAGCCCCTAGGAGGATTGCTGCCCCAGTTTCTGTTGGGCAGTCCCCCAGAGGCAGTAGAAGGGCCAGTATTACTCCTGACCCTGACAAAGAGACCTCTGCTTCACATTTGGAAGAATTAATTGACAGATGCTCCAACCAGGACTAGTGGGGCCCTGCCTCTGGCCAGGTAGAGGAGAGGGACAACCGGATTCACTGGACTGTGTGGATCCGATGGCCTGGCACACCGGAACCGCAGAAATATAAAGCTCTAGTGGACACAGGCGCACAGTGTACCCTAATGCCATCAGGTCACCAAGGGGCAGAACTCATCTGTATCTCTGGAGTGACAGGGGGATCCCAAGAGCTAACTGTATTGGAAGCTGAAGTGAGTCTAACTGGGAATGAGTGGCAAAAGCACCCCATCGTGACTGGCCCAGAGGCTCCATGCATCCTCGGCATAGACTACCTCAAGAGAGAGTACTTCAGGGATCCAAAAGGGTACCGGTGGGCTTTTGGCATAGCTGCCTTGGGTACAGAGAAGATTAGGCAGCTGTCTACCCTGCCTGGCCTTTCAGAAGACTCTTCCGTTGTAGGATTGCTTAAGGTTGAAGAACAGCAAGTGCCAATTGTGACTACAACTGTGCACCAGCAGCAATATCGCACCAACCAAGACTCCCTGATCCCCATCCATGAGTTGGTTCATTGGCTGGAGAGCCAAGGAGTGATCAGCAAGACTCGCTCACCCTTTAATAGTCCCTTATGGCCAGTGCGAAAGTCTAATGGCGAGTGGAGGCTAACGGTGGACTATCGCGGCCTGAATGAAGTCACGCCACTACTGAGTGCTGCAGTGCCAGACATGCTAGAACTCCAGTATGAACTAGAGTCAAAGGCAGCCAAGTGGTACGCCACAATTGATATTGCTAATGCATTTTTCTCCATCCCTCTGGCAGCAGCATGCAGGCCGCAGTTTGCTTTCACTTGGAGGGGCATCCAATACACCTGGAATCGACTGCCCCGGGGGTGGAAACACAGCCCTACCATTTGCCATGGACTGATCCAGTCTGCACTGGAACAAGGGGGAGCTCCTGAACACCTGCAGTACATTGATGACATCCTCGTGTGGGGCAACACAGCAGCAGAAGTTTTTGAGAAAGGGAAGAAAGTAGTCCAAATTCTCCTGAAAGCTGGTTTTGCCATTAAACAGAGTAAGGTCAAGGGACCCGCACAGGAAATCCAGTTCTTGGGGGTAAAATGGCAGGATGGATGTCGCCACGTTCCAATGGATGTGATCAATAAAATAACTGCTATGTCTCTGCCAACTAGCAAAAAGGAAATGCAATCCTAGGCCTTGTGGGATTTTGGAGAATGCATGTTCCAGGCTATAGTCAGCTTGTGAGTCCTCTATATCGACCAACTCGAAAGAGGAACTATTTTGAGTGGGGCCCCGAGCAACAACAGGCCTTTTAACAACTCAAACAAGAAATAGCTCGTGCAGTAGCCCTTGGGCCTGTTCGTACAGGACCAGCTGTGCAAAACATACTTTACACTGCAGCCGGGGAGCATGGCCTCACCTGGAGGCTCTGGCAGAAGACCCCAGGAGAAACTCGAGGTCGACCTCTGGGGTTCTGGAGCTAGGGCTATCGAGGATCAGAAGACAATTACACCCGAACATGTAAAGGAGATATTAACAGCATATGAGGGGATTCGAGCTGCTTCAGAAGTTGTTGATACAGAAGCAGAACTCCTCTTGGCCCCACGGCTACCTGTGTTACATTGGATGTTCAAAGGGAAAATTCCCACTACACACCACGCAACTGACGCTACGTGGAGTAAGTGGATAGCGTTAATTACACAGCGGGCTCGAATGGGAAAACCTAATCGCCCAGGAATCCTGGAAGAGATCATGGACTGGCCGGAAGGCAGAGATTTCGGAGTGCCGACAGAAGAGGTAACCCGTGCTGAAGAGGCACCACCATATAATGAGTTGCCAGAAGACAGAAAGCAGTATGTGTTGTTCACTGACGGATCCTGCCATGTGGTAGGGGGCCATCGGAAATGGAAAGCTGCTGTGTGGAGTCCCACACGATGAGTCGTGGAGGTCATGGAAGGGGAAGGCGAGTCGAGTCAGTATGCAGAAGTGAAAGCCATACAACTGGCCCTAGAAATTGCTGAAAGAGGAAAATGGCCGGTACTGTATCTCTACGCTGATTTGCCGCTGATGGTGACAAATGCTCTGTGGGGGTGGCTGCAGTAATGGAAACAGAACAACTGGCAGCGCAGAGGTAAACCTATCTGGGCTGCTACCCTGTGGCAAGATGTTGCTGCCCTGGTAGAAAACCTGGCTGTAAAGGTATGCCATGTAGATGCTCACATGCCCAAGAGTTGTGCCACCGAAGAACATCAGAATAACGCAGAGGTGGATTGAGCTTCAAAAATTGAAGTGGCTCAGGTGGACCTGGACTGGGGACGTAAGGGTGAGCTGTTTGTAGCTTGATGGGCCCATGAAACATCAGGACATCTAGGGAGGGATGCCACATACAGATGGGCTCGTGATCGAGGGGTGGACCTGACCATTGAGACCATCACACAGGTTACCCATGAGTGTGAGACCTGTGCTGCAATCAAGCGAGCCATGAGGGTAAAGTCTCCCTGGAATAGGGGGAGATGGCTTCGATTTCGATATGGTGAGGCCTGGCAGATTGACTACATCGGACCACTCCCACAAACCCGCCAAGGCAAACGGTACATACTCACCATGGTAGAAGCAACTACTGGGTGGCTGGAAACATATCCAGTAAACCATGCCACGGCCCAAAACACTATCTTGGGCCTGGAAAGGTAAGTGCTGTGGCGACATGGTACACCAGAGAGAATTGAGTCCAACAATAGGAGTCACTTCTGAAACAATTTGGTCACCTCCTGGGCCAAGAGACATGGCATTGAGTGGGTGTATCACATCCCTTATCACCAACAAGCCTCTGGGAAGGTTGAGAGGTACAATGGACTGTTAAAGACTATGTTAGGAGCATTGGGTGCTGAACGTGGAAACAATGGGACATAAATCTACCAGAGGCCACTTGGCTAGTTAACAACAGGGGGTCTGACAGCCGTCCTGTTCCTGCTGAAACAAAACCCCTACACACTGTGGGAGAATCTAAAGTCCCTATAGTGCATGTAGGGAAGTGGATGGGGAAGATGGTGTGGGTTGCTCCTACCGTGGGAAAAGGCAAACCCACTCGTGGGATTGTCTTCGCCCAAGGACCAGGGTACACCTGGTGGGTAATGCAAAAGGATGGGGATATCAGGTGCATGCCTCATTGTTGTGGTTTAGCCCGGCTGGCAGCCAAACACCACACAGCCGTTCGCTCACCCTCCCCCCTCCCTCTCCAGGATGGGGGAGAGAAACGGGAAAGTGAAGTCTGTGAGTTGAGATAAAGACAGTTTATTAAGACAGGGAAAATAATAACAACAATAATAATAATAATAATAATAATAATAATAATAATAGTATTAATAGTAATAATGTGTACGAAATAAGTGATGCACAATGCAATTGCTCACCACCCGCTGACCGATGCCCAGCCTATCCCCGAGCAGCCGGCCCCCCCTCCACCCCAGCTAGCCACCCCTATATATTGTTCAGCATGACGTCAGATGGTATGGAATACCCCTTTGGCCAGTTTGGGTCAGCTGTCCTGGGTCTGTCCCCTCCCAGCTCCTGCTGCATCCCTAGCCTGCTCGCTAGCAGGACAGAGCGAGAAGCTGAAAAGTCCTTGGCTTAGTGTAAGCACTGCTCTACAACAGTTAAAACATCAGCATGTTATCAGCGCTCTTCTCATCCTAATCCAAAACATAGCACCCTGCCAGCTACTAGGAGGACAATTAACTCTGTCCTAACTGAAACCAGGACAGATATCCACCCCTTATTCCATACCATTTATGTCATGCTCAGGTTACACTCTTTCCAATACCTTCTAATTAATCACCATTTTCATCTATGATATATAGCAACCATGGTAGTGATGACATACAGTATTATATAATAATTAACATAATACAATTCAACTCATGGGCTATTCTCACCCAATATTAGGTCCCCTTGAGGTACACACCGGACCTCCCCATACTTTTGCATTACCCACCAAGTGCATCCAGGTCCCTGAGCAAAAGCAATCCCACGAATGGGCTTGCCTTTTCCTGAGGCAGGAGTAGCCCAGACTGTCTTCCCCAGCATGTTTCTTACGTGCACTACAGGGACTTTATCCCCTTCTACAGTACATAACAGGTTTGATTGGGCAGGTCCAGCTCGGTTGGCAGATCCTCTAGTATTGACTAACCAGGTGGCCTTTGCCAAATGCGTATCCCAATTTTTGAATGTCCCAGCACCCATTGCTTTCAGTGTAGTCTTTAACAGTCCATTGTATCGTTCAACTTTCCCGGAGGCTGGTGCATGATAGGGGATGTGATACACCCAATCAATACCATGTTCTTTGGCCCAAGTGTCTATAAGGTTGTTTCGGAAATGAGTCCCATTGTCTGACTCAATTCTTTCTGGGGTGCCATGTCGCCATAGGACTTGCTTTTCAAGGCCCAGGATAGTGTTCCGGGCGGTGGCATGGGGCACAGGATATGTTTCCAGCCATCCGGTGGTTGCTTCCACCATTGTAAGTACATGGCGCTTGCCGTTGCGGGTTTGAGGGAGTGTGATGTAATCAATCTGCCAGGCCTCTCCATATTTATATTTCAGCCATCGTCCTCCATACCAAAGAGGCTTTGACCGTTTGGCTTGTTTAATTGCAGCACATGTTTCACAATCATGAATAACCTGTGCTATAGTGTCCATGGTCAGGTCCACCCCTCGGTCACGAGCCCATCTATATGTTGCATCTCTACCTTGATGGCCTGAGGTGTCATGGGCCCATCGGGCTATAAATAATTCACCTTTATGTTGCCAGTCCAGGTCCACCTGAGCCACTTCAATCTTAGCAGCCTGATCCACCTGCTGGTTGTTTTGATGTTCTTCAGTAGCCCGATTCTTGGGCACGTGAGCATCTACATGGCGTACCTTTACAACCAGGTTCTCTACCCGGGCAGCAATATCTTGCCACAATGCAGCAGCCCAGATGGGTTTGCCCCGGCGTTCCCAGTTGTTCTGCTTCCATTGCTGTAACCACCCCCACAGGGCATTTGCTTCCATCCATGAATCAGTATAGAGATAGAGAACTGGCCACTTTTCTCGTTCAGCAATATCTAAGGCCGGCTGAATGGCTTTCACTTCTGCAAATTGACTCGATTCACCTTCTCCCTCAGCAGCTTCTGCAACTCGTCGTGTAGGACTCCATACAGCAGCTTTCCATCTCCGATGCTTTCCCACAATACGACAGGACCCATCAGTGAACAGGGCATATTTCTTCTCATTTTCTGGTAGCTTGTTGTACAGTGGGGCTTCTTCAGCACGGACCACCTCCTCCTCCGGTGATATCCCAAAGTACTTGCCTTCTGGCCAGTCCATAATCACTTCCAAGATTCCTGGGCGACTGGGGTTTCCTATTCGAGCCCACTGAGTAATCAGTGCCACCCACTTGCTCCATGTAGCATCAGTTGCATGATGTGTGGAGGGGACCCTTCCTTTGAACATCCAACCCAGTACCGGCAGTCAGGGTGCCAGGAGGAGCTGCGCTTCAGTACCGACCACTTCCGAAGCAGATCAAACTCCCTCATATGCTGCCAATATCTCCATTTCGGTTGGAGTATAGCGGGCCTCAGATCCTCTGTATCCTCGACTCCAAAACCCCAGGGGTCGACCTTGAGTTTCCCCAGGTTCTTTCTGCCAGAGGCTCCAGGTGGGACCATTCTCCCCGGCTGCGGTGTAGAGAACATTCTTTACATCTGGTCCTGTTCGGACTGGCCCAAGGGCTACTGCATGAACTATTTCCTGCTTAATTTGTTCAAAGGCTTGTCGTTGCTCAGGGCCCCATTCAAAAGCATTCTTCTTACGGGTTACTTGGTAGAGCGGGTTTACAATCAGACTGTAATTTGGAATGTGCATTCTCCAAAACCCCACGACACCTAGGAAAGTTTGTGTTTCCTTGTTGCTAGTTGGTGGAGACATAGCTGTTATTTTGTTGATCACATCCATTGGGATTTGACGACGTCCATCTTGCCATTTTATTCCTAAAAACTGGATCTCTCGTGCAGGTCCTTTAACTTTATTTTGTTTTATGGCAAAACCGGCCTTCAGAAGGATTTGGACTATTTTCTTCCCTTTCTCGAAAACTTCCTCTGCAGTGTCACCCCACACAATGATGTCATCGATGTACTGCAGGTGTTCAGGAGCCTCCCCCTGCTCCAGCGCAGACTGGATCAGTCCATGGCAAATGCTAGGGCTATGTTTCCACCCCTGGGGCAGCCGATTCCAAGTATATTGGACTCCCCTCCAAGTGAAAGCAAACTGTGGCCTGCACTCTGCTGCTAGAGGGATGGAGAAAAATGCATTAGCGATATCAATTGTGGCATACCACTTGGCTGCCTTTGATTCCAGTTCGTACTGGAGTTCTAGCATGTCCGGCACTGCAGCACTCAGCGGTGGCGTGACTTCGTTCAGGCCACGATAGTCCACTGTTAGTCTCCACTCACCATTAGACTTTTGCACTGGCCATATGGGACTATTAAAAGGTGAATGGGTCTTGCTGATCACTCCTTGGCTCTCCAGTTGACGAATTAGCTTATGGATGGGAATCAGGGAGTCTCGGTTGGTGCGATATTGCCGCCGGTGCACAGTTGTGGTAGCGATTGGCACTTGCTGTTCTTCAACCCTCAGCAACCCCACAACAGAAGGGTCCTCTGAGAGACCGGGCAAGGTAGACAACTGTTTAATGTCCTCTGTCTCTAAGGCAGCTGTGCCAAAAGCCCAGCGGAACCCTTTTGGGTCCTTGAAATATCCTCTTCTAAGATAGTCTATGCCAAGGATGCACGGAGCATCCGGGCCAGTCACAATACGGTGCTTTTGCCACTCATTTCCGGTTAGACTCACTTCAGCCTCCAATACAGTTAACTGCTGGGATCCCCCTGTCACGCCATAAATACAGATGGGCTCTGGCCCTTTACAGCTTGATGGCATTAGAGTACATTGTGCACCGGTGTCTACTAGAGCCTTATACTTCTGTGCGTCAGACGTGCCAGGCCATCGAATCCACACAGTCCAATAAACTCGATTGTCCCTTTCCTCCCCCTGGCTGGAGGCAGGGCCCCTCTAGTCCTGGTCAGAATCTTCGTTTCTGTGTTTAAAGGACTGCCTGCTGGAAGTTGGAGCAGCAAACTTTTCAGAGAACCCCTTTCTCCCGATTGTTTTCTTTTGCAACTCACGTACCCATGCCTCTAGGGTCTCAGTAGATTTTCCATCCCATTTTCTCATGTCCTCTCCATGGTCTCGTAGGTAAAACCACAGGGTGGCGCGGGGTGTGTACCCACCATATTGTCTTCTTTGCACAGATGAACATTTACCCCTAATAGCCGAGACACTAGTTTGTACAGGTGGGGAAGAAAATAAACTCTCTTTAAGTTGGTGGACCTCTTCAAAAAGTTTCTCCAAAGTATTCTCTTTTAGTTGGTGGCCACTGGTCTGTTCAGGTGGGGGGGGAAGATAAATTCTCTTTAAGTTGGTGGAACTCTTCAGAGAGTTTCTCCACAGCCGAGACACAGGCCTGTAGGGAAGAGGAGAGATTTCCTTCGTACTCCCGGAGTTGTTTAGCCATGTCACCCACTGTGGGGTCTTCACCGTCTTTCCAGGTTATTATTGTCAATGAGCTGGCCCATGATGATGGTGCATTCCGTACAAACTTCCGCCACATGGGTCGAGTACACTGGACTTCATCTGGATCTGTGGATATTTGTGCGTCGTCTAGGTCCTTAGAAATTACTTCCCGTACGGCTAATTCCCTCAGGTACTGAATTCCCTTCTCCATGGTGGTCCACTTGACTGGTAGACATACAAGTTCTTCCTTGAAGGGATACCTTTCCTTCACAGCTAACAGGAGACGCCTCCAGAGGCTGTGAGATCGTGCTCCATCTCCAATTGCTTTGTCAATGCTTGCATCTCTAGCAAGGGATCCCAACCGCCTGGCTTCCCTGCCCTCTAATTCCACACCATTGGCTCCAGTGTCCCAGCACCGGAGCAGCCAGGTGACAAGCTGCTCACCTATACAGCGACCAAAATCTTTTCGCACATCTCGTAGCTCACGCTGGTATAGGGTTCGGGTAGTTACTGTTGATTTTTCGACATCCTCATCCTCATCTTCATCCTCCTGCACACTTGATGGCCCAGCCCCGTCTTCTCTATACCCAGACTTAGCAGAAGACTGTCTGCGTTCTAAACGACCTGAGTCTCTATACCATTTTTTCACCTTTTCTACAGGGGCAACTTGCACTGCTACAGCTCGCTTCTCTGACCCAGCTACAGGGTCTGCCACAGGGGTTGGAATACCCTCTGCAGGGGCAACTTGCACTGCTACAGTTCGTTTCTCCGACCCAGCCACAGGGTCTGCCACAGGGGTTGGAATACCCTCTGCAGGGGCAACTTGCACTGCTACAGTTCGTTTCTCTGACCCAGCCACAGGAGTGGGAGCGGCTGCAGGAGCTGGAGCAGCTGCAGGGGCTGGAGCTGGAACAGTTGCGGGAGCTGGAGCTGGAACAGCTGCGGGAGCTGGAACGGCTGCGGGAGCTGGAGCTGGAACGGCTGCAGGAGCTGGAGCTGGAATGGCTGCAGGAGTCGGGACTGGAACGGCCGCAGGGTCTGTCACTAGGTTGATAGTAGCATCAATTGCAGCTCGATAGGCACAAGCCAGACCCCAGCACGCCACAGTGATTTGTGTCACTTTGGAACTGCCAGAGTCATGACACCTTTTTTTCAAGCATTCTACCAGTTTTTTAGGATTTTGCAGTTGTTCAGGGGTGAATGTCCAAAACACTGGAGGTGCCCACTGCTCTAGAAACCTGCCCATATCCTCCCACACTCCTTGCCACTCGCAACTATCCCGCCTCAAGACAGATCTCCGGATGAGATTCCTAAGTAGTTGTTTAACCTTAAACAAAACCTGAAGCGCATTCAGGAGACATAACAACAAGAACATGCTGGTCTGAGTATCCCAAGGATATTCAACATCTTGGAGAGCTACCGTAACTAGCTCGGGGGATAAGAGGGTGGTGAAGGAGGAAGGGAGAGTGAACAGGTAGGAAAAAATATCTTCCCCTGTCCCCTCCACAGATTGACTCCCTGATGAAAAAAGGCAATAGGTGTAATTGCTAATAGTTTCTGAGATATGGTTTCCGAAGTATAGAGTCGACGACAGTGCTGAGTACAAATACCAGGTTAGAGTCATGACCAGATACCTCATCATTTCATAAGCCATCGTTACACCACACAGTACCATAACAATCTTAAACCAGGGCCCGGAAAGGATAAACAGCACGACAGGGAGCACATACAGAAAGTAACTTGCTATAAAACTCAATTTGGGAAACAGGCACAGCAGACTTGAGATAGTGGGGATAGGTTATGAATACGTATAGGCATATTGGGAAACTTCATGCATATGTAATTTTTTAATGCATATAACCAAAGCAAGTTACCGCGTTAAGGTGCGCATGCCTTTGGGAGCTATCCCACATGCGCCCGGCGCCAAAATAAACCACATACCTACTTTATAACTTAATTGATTTGAGTTATAAAGTTCTTCCACGAATCAGTATAGAGGAGCATCGAGTAGCTTGTGAACCTGTAGTACTCAGCCAATGAGGAAACAGGGGAGGTGATCAGGTGTCGGGTAATAGGGAATAAAAGGTTATGATTTGTTTACTAAAATGCGTTCCTGATTGACAGGATGCCCGCCATTGCAATCGCAAATAAAATAGCTTCACAGAAGATCCTGTCTGAAGAAAATTATTTGAGATTTTTCTCACAATTTGGGGAGCTCGTCCGGGAGCTTGTCGCCTGCCGAAGAGTTCTTGCCACCACAGACAGGAAGGTGCACCCCGCTGATTTCAGCGGTCCTGTCGGGGGTGGTGGGTTGTCTCGGTACGGCCGGCAAAGGACCGAGACTGTTAATCTGAAGACAGGCTCTGTGAAGCTCTGGGGAGAAGGGAGGCTGGCACTGACATACACAGACACAGCCCAGACATAGTTCAGCCCGGATCGGGAACAGGCACGGGGATTACTGCTGATAACCTGGACCGTGAAGCCGTGCATGGACCGAGGTAAGGGAAACTTTACCGTATCTTGCCTCGGGCTGGGTTCGGGGAGACTCTGGTGTGGAGTGTGAATGAGACGCACTTTTAGTGCGAAGCGAGTGTGGAGTCCCGATCCGCGAGGTTCTGTAGTCCCGCGAGGGAACGAACGAAGTCCCCTTGGCTGGAGAGGGATGAAGCGAAAGAGAGACGAGCAAAAGAGGGTCTCGGGGGATACGTGTACGGTACCCCGAGCACGGTGAAGTGAGGTGCTCGGCAGTACACCCCACCTCTGTCCTAATCCTAGGTGAAGGCGTGTGGTGCCCTGTGGGTGGTCAAGTCCACAGCAGCACATCAGGAAGATATGGGGATTAAGGGTTCCAAGTCAGCAGGGAAAATTACAATTACAATTACAATTACAGTATTGCAAAGTACATTCTGATTGTCTCGAGGTCGACCCCTAGGGTTTGGGAGTCGGGGATACAGAGGATCTGAGGCCCACAACACTCCAACCGAAAAGGAGATATTGGCAGCATATGAAGGAGTTCGATCTGCTTCGGAAGTGGTCGGTACTGAAGCGCAGCTCCTCCTGGCACCCCGACTGCCGGTACTAGGCTGGATGTTCAAAGGAAGGGTCCCCTCCACACATCATGCAACTGATGCTACATGGAGCAAGTGGGTTGCACTGATTACTCAGCGGGCTCGAATAGGAAACCCCAGTTGCCCAGGAATCTTGGAAGTGATTGTGGACTGGCCAGAAGGCAAGTACTTTGGGATATCACCGGAGGAGGAGGTGGTCCGTGCTGAAGAAGCCCCACTGTACAACAAGCTACCAGAAAATGAGAAGAAATATGCCCTGTTCACTGATGGGTCCTGTCGTATTGTGGGAAAGCATCGGAGATGGAAAGCTGCTGTATGGAGTCCTACACGACGAGTTGCAGAAGCTGCTGAGGGAGAAGGTGAATCGAGTCAATTTGCAGAAGTGAAAGCCATTCAGCCGGCCTTAGATATTGCTGAATGAGAAAAGTGGCCAGTTCTCTATCTCTATACTGATTCATGGATGGAAGCAAATGCCCTGTGGGGGTGGTTACAGCAATGGAAGCAGAACAACTGGGAACGCCGGGGCAAACCCATCTGGGCTGCTGCATTGTGGCAAGATATTGCTGCCCGGGTAGAGAACCTGGTTGTAAAGGTACGCCATGTAGATGCTCACGTGCCCAAGAATCGGGCTACTGAAGAACATCAAAACAACCAGCAGGTGGATCAGGCTGCTAAGATTGAAGTGGCTCAGGTGGACCTGGACTGGCAACATAAAGGTGAATTATTTATAGCCCGATGGGCCCATGACACCTCAGGCCATCAAGGTAGAGATGCAACATATAGATGGGCTCGTGACCGAGGGGTGGACCTGACCATGGACACTATAGCACAGGTTATTCATGATTGTGAAACATGCGCTGCAGTCAAGCAAACCAAACGGTCAAGGCCTCTTTGGTATGGAGGACGATGGCTGAAATATAAATATGGAGAGGCCTGGCAGATTGATTACATCACACTCCCTCAAACCCGCAACGGCAAGCGCCACGTACTTACAATGGTGGAAGCAACCACCGGATGGCTGGAAACATATCCTGTGCCCCATGCCACCGCCCGGAACACTCTCCTGGGCCTTGAAAAGCAAGTCCTATGGTGACATGGCACCCCAGAAAGAATTGAGTCAGACAATGGGACTCATTTCCGAAACAACCTTATAGACACTTGGGCCAAAGAACATGGTATTGAGTGGGTGTATCACATCCCCTATCATGCACCAGCCTCCGGGAAAGTTGAACGATACAATGGACTGTTAAAGACTACACTGAAAGCAATGGGTGCTGGGACATTCAAACATTGGGATACACATTTGGCAAAGGCCACCTGGTTAGTCAATACTAGGGGATCTGCCAACCGAGCCGGACCTGCCCAATCAAACCTGTTATGTACTGTAGAAGGGGATAAAGTCCCTGTAATGCATGTAAGAAACATGCTGGGGAAGACAGTCTGGGCTACTCCTGCCTCAGGAAAAGGCAAGCCCATTCGTGGGATTGCTTTTGCTCAGGGACCTGGATGCACTTGGTGGGTAATGCAAAAGTATGGGGAGGTCCGGTGTGTACCTCAAGGGCATTTAATACTGGGTGAGAATAGCCCATGAGTTGAATTGTAGTATGTTAATTATTATATAATACTGTATGTCATCACTACCATGATTGCTATATGTCAATGTCCTGTTAATGGTATCACAGTAACAGCCACGCAGATAATAATGAATGAATTTTGATAGAATTGGACAAGCACAGCGATGTGATGGAACGAGAACAGGCTTCAACATGTGACGATCCAACATCACACACCATCTCTTCTGCCCTGAAAGACTGCTGTGACAGATGGAGCCCAAAGTCAGTCATGGACTATGCAAACTCAGTGGACATTCTATATACCATAGATGAAAATGGTGATTAATTGGAATGCATTGGAAAGGGTGTAACCTGAGCATGATATAAATGGTATGGAATAAGGGGTGGATATCTGTCCTGGTTTCAGCTAGGACAGAGTTAATTTTCCTCCTAGTAGCTGGTAGGGTGCTATGTTTTGCATTTAGGATGAGAAGAGCGCTGATAACACCCTGATATTTTAATTGTTGCAGAGCAGTGCTTACACTAAGCCAAGGACTTTTCAGCTTCTCGCTCTGTCCTGCCAGCGGGCAGGCTGGGGGTGCAGCAGGAGCTGGGAGGGGACAGACCCAGGACAGCTGACCCAAACTGGCCAAAGGGGTATTCCATACCATCTGACGTCATGCTGAACAATATATAGCAGTGGCTAGCTGGGGTGGGGGGGCTAGCTGTTCAGGGATAGGCTGGGCATCAGTCAGCGGGTGGTGAGCAATTGCATTGTGCATCGCTTGTTTGTACACATTATTAGTAGTAGTACTATTATTATTGTTTTCCTTTCTTTCCTGTCATAATAAACAGTCTTTATCTCAACCCACAGGCTTCATTTTCCTGATTCTCTCCCCCATCCCAGAGAGGGAGTGGCAAGGGTGAGCGAACGGCTTGTGGTGCTGAGTTGCCAGCCGGGTTAAACCAGAACAGTCATGTTGCCTTGAAACATGTTAAAGCAGAACTGGAGCTGTTCATGGCCAAACAGCACAGCCACAGAAATCTATCCCTGGTCATACAGGGATGGGGCCTACAGGTGCTGCAAGGGAAGCAGTGGCCCTCCTGGTCACCCATCTCTTCTCCCGCCATCCCCACAGAAGTAGCCCCCCCCCAAAAAAAAAAAAAAAAAGCGGTGGCAGGGAACCTGCCAGCCATGGCAGATGGCACCTCATCCCATGCTAATGAGCCAGCAGGATTTAATTCCCGACTACCATTAACACTCATTAGATTGTCACTTGGCCATTCCTCTGCTTCTGTTGCGTCTCTGCCGCTACTGCTTCACCGTGTTAATTTGGGGCTGCCTCTGGGGTGGCTGTCAGACCTCCCTCTAACAGTGTGCCACCTCAATGTCCCTCAAACCCCTCATTAAATGGGTCTTCAGGTGAGGCAGGCACGGAGCAGCCTATTTACAATGGGAAAATGTTCTTTCATGCTACTGCCTTTGACTGCAGTGGAGCCCAGGGAGCCTAAAAGCTTTGAGAAATGGAGATGATTTGGGGATCGATGCTCTGCAATCATCCGAAATGGTGGGTGCTGGCTACTAAGGCACCTCAGGGCATGTATTGCCCCCAGGCTGTGCCACCAGCTCCCAGGCATGTGCCTCCTGCCCGCCTCACCTCATCTGAATGATGACTGTGTGGTAATCGCTTCAGCCAGCGAAGGTCTCATCTGAAACTCTGAATCAGCCGAAGCTGGGAAGAAAAAAGAACAGAAAAAAACTGATCTGAGCAGGCTGGGCAAGCAGCCCTAGGCAAATGCGCCTTTTTGTTGCCTGCTCTCTTGTAACCTCTCCCAGAGGTACCCCCAGCACCGTCAGGTGCATGTAGCAATGAGCTGCCAAGCTCTACAGACCACTCACATCTCCACATTTTCAAATGCTACCAAAACAGTTCCATCACTAGCCTGAAAACAGTCCAGCAGACAATGTATTATTCTCTTTCAGCTAGGAAGCAGCTGTGCAGCAGCCGCTGAAAGAGCGACTGGAAGCATTTAGATGTTCTTATATTTGGGGATATCTGTGACCACAGAGGAAAGCGGGCTCTATTCAGCCCAGCCTTTCATTATTTTTTTATCCAAAAGAGAAGCTAATATCTAAAGTGTAAAGCTACTTGCTTCCCCAAATGTCTCATTGGAACTATATAGGACTCTCAAGACATACCATCTATCTCCTGAGCAAGTGCTGCAAGTACCTTGGGATAATACTACGGTTCCCTTTCATTGCTCCTGCATCAACCTCTGTATCATTGCCTGTATTTTCACATCTTTTTAACAACAGAGGAAGCTGTGGGAGTGTTGCTGTTAGAAGCTATTTGAGAAATGCTTCTGCACTCTGTGCATCCTCACCAGCGCCAAGGAGAGGGGATAATAACTTCCCTCAATCTGCTGGCCACGCTCCTCCTAATGTAGCCCAGGATGTGGTTTGCCTTTTTAGCAACAAGAGTGCTCTGTTGGCTCATATTCAGCCTAGTGCCCATGATAACACCCGGGTCCTTCCCAGCAGCGCAGCTGCTTGGCCCCCAGCCAGGGTTATTGCACCTCATTGCTGCTGGATTTCATGGGGTCGGTGTTTGCGTTTATCTAATCCCTCCAGACTGAGGCTGTGTTGGTGTCACACCCTCATCTAGTGGCACCTGCGGCTTTGCTGAAGATTCCTCATGTGTCACTGCCCTGGTCGTGGGTGATGAGCCCTTCATCAGCCTTCACTCATTGCTGGCCTTCTGGCAGCTGATGCACAGCTGGTGGCCACCCTCAGCATCCAGTATGGTTTGCCCTTGGGAAACCCCTGCCATTTTACCTCCTTGCCCTTTACATGCTCGGAAATGGCTTCCGAGAGGTTCTGTTCCATAATGAGTCTTTGAGCAATTACTGCTCCTTTTGACGATCCGTGCCCAGTCACATCACCCTTCCCCTGGAGAGTGCAGAGCCCTTCTTTCCTGGGGGTGTCCTTTGGTTCCTGGATGGATAATCCCCAGCGTCACCTGCAAACCTGTAGCACAGGAAAACACAGCATGCAGGGGTTAGAGACCACGTGAGATGTCCATCACTCCACGTGCTCTGTGCCCCCTTTACTCTGGCCCTCAGGATGAACCATCTCCAGTATGGCACAGAGGAAAGCTGTGGGTGATCCCAGCTGTGAGACTTCTGCACAGGCTGGAGCCTTGCATCCCAGCAGCAGCCTCAGCTAGTTTTATACAAAGACGTTAACAAAATTCAGGATGTCTTGGTTTTGAAAGCACTGCATAATTGCAAGTTGTTATTGTCTGAAACTGCATTTGCAAGATGCAATCTCAACAGCCAGGCAGTTTGGGGAAAAGAAACATTTGCTCAGTGTGGGGGAGGCTCCTGCAGGAGATACAGCCTCACAGTACCCCTGCCAAGATTTCACAGGTCGTCTTCTCAGCTGCCCAAGCACCGCGGTTTTCAGGCAGAAAGCTCTGGGAAGGCTTTGGGCAACATCCAATACCCAAATAAAGGTTTCTCTGTCCCCTTCCTCTGTATAGCTGTGTAGGCATCTTCACACCACCAGCATCAGGCAGCAAAGCCCTTGTGAAAGGGCAGGTCTCCAAGCTCCCTGCCCTGAACTGCAATGTCCAGAAAGCTCTGGCAAACCCCACATGTACACGTTTCTACCCTGCCCACAGCACTGCTGAGACTTTGCAGCACACTGTGCCCTTCCATGCGAGTGTTTGTGATCCCTTCCGGGCTTCTCTTCCTTATCTATCTGCTCTGAAAAGCAGAGGCAAGGGAGATGCTGGGTGTGCTCAGGCAAAAAAGTGGTATGCAGAGCATTATTTCAGGCAGGCAATCCACTGAGGGCCTAGAGCACCCCAGAAGGAGAATGGCTGGATTTTGGGTTGAGCTTTGTGGTTATATTTCCAGTCCAAAAAAATCAGTGACTTTAAGTGGGATCCTACACCCGTACAAGGTCTGATCAATAGGTTGGTGCTGCTCAGCAAAGACTTGAGCGACCAGTTCAGCCTTTTCCCTACAAGACATCCCTCAACCTAAAGAGGTGGCCACGTGCATTCCCCATCACTGTCTTCACACGGGGAAATTCGTATCCCATCCATTCACATCTTGACTTACCCAAACCCACCTGCACCCAAACTTCAGATGATTTGTTGAGTCGTAAAATCTTAGACTGTGCCTCCTTGTTATCACTTGGCCATGGGAGCAGAGAACATCCTTGCCAAAAGATGCTGTGGATGCTGTCCATGTACTCAGGCTCCACAGGAGACGTGCTCATGGAGAGAAGCCCACCAAGGACACCTAAATGATTGCATGGTGGCCACCATCCCCTGCCCTTGACTGCTAACCCAGGAGAGGGCTGCAGGTCTCACAGCCACGCACGGCTCCATGCAGCCTGGCAGCATCAGTGTTAACCGGGCTCTGCCCCGGCCCTGCCGTGAGTGCACGTTTGCCTACAGAGACGTGCTTCCAGAACGCTCCTTGCAATTACATGCCCTACCACCATGCAGGCGAGTTATTAATATATATTAGGCTCAATTATTCATGGCCTCTTTAGGATCCTGTTGTTTAAGTCCAGCTTGAGATCTCCAGGCTAGCAATCACAAAAGTTGCTTTCCAGAGGAATTACAGTAAATCAATCCTTTGGAGATGTTCCAGGCAGCCGTAAAACTCACGGCCAGAGCTGCCCAGAAAGGAGCCTTGTGCCCAAACCTTGGTGGCCCAGAAATGCTACAGGAGGTGCCTGGGCCCTCCTGGGTGGGTGCAAGGTCCTGGGACACCACTTCCCCTCTTGCCAATGCCTGCACAGAGGTCACATTGACCATCTTAAACTGCAGGGGAGAAACAGCTCAGGGATAACAACTTGGAGGTTTCTCCCCATCAAAAGGACACCTGGTGAGGACCAAACCCTGATGTTCACAGCAGAGCAAGGCAAAGCAGGCAGCAGCTCCCGTGGGGCAGGAGAACACAGCCTGTCCTGGGGGCTGTGACAGGATGCCCCTGCCCATTCCAGCTCCTGCCTGATTCTTGGTGCATAGTTGGGCAGCCCCAGGGTGCAGGATCCAGGAGGGACACCTCAGGGTGCTCCCACCAGGCACACCACCTGGCACGGGGCATCCCGCCGGGACCTGCATGCTTTGCTCCATCAGAGTGGGGCTGGCAGCAGCTGGGAGCATGCATGCAGCCTGAGAGGTGAGGATTTGCCTTCTTTGCACTGTGGCAGGGGTCTGCCTGCACACCAGACACGAGCTGCTGGGGCTGTGCTGTGCCAGCAGAAAGCCATCTGGACTGCTCCATGACGCTGGGTGAGGCTGATAAGCCAGGGCCTGGCACCACACTAACTGCAGAAATGACGGCTGGGATACGGGCCTCGGTGATGAGCAGGCAGAAGGGCCGATGGCACAGTGCCACCAGGCTCACACGTGGCTCGGATTGGTGTCAGAGCCCAGCTGAAGGCTGAGGGTGCATGGATGGAAAGGAGTAAAGGCACTCGGATGCCGCAGCAAGGGCCATCCCACGAGGCAGGATGTCAAAAAGGCCACGTGCCACCCTCAGAAACTGGGTTTCCTTGTACATCACCCCTCCTCCAACCTGCCTTCCCCTCTCCCCATCTCCCCCCGTGCCCCTGCAGCAGCCAATGCCTCCTGCCCATGACGTGGCTCTCTTTTCACTAAAATCTGCAAAGCCTTGTGCTCTGGGCACCAGCACAGCTCAGAATATAAAAATTTAATCCGTTAAATGGGTTTGCAGGGGAAGCTGGGGGAGCGGAAGGGGGAACACCCCCACTCCTCCACAGCCCCCACACTGGGGCTACTGTCACCTGCACCGCACCGGGCACTGCCTGAGATGGAGGGGGCCAGCGGTGAGGGAGGGCTCATGCCATAACGGTGCTGGGAAGGACAGGCAGCCCACAGCCCGTCCGTCTGGGCAGGAGGTGCTGGAGAGGCCTGATCCAGCTCATGGAGGGTCCCTGGGCCAGCTCCCACCCCGCCGCCTGGGGACACCAACTCCGTGACCTTGTCTCACAGCCCCCCCCCGCCCAGCCTGTGCTGAAGAAACCTAGATGATGCTACCACCAGCAGTGCCTCAGAAGGACTCCAGCAGGCAGGGGCATTTTCTTTTCCCCAAAAAAGCCTCTGAATCCCAGCAAGAGCTATTTTAATCAGCACTTTCTGCCCTGTGGGACTCCTTGTGGTGTAATGAAAGAGGCGCAGACAGCCCTTTTACTCTCCCCTCCCATCAACCCCCTGTTTGGCCTCAGCTCCTTTTTTTTTGTTGTTTTGCTCCCCCTCTGCATTTCCACCCTGCTTTGTAGGTGTTTGAAAGTGATGCTGCTGTGGTTGTTATGGCGACACCAGGCTGGGGCCCTTGCCTGAAACCCCAAACACACAATTAGCTGATTAAGAGGAAAACACAGGAGTGGGGCAACACCGCTCTGCAGGGCTGTCCCTGTGCCACCTTTGGGGGTGCCCGTCCTCTGCCCCTGGGGGTCCCCAAGGGGGGGGGTCGGGGTGCTAGGTCCTGCCAGGGGCTGAGATGCAGCCCAGGGGGCATGCACAGCCCCTCAGGTGGGTACAGGACGGAGGTTTCCAGGCTTGGAGAGGCCAAGTCTTTGCACAAAGCCTCCCTGCAGGATGCTGCAGCATGGGAACAGGGCTGGTGCAAAAAGCCATGTGGCTCTGCCTGCCCAGGGAGCAATGGAGATACCAAAGGTGCTGGTCTCGCTTGCAAGCACCACAGATGTGTTTAAATCACAGCACCCAGGAGCGTTTTTGAGCTCCTAGCTTGGGTGTAAGCCATGCCACATTCTGACTGCAAGGCTGGACCCAGTTGGGATGCAATGGTCGGATGCAGCACTGCTGTCTCTCAGCTCTGCTGGGAGATGCTACCATGTAGCTAGCTGGGCTCTGCACTTGCCCCCAGCCCTGGGGGCTGCTTGCTCACCCCCAGCCTCCAAAATGGCCCCAGCAGTGCCCTCACCAGCAGGGCAGAGGCTTGGGAGGCTGCCTGTGCTCCCCCCCCCCCCCCAGCTGCTCCACTCCTTGCCGTTCGCACTTCTTTATTGCTCACAAAGCGTCTCAGGAAGGCAGCAATCATCCCCATGACAGCACCGTTTAATGAAGTCGGCCTTCATTAGATGTTTCCGTTCCACTTGAAAAGCTCCTCTGTGAGGATGCTCAAATGCCCTGCGGCAGAGGTGGCATGCACGGGGGATGGGTGACACTGCAGGGACGGGCGGCAGCAGGCAGGGCTGGTATCCCTGTGGGGACCAGTATGTCCCCTATGAGGGCTCAGCTACTTGTTTATTCTCGTGTTCCCATTTCAGGCAAGGGGGTACCAGTCCCCGGAGAGCTGTGGACATGGGGTCTGGCCTCGACCCCTTTCTGGGGCTCGCAGGTGGTGAGGAGAGTGCAGGCTGGAGGGAAGGCTGCCCCCAGGGAGCCAGCTGGAGTGGCCCTGTGAAAAGGGTCATTTAGCTAATGCCTGCCAGAGTGCTCCTCGAGGAGAGAGCTCTGAAGTGCTCGGCAGTTAGGCAGTTATCTGTCCGGAGGGAGCATCCTTGTCTCATCAGGGCCAGGCCTGGCGAGCCGCCAGCTGCAGCAGGTCAGGAGACACCCGTGGCCCTGCACCCAGCCGCTTTGTGGGAACATGGGGAACACCTCCCTGCAGACCCGGCAGACCCCTGCCCATCGCAGGATGGGCTGTGGGCTTCTTCCTCCTGCCCTTGTCACCCTACTTCCCTCACCCCAGCACTTTTCCCCAGCTCCCCATGGGGCGTTTCAGCATCCATCCACACCGTCAGACCATGTCCTTTCATTGCACCCCCTCCCCAGCTCCTGGCACTGGTCCCCATCAGATTTTTCCCCTTTATCACAGTGATGAAAGTGGCTCAGAGCAAATAAACAGTGAGTCACAGCCGTGAGGCACGCAGCCAGCATCCACGGCTTCTTAACCTAGTTCGGGTTCATCACCACCTGGCTGCTTACAGGGGACAAAGGAGGTGACATGTCCTGGGCACTGTCCAGAAGCTTCTGCTTGGGGCTCCCTGGCCACCAAGGGCAGAGGGAGAGCCAGCACCTGCTGTCCCCAACCCTGTCCCCATCTCCAGGACCACAACAGGGTGAATGTGGGGAGCAGAAGCTGCAGAGCAATTCGTAATGGTAGCTGGGGGGGGGGGGGGGGGGTCAGCTCTGCAACCCCACACACACTTAGGGGGCAGCCACTGGTGGGAATACCAGCAGACGGATGCACCTATGGCTACAGGTGCGACTGGTGGTGCCAACAAGGCCACCTCCATGGTGGGAACACGATGGACAACCATCAGCACGATGCGAGAGCAAGGTGGTTGGGGGTGTGATGGACAGCTGTCAGCGGAGGATGGACAGATGGATGTGATGGACAGACAGCTGCAGCCCTGATGGACAGCTCTCAGTGGACACAAAGGATGGCCATCAGCAGATGGCCTTGGGAGGTGTCCGGAGATGTCACATCTGGGTGCCGGTGGAGGATGGGATCATGTCTGAAGCTGGGATCAGGTTCATGGTAGGGGATTGTGTCCATGGGGGAGATTGTGTCTGGGATCCAGGGCCCCATCCCCTGCGAGGAGCCCACGCAGAGGGAGCCAGACACCATGCACAGATGCTCTGCCTCCCTCCCCGGCTCATTTCTGCTCTGCCTGTATGCAGTGATGGGCGATGCTCTGCCCTTCCCTGCTGCAGCCTTGCACAGCATCCCATCAGGCAGTTGCTTTTTATCCCATTTCATGCTGATTTTGGCATCACCCTCGCCTCCCGCACCAGTGCTGAAGCGAACCCTCCACGTGGCGCCTTAACACTATTATCTCCATCAGCCAAACCTGTAATCTCCTGAAAAAAAGCTCTCTCGCTATTTTGACAAGTTCCGTTTTCCATCACCTCCTGCTGACTGGCAGGAACGCCAGCTCACACAGATGTCTTCTCTGCAGCAGGCTTGTCCTCCAAAAGCTCATCTCCCCCTCTTCCACAAGTGAAGCCTTCACCCTGCGACCCTGCTGGGTGCTGCTGGCTGCGGGACCGGGTGCTGGGAGGAGCGGCGGCTGCGCAGGGTGGCGTTCCCAGGCTATGGGCTCCAGAAGCAGTCGCAGATGGTGAGCCCATGTGTTGCGTCGCTGCGGGAGCGAGACATGCAAGTCCTATGGCGACATGGCACCCCAGAAAGAATTGAGTCAGACAATGGGACTCATTTCCGAAACAACCTTATAGACACTTGGGCCAAAGAACATGGTATTGAGTGGGTGTATCACATCCCCTATCATGCACCAGCCTCCGGGAAAGTTGAACGATACAATGGACTGTTAAAGACTACACTGAAAGCAATGGGTGCTGGGACATTCAAAAATTGGGATACACATTTGGCAAAGGCCACCTGGTTAGTCAATACTAGGGGATCTGCCAACCGAGCCGGACCTGCCCAATCAAACCTGTTATGTACTGTAGAAGGGGATAAAGTCCCTGTAATGCATGTAAGAAACATGCTGGGGAAGACAGTCTGGGCTACTCCTGCCTCAGGAAAAGGCAAGCCCATTCGTGGGATTGCTTTTGCGCAGGGACCTGGATGCACTTGGTGGGTAATGCAAAAGTATGGGGAGGTCCGGTGTGTACCTCAAGGGCATTTAATACTGGGTGAGAATAGCCCATGAGTTGAATTGTAGTATGTTAATTATTATCTAATACTGTATGTCATCACTACCATGGTTGCTATATATCATAGATGAAAATGGTGATTAATTAGAATGACATAAATGGTATGGAATAAGGGGTGGATATCTGTCCTGGTTTCAGTTAGGACAGAGTTAATTTTCCTCCTAGTAGCTGGCAGGGTGCTATGTTTTGGATTAGGATGAGAAGAGCGCTGATAACATGCTGATGTTTTAATTGTTGTAGAGCAGTGCTTACACCAAGCCAAGGACTTTTCAGCTTCTCGCTCTGTCCTGCTAGCGAGCAGGCTAGGGGTGCAGCAGGAGCTGGGAGGGGACAGACCCAGGACAGCTGACCCAAACTGGCCAAAGGGGTATTCCATACCATCTGACGTCATGCTGAACAATATATAGGGGTGGCTAGCCGGGGTGGAGGGGGGGCCGGCTGCTCGGGGATAGGCTGGGCATCGGTCAACGGGTGGTGAGCAATTGCATTGTGCATCACTTATTTCGTACACATTATTATTATTAATACTATTATTATTATTATTATTATTATTATTTTTCCTGTCTTAATAAACTGTCTTTATCTCAACTCACAGGCTTCACTTTCCTGTTTTTTTCCCCCATCCCGGAGAGGGAGGGGGGAGGGTGAGCGAACGGCTGTGTGGTGTTTGACTGCCAGCCGGGCTAAACCACAACAAGGCGTCATGCAAGATTTGGGGAGGGGTAAGGGGGGGAGCTGATGAAAATGCCCATTCCCATTGCAGCTCAGCTCTCACCTCCAGCCCTGCAGCCCTCCCCCAGCCGCCCGACACTGCCTGCAATGCCAAGAGGTTTCCCAGCCTGTTGCCATCATACTTGCTCTGATGCACTGTAAGTTTTCAGAGAGGGGCAGGGGACCCTGGGGATGCAAGAGCATCCTGCATCCTGCATCCCACATTCTTCATCCCACATCCTGAATCCCGCACGCGGTGGAGCCTGCTGGGTGCCCCAAGCAGGCTCTGAACCTTGCTGCGAGTGGGCATCTGGCTGTGCTACAGAAGGGACCAAATCCACCAGGCCATGCTGGCACTGAGGCAGGGGGTGGCAGGACCTCCCCGGCAGCTTGAGCAGGGCTCCTCCTCGCCTTTGATTTTCCGGGAATCATTGCTGTCATCCAAGGGCCTGATCCAATCATTGCTCTCATCCAGGGCTCTCCCCGCAGAGGCACTTAATGCTCTTGCAACCTCCCAGCACAGTCTTCCACCGCCTCCCCCTTCCCCAGTCCTCTGGGGCCAGGGCTTAGCTGCAGAGATGTTTTCCTCTGGCCCCATTTACGGTTTGCCTACACTTTCTCTGTCCCTCTCCGCATCATGTGCATCCCAGCACCCTTCCACTCTGCTCACCAAGTAACGCAAGGTCACCCTAAAGGCAAGCATCCTCAGGAGGGGTTCATCAAAGGGAGGCACCCAGGGCCAGGGCAGGGCCACAGGACTCTCCACGAAGCTCTGCAGCTGATGGAGCGAGGCACAACAGGACCTGACAGCACAAGCAGCAGGCAGGATGAATCCCGTCTGGAGCACAGCTTTGCGCATCTGCAGCCACTGCGGAAGGCAGCCATGATGCAGCTCAGGTGCTGGTGCAGCAGCCGGGTGCTGCCATGGATGCCACAAGCTGCAGCCTGTCTCAGCTCACTCCTGGTCGGGTGTGGGAGGATGCAAAAGGTCTTTACGGAGGCGCTGTGGAAAACTGCAGCTGGTGCAGCAGAAGTGGGACCACTGTCAGCTCCCACAGGGCTGGCACATGGCAAGGAGCTGCAGGGCCACCAGCTCCAGGGCTGCTAGGAGTCAGCCCAGCCCAGACGGTGGCCCAGACAGGACCAGAATGGAAGGAGTGTGTGTGTGTGTGGGGGGGGGTGTCTCCAGAGCCCCCCCCCCCGCATATGCACAAACCCACAGAATGGTTGAGGTGGGAAGACACCCCTGGAGGTCAGCTGGTCCAACCCCCAGCTCAAGCAGGGACACCCAGAGCACTGCTGGAAGCTGCTCCCTGGAGGGCTCTGAGACCCTGGCACCCTAAATCACCCCCAGGTACAGCGGGCACCTCTAGAACAGGACAGCAGACCCCCAGCCAGCGGCACCCGTCCCAGGAGGGCACTGGGGGCTGAGCAACCATGGGGGGGTGCACATGGAGCAAATATCCCACCCTCAGAAGCGGTGCTTTGGGGCTGCACCTTCCTTACCAGCCCAGCGTCCTCACTCCTTCCCCACCATCTCCATGAGCCCCCAGCCCTGCTGCAGCCCTGCAGCATGCACCCACCCAGTCCTGGGGACCAGGAGAGCCAAAACCCCTCACGCTGCATTGCACCGGGCACACGGGGCTGGATGGAGATGGGAGCCAGCACATCCCCGCTCCACAGGGTGAGCAGCAGGCAACGGGTTAAAGTGGCCACAGGCAGATTGTGGCTGGGGCTTGGTGCAGGGAAGACCCCCGACTGCAGGCAGGGGAGCACTCTGATCCTCCACACCCATGCAACCCCAGCTCCGTAGTCCTTGAGGTTGTCTCTAAGAAAGCCAGCTCAGCCTCGGAGCCAGAGGAGATGCAGGGAAAGCTTTTATTGGTATCTCCCAGCCAACATCAGCCCGGTTAAAAAAAAATGCTTCATCTCTCAGAGAGCTGTTTAACACAACTCAGGCAGCAATTGGTACAGGGACAGCAAACCAGGCTGCATCTGCTCAGCCCCAATCACAAGCTCCCTGCTTCTTCCATGTGTGTGAGTGAGCGTGAGTGTGTGTGTACGCTCTAGACACAGACATCCGCTCCCAGCATCTCGCTGTCTCCTGCATCCTCCAGCAGTGAGCGCGCGGCTCTGGCTCCCCGTGTCCCAGCTTCGCCGTTGTATCCCCCGGCGGGGATTTGCACGTGGGGCGTGGGATGTGGTAAGCACCCGTGGGTGGAGAGGTGAGCACCTGTGGGTGGCTGGGAGCAGCTGCCATTGGCATCGCGTGGGAAGCTCTCTAGGGCTCGCGCTCCCAAGCAGGACCCTGACCCTGGTAAGTGGCTTTTTTTTGCTGCCGCTGGCACTTTGCCTGGTGCATGGAGCGGGCTGGCCGTGCGTCGCAACACCCATGGGTGGGTCACCCTGGGGTCCTGGTGCCAGGGAGGGTGATGGTCCTGGGATGGGATGCCTGGGAGCGGGGGTGCAGATGGTGTGGGAGGGTCCTGCGCAGGCATCAGGGTCCTGATGTGGGTGCTGAGGAGGGAGACGAGAAGGAGAAATGGGGAGCTAGGCGGGAGCTGTGTCTGCTGCAGGGAAAGGGACTCTGCTGTCATGGCATTTTCATCCCCCTCTGGGAGATGGAAATGTGTGACTCACCTATAAAATCAGCCATGGTGTGGCAGGATGGGCAGCTGGATCCTGCAGGGAGCGCAGCCGCCGGCTGGGTGTCCCCTGGAGGGGGGCACAGCACAGCTGGGGCTTTGCCCACTGCCCCCAGACCTCTCCACCAGGCTCCTGCGCCCCTGCAGAGGGTGGGGAGGGTACCACCAACTTCGGATGTCACCAACCCCTCTGTTCCGCTGCAACGGGATCACCTCCCAGCAGCAGCCCCAGCAGTGCCCTGGTCCCAGCACGTGCCATCTGACAAGGAGAGGGGACAAGGGGGTGCTGCTGGAACCCTCTGGGGACCCCCTGTCTGTCCCAGTCAGGGGGGTGGGATGCAGGGTGCCCTGGCAGGCAGCAGTGGACAGGGCTGTGCCAGAGCTGTGTTAGCTCCTCCCAGCTCTGCTCGGTGCCCTTCAGGCCAAGCTGCCGTGGGTCCTGGGGTCCCCAGGGTGTCACCACCCCATTGGCACCCCATCCCTAATTCTGCCCCCCACAGGGCAGCGGCCCCAGGACTCTCACAGGCACAGTGCTGGGGGTAAAATCACAAAGAGCCTCGTGAGGGCAGGGAGCTGGCCTGGCCCAAGGGAGCCAGCATGGGGTAGGGGGGGCAGGTGCATCTTTCTTCAACAGCCGGGAGCTGGGGGGGGGGGAGGGGGTGTCCTGCTCCTGCTAAACCCCTGCTGTATCCCCTTGAGGATGGGTACAAGGTGTACCAAGGACCCTGCTCATGGCTGCACCAGACCAAGCACCCGCTAGCCCTTGTTTTGCCCAGAGAGATGCTGCAACATCCCACCCCCCACCCAAAGCCTGCACCCATGCCATACCCACAGCCCCTGCAGCAGCCCTGTGAGAAAAAAAAAAAAATCTCAATAATTTTCTTCAGACAGGACCTTCTGTGAAGCTATTTTATTTGCGATTGCAATGGCGGGCGTCCTGCAAGCAGGAGCACACAGTAAAAGTTTATCATAACCTTATATTCCCTATTACCCAACACCTGATTTCTCCCGTTTCCTCATTGGCTGAGTACTACAGGTTCACAAGCTACTCGACGCACTTCTATACCATATATGTACAATTTTATTTGACCAACCATTAATTTCTCCTTTTCCTTTTTTTTTCCTTCTTGTTTTTACTGATTTCGTACTGCTCATCCTGTTTTTCTTAGCTATCCTCCTTATTTTGGGACAGTGGGACCTTCCCCTTATCTGCTTAACATACTCCCCACTGCTATGCTGCACAATCACTTTTGAATATGCAAGGTTAGTGGAACTTTCCACTGCAAAAACACCTTCTATTGAAAAAACACAGCTTTGTTTCTCACAGCCCCCCAGCACCCACAGCCACCACTGATCCCCCCGCCAGGCCGTAACACCCACCCCATGCTCCCAGCTGCGCCATAACACATCCACCCGCAGTCATTCCCTGGAGCATCCATCCTGTGCTCCCAGCCACCACAACGCCCACACCGCGCTGTGCCACACCCACCCGTGCTGCACCCACCCACACTGTCACCCACCCACTGCCACCCTCACCCCTGCATACAGCTGATGCTGGCACCCCCATCACAAGGCATGGGTGCCTCCATGCTGGCCAGCAGCCCCATCCCAACCGTGCCTCAGTTTCCCCACTCGGAGAGCCCCGTGGGGCTGGGAAGAATGAGCCATTGATGCTAGGAGGATGAAGTGCTTCCTGGCTGTGTTTTGCTCCAGGGATGAAGCAGCAAGGAGCATTTCCCATCAGAAGAACACGGAGAAGCGGTGCAGCCCAGGGGAATGAGGTAGGATGTAGATGACCAGGGTAAGGCAAGGGAAGAGGGGAAGATGCCCACGACCACTGTGATAGCCCCCGGTAGAGCTTGGTGAAGCCGGGTGTTTGCAGACAGCTCTGTCCCAGATTTATCTCGTTGATGGGGGCAACCTAAAAATAGGCCCCGTATTTGTGCCAAGGTGAGCAGGGTGGTGACACTGGATCCCAGACCACCGGGCGCCTTGAAGGGCAGCTGTTAATAGCAAATGGAGCTGGATTCCCTCGGGGACACATGGGGACACAGGATGTGGCGGGCAGGATGCAGCCATCGTGGGGGCAGCAGGAAGCTGGGCTGCTATGGGCAGGGGTGCCTCTGATCCTCCTGCATCCAGAGGCCACCAGGAGAGGAGGGGACATCCAGAGTCTTACAGCCAGACCAGCAGCTAGACCATGGAGCCCCAAGCTGGGGTGAGGCTCTGTGTGGGGGTGATGTTCCCCCCGGCACATCCTGGGGGGTTCTGGGGAGAACAATGCAGCACTGAGGTATCTGGGGAGCTTTGGGCCTGGGTCTAGCTGGATGATGGAGATAGGGGTGAAGCCGTTCAGCCCCTAGATGTGCAGGCATCTTGTGCCAGGATGAGGGAGAGGGGCAAAAACCCCAGAGAGGGGCAAAAGCAGATTGCAAGGGGTCCAGCCTCTAGACTCAATGCCAGCCACACAGCAGCTGGTGACAGGAGGCACGCAAGGTGGCCTTGGGAGAGGGCTGTCACCAGGGGCTAGAGACATGGAGGTGGGCTGGGACCCTCCATGTCTACTGCCATGCTGTGAGCCCATGCTGGGGATCAGGAGCACCAGTGCAACTACTGATGAGACTGGTGCACGGTGAGCTGAGGCTCTCCTCTCTTTTGGCTCTTCTCCATGAGCCCAGCCCCTCTGCAGCCTCTCCTCCCCGCTTCCTTGGGCAGGGTGAGGCCAGGATCAGGCCAAGATCTGGGGACCCTCAGTGACACAGAGACCTGCAAAGGCAGCTCTTAAGGTTGGGGGGGTTCTACCTGCTGTGCCCCCCACCTCAGCAGCTTACAGGCAGAGCTGCAATGCTGCCCAGAAAAATGCTGAACCTACCCATGGCTAATGGGCTCCTGATCCACCCAGGCGGGGGGTGGCCATGCTGCGAGGAGGCAGAGACACCCAGTTCCCTCCCGCTGGCACAGCCGCAGCGATGCTGCTGCAGTGGCTTGGACATGTGCCTCCAGCTCATCCCCACTCCCACCTTTGCAAAGTGCGGGCAGCTGCGCCAGGTGCCAGCCCACCCCAAGCTGGGTGCAGGGACCCGGAGTGCGAATACCCCTGCCCACACCTGCACACTGCCAAAATGAGTGCCAAGCCCGCAGCGTGGCTCCCAGGGGGGCACACGCATGTACCCCCGCACATTTGATGGGGCCCACGTGTTGGGCACCCAGCGCTGCATGTGGGCATGTGTGCACAGATGGTCCCACAGGTGGGGGGGCCGGGAAGCCGCATGCGTGCGAGTGTATGCAGTGGTGTTTGGGTTTGCATGCCCGTGTGTGTGCGTGCACATGAACAGGGCTGGCGCGGCAGGGGCTGGCTAGGTATGAGCGTGGGGTCGTGCATCTGCTGCGTGGCTGCTCTGGCACAGAGCAGCCGCCACCCACAGCCGCCGCCTGCCCACACACCCTGCTCTGATGTGGGGCAGCTGTAATTACCGTGCCAAGGCTCCCTGCTGCAGCAGTGCCCACAGCACTGGGGCCTCCTGCAGCTACGAAATCCCTGTGTGCTCATTTGTGGTGCTAATTAATCCCACTCCCCTGGGGACTTCCCTGCCTCCTGTCACACCACGATGCTAGAGGGGCTGGGAGATGGCTGCATCGACGCCCCCCCCACCTCGCAGTCACCAAGTGCCACCAGCTTGCCCCTGGGTGCAGGCTGGGAGCTCCTCTTTGCTGCAGCATCTTCCACAATGCAACCCCAGCCGGGCATGGAGCAGTGTTGGGACCCACGCTGGGTGATGCTGTGCCCCACACTGCTAGAGAGGAAATCCTCCTTCTCCCTGGTCTCAGCCCACCCCATCTTCAGCCCTTCTGCAGCCTGGGATCATGTCTACCCGCACTGAGACAGAGCCCAACCTGTTTGCTGTTGCGCTCCCCATTTTACCCCAAACCCATCTTCCCTTGGCCCTGCACCCAAAGTCCCTTCTTGGCTTCTGTGCATCCCAGGTCCATGCACTGCTCCCCTTCCCTCCTGCACCCTCACAGCTCTCCCACAGCCCAGCCACAGCAGCACACACACATACACGAGCTTGTGAGCTAGACAGACCTGGGGGTGAAGAGAAATTGAGGGAAGGTAGGAGAACCAGCACCAGCTCTGCCATGCCCTAGCCCTGAGCAGAACTGCTGGGAGGACACATCTCACCCTTGGCTGATCAAAGAGGTTTTCTCATGTGGGTGCAAGAAAGGGGCAGGGTCACAGCTGGTCCCAGCCCTCTGGGGTCCACTGGCCTGGTGTGGGAAGGGCCTGGAAGCATTTCTTGTTAAGCTGGAGCCTGCAGAGCGGGGATGGGTGAGGCAGCATGCCCTCAGCACTCAGACCCTCCATAGCCAGGTCTCCACATGGGTTTGGGTCCATCTCCCCACAGCCACCACTGCTCCCTGCGTGGCTGGCACACAGCCATCGGGACACGTTTTTGGAGCCAGGGACTTGGCTCGATGGTGCAGCAGTTGCATGCAGCGTTGCACCTTCCCCCCCCTTGCAGAGCCATGGGGGTGCTGATGTCAAGGCGGCAGACAGTGGAGAAGGTGCAGAAGGTCAGCTTGGCCATGTCAGCCTTCAAAGACGGGCTGCAGGAGCAGCCAGTGGCGCGGCGGTGGGTGGAGGCTGGGGGCATGCGCCGAGGGACGCTGGAGCAGACAGTGCAAGAGGGAGAGGAGAAAGTGCCCACGGGGCCCTCACAGCCGGAGGAGGGCAGCGCCAGCAAGGCCGTGTGGGAGAGGCTGCAGGACGGCCGGGGTGTGGAGCTAGAGGAGTTTGACCGAGCCAACAGGTTCACGCCACCCGCCTTCATCCGGCCGCAGCGGGAGCTGCATGATGACGAGCCACTGGACATCAGCTTGGAGAAGCGGGAGCAGGTGAGCAGCTGAGCATGGGGCAGGGGTAGGAGGGAGGAGGCCAGGGCTGGAGACACGCAGGGGGTCTGCAAGCATCCACGGTGCCCACCAGGCAGTGACAGCCTCCTCGGTGTTGGCTGTGTGCCTCCAGAGGCTGGAGGCAGGAGCACTGCTCTGCATGTTTGTCCATGCAAGCCCTATGGACCAGCCTGACCATCCACACCTACAACCCTCACAGCCCAGCTGATCTACAACCCCATAGCTTATCCATGCACACCTGTGATCCTACAGCCCAACCACACCTGCAACCCTACCCAACCATCCACCCACAACTACAGGCACACATCCCAGCCAACCTACAACCTTGCAGCTTCTCTTTCCATGCCTACAACCAGCCAACCCACAGATCAAAACTTCCATCCTCCCACACCCACAGCCCTATAGTCCAGCCAGCAGTGGATGGACTATGCATGGACACAGTCCATCCATACATATGGCCCTACAGCCATATCCATTCTTCCTATGGACCCATACCCACTCCTCTAACCCTACCTGGCCAGCAAGCTAGCCATGACCCCACCACCCACCTGTTGACTGTGCCATCACCTCAAAAACCTGCCCTCCCATCCCCTTGACACCCCTACACCCATCCCCACCTGTGATGTGGTGCCCCCATGTTGGGGAGTACCCACGCTGCCTCTCTGAGCAGGGTGCTGAGCCGCAGCTGCCCATCGCTCCGCAGATCCTCAATGACAAGATGTGTGAGATCTGCGAGGTGTGGACAGCCGAGAGCCTCTTCCCCTGCCGCATCTGCAGCCGGGTGTACCACGATGGCTGCCTGCGCCGCATGGGCTACCTGCAGAACGACAGTGCCGTGGAGGTGATGGAGACTGCACACACCGAGACTGGACGGAGCTGCTACTACTGCGTGAGTGCCCATAACGGACACCAGCAGAGTCCCATGTCATGGCCTGCTCCAGGGTGCTGGGGCTCTTGCTGCTCCTCAGCTCCTGCCATCCACCCTGACAGGGAGCCACCAGGGGACTAGAATGTCTTCCAGTACCTAAAGGGGGCTACAGGAAAGCTGGGGAGGGACTCTTTGTCAGGGGCTGGAGTGATAGGACAAGGGGGAATGGCTTTAAACTAAAAGAGGGAAGGTTTAGATTAGATATAAGGAAGAAATTCTTTATTCTGAGGGTGGTGAGGTATTGGCACAGGCTGCCCGGAGAAGCTGTGGATGCCCCATCCCTGGCAGTGCTCAAGGCCAGGCTGGATGGGGCTTTGGGCAACCTGGGCTGGTGGGAGGTGTCCTGCCCATGGCAAGGGGGTTGGAGCTAGATGATCTTTAAGGTCCCTTCCAACCCAAACTATTCTGTGATTCTATGACACCGACCCCTCCCCACCTCCCCACAGTGGTCATATGCTAATGCCCATGCCCGTCTTCACCCTCTAGGACAACCTCAATCTCCTGTTGACGGAGGAGGAGATGTACAGCCTGATGGAGACTTTGCGGCAGTGCAAGATCATTCCAGGTGCGGACCCTCCCCGTGGCAGGATGAGCTGAGCCCTCACTCACCCCTCATGCAGCCCTTGGGCTGAGGGTATCACCGCTACCCTGACTGGCAGAAGGTAAAAGCTCTGCTAAGGGCGGCAGCCTTGGGTCCCCCGTAGCAGTCGAGGAAGCAGGGGAGGTGGGAGGGATGCATGGCACTCCCAGACGCCCGGGGAAAGGCTGGTGGAAGGGATGCCCCAAATCTTCCCCCACAGAGACCTGCCTGACACTGGATGACTTCCTGCACTACAAGCACCTGGTGCACAAGCAGCAGTTTGAGCGGCCCATGGGGGAGGCACAGGAGGAGCGGGCCACCCTGCAGTTCTCTGCCCTGGACCCCAACAAGAAGGGGCAAATCGAGTGGCCAGATTTCCTCTCCCACGAGTCTATCCAGCTGCTGCAGAAACTCCGGCCGCAGGTATGGCTGCGGTGCTGTGGTGGTTTTACCGTGCTAGGCAGCTGAACACCACAACCGCTCTCTCACTCCCCCTCCTTAGATGAGGAGGGGAAGAAGTAAAGGAAAGAACAACTCACGGGTTGAGATAAGGATGATTTAATTAAAGGGGAGAAAAAAAATAATTATTAAGGAAAGATTATTATTAATTAAACAATTTAACTAAACAATTTAACTAAACAATTAACAATTTAACTAAAGGGGGAAAAAAAAGGAAAGGGGAAAAGGGAGGGGGAAAGGGAAAACTAAACAAAACAAGTAAAGGCTATGTGGAAGTGCAGAGGAAAGAAATTACTCTCTACTTCCCACAAATGAGCGATGCTTGACCACGTCCTTGAAGCAGGGCCTCAACGCACGTAGCCGGTGTTCGGGAGGAGGACAGACGTTTTCACAACGAGAGCCCACCCCTCCCCTCTTCCTCCTTTTTCCACCTTTTAGTGCTGAGTGTGACATCATATGGTATGGAATATCCCTTTGGTCGGTTTAGGTCAGCTGTCCTGGTGATGTTTCTTTTCTCACATCTTTGCCCACCCCTAGGGGGGTTAGAGAGAGTCCTGATGCTGTGCCAGCACTGCTCAGCAGCAGACACAACACTGGTGTGATACCACTGCTGTTTTAGCTACGAGTGCAGAGCACAGCACTGTATGGGCTGCTGCAGGGAAAGTTAACATCCCAGCCCGACCCAGTACAGGTGCCAGGACTGGGGCATCCGTTGCAAGTCGCTCATGACCCTGCAGCTTTGCCCAGATCTTCCCCGGCTGGTGAAGGGGGTCCCCAAACCTGGCATGAGTGCTCCTTGTTCCCCTCTCCGACCCCAGAACTCCCTTCTGCGGCTGCTGACAGCCAAGGAGCGTGAGCGGGCACGCGTGGCCTTCCTGGTGCTGGACCAGGACAGCGATGGCTTCATTGGGGAGAACGAGTGCCACAAGGCCCGGCACGCCTGGTTCCGCAAACACCAGAAGGAGACGCCGTCCTGCAACATCAGGTACGGAGATGCCCACAGAGGGGCAACGTTGCTGTGGAAAAAGGCTGCAGACCTTCCCTCGCACCGTACACCCGCTCCCAACCGGCCACGGGGATGAACAGCGCCCTGCTTTCCTGCAGCATCAGCCATGTGGGGCCCATGTCAGAGAGCAGCCCCACCAGCAGCGGCAAGAGCCAGGAGAAGACCCTGCTGGCTGTGGAGCAGGAGGAGGCCAGGTGAGGTGGCCGCTCTGGAGGGTGGCGTGCACCCCGTCTTGGAGGAGGGAGCGGAGGGGCAGTGGGGTGGGCATCCCGAAGCCCTCCCCATTGGGGGCTCCAGGGGGTGATGGTGTGACAGCATCATCCCTGCAGGTGCGTCAACTGGCCCAGCTTCTTGCGGGAGAACGTCGCCTACATCCTGGCCGCCCACCCCAACAGCGCTGCTGTCCACCTGCAGCCACCAGCCTAGCCCCCTCCTGCCCGCCTGCCCGCCCCGGCACCATCTTGGCTGACGACGCCTTCCCCATGGGGGGAGCCCTGTTGTCATGGCGACCTGCCCCACATATCCCATTAGCTGAGGGAAGCCCTGCCCCCTTCACCCTGCCTGCCAATCCCGCGTGGCTCCCCACTGCCTGCCGGTGGGGAGCCAGATGCTGATTGGCTGGCAGGGAAGATGCTGCTCTGCTTTTCCCCCTGCCTCCACGTCAGATTGGCTGGGAGGTGCCCGAAAAGGATGGGTTGTGGGCTGTGATTGGCTGAGGGAGGCCTGAGCAGGTGCAGCCCTGGAGAGCTCTGATTGGCTGGGGAGAAGCAGGACGGTACCTTGGTGCCCCGGAGGCCCCCTCAGCAGGAGGCCTCTGTCCCTGGAGGCCCTGGGGTGCAGAGGCTCCCCACTGCGGGGAGGCCATCCCCACCCTGCCATGCTCATATCCCTGGGGCCCCCAGGGCAGCCACCAGCAGCCTGGGAGCTGCCACCCACCTCCTGCAGCCACAACTTGGGAGCGCACAAGGGGATGGGTTGCTCCATCCTCCATCCGCAAGGAGGAGGCTTCGTAGGGCAGGGGCGAAGAAAGAGGCCACGAGGTAGGAGGGAAGGCACAGAGGAGCAGGATCCCCTGCAAACCTCACCCCATGCGCACCAGGGATGGAGGCCAGGCCCCTCCAACCCACACCCACAGCTGTGTGGTGGCTCCCACCTGGCAGGGATGTGCCACCACCATGGCCTCACCGCCACCTCCCCAGCTCAGGCAATGGAGGCACCGTCCCCCTCGGCTCCCCCTGCCCAAGCCAGTGCACTGCTCCCCACTTCAGGGACTCCCTCCCTTTCAAGCTGTGAGACAATCTCAGAGTTTCAGGCTATATGTGAGGCCAGGAGATGCGCCAATGCCACCATTTCAGGTGCCGGGTCTGAGGTGGGGCACAGGCGGGCTGGATCCATGGCTGGAATGAGCAAGCAGCCAGGGATGGGGCATCACAGCCTCCACGCTGTACTGGGAAGTGTCCATTAAACAGCTGTGTCCAACCACCCTCTGGCTGCCTATCGTATGAGGCACACGCCACAGCCACAGATGCCAAGTGGTGCCCACCTGCCTTCTCCCTGGGAGTTTTTTGGGGACCCCACTGCTGCCTGATGTGTTGAACATCCTGCCTTGGGCTCAGGTCCCTGTCCCATCAGGCAGGCTGGGCCTCGTGTCCCCAAGAGTCCCACAGCAGTGATGGATGGAGGAGCTTGTGCCTGGAGAGAGACATCAGCCCTGTCCCCACTCTTCCATCTCTCTCTCATGAGCACATTCCCAGCCCTGCCACAGGAGGAAAGCCTGTGCGTTGGGATGAGGGTGCTCCTTGTCCACAGAGGTGCTGGATGCTGTGAGCAGGCAAAGAGAGAGCCCTGAGCAGCGGTGAATGTTGGGTGCTGAGAACAGGCTGTTTGCAGCAATGCCAGGAAACCCAAAATAACCCCACAGAGACACAAAGGGCACCCCGGAGGTGTTTTAAGAATGGTGCCAATGGCTGGAGGCTCTTCCAGTGCTAGCCACATCCCTGGAGCACCCAGGGAAAGCTGCTGGTGGCACTTGGTCTGCAAGAACCAGGCTGCTAGCAAAGGAGGCTTGCCTGCCCAGGTGGGCTTTCCTGCAGCCTGTCCCCATGGCTGCAATTCCCCAGCTGGAGGAGCCACCGTTGAGTCCAGACCACGGCAGTGCTGTCCAGTCGACACCATGGAGAAAATCCAGGCACCCATCGCCTGGAGGAAGAGGATGGTGGAAGGAGGAGCTGGTGGGTGGTTTGGGCACCTGAAGCCAGGATGCTGCGGGTGGGCGATGCTGCACTCACCTGAGGAGATGCTGGTAACTGCTGTTGGAGCTGCAGAGACCTGAGGCAGAGAACAGATCCTGGGGGTCCTCAGGGTGTATCTCCTGCTGCCAGCACCCCAAATCCACACTGAGCACTTCGCAGGATCCAAGTAGGGGAGCAGATCATGGGCCAGGTTTGGTCTCTGAAACAATATGTGAAATGTGCGTGGGGGGGTCCCTTTCCTGCTTGCCCCTCCCCCCCCGCTCTCCAACCCCTGGGACACCCCAGGACATGTGGGTCTGTCCCCAAACCACCCTGCCACTGCAGCTGTGCAGTGCCACAACAGAGCCAGCCCCACTCTGCTCCCATCCCTTCCCCGTGCCTGAGGACAGGGCACAAGGCATTCCCAGCCCTATCGTCCCCTGCCACCCCACTGCTGTAGCCTGGCACCCCTGCCAGGCCACGTGGCCTGCTCCTGTCCCCAGGGAGCTTGCTAATGAGGGATGCAGGTGGCTAGGCTGGCCTGCGTCCTGCAGGGCTGTGCTGTCACCACTGTGCCAGCTGCCCAGCGTGCATGTGGTGCTGCAGCTGCAGGTCCCCAGCCAGCACCAGCCAGGGAGCTGAGCAAATCCCCAGCCAGCCGGCACAGGGTGGGCAGTGCACAGGGTGCTGCCATGGCATCTGTCACCTTCTGCTCAGCTGAGACTGGTGACCTCAGCCTGGCCATGGTGGGGAATGTGCTCCTGTCCCCAGAAAGCCTCAGCAGTGGGCAGCCTGCCTCCGAAATGCGTCTGCAAACCTTTCCCAGACGCTGGTGTGAAGCATCACAGGTCCCAAACCCCAGATCAAAGGATGGGGATGCTCTGGTGGGATTTAAGGCTGGAGCAGGAATGGCCCAGCCCCACGGACCCTGTTCCCACTCCTCCCTCTTGCCCAGACCCTGCCAAGAAGGAAATCCCAGGGTGATAAATTCATTTTAGTGGAGATGTCAGAGCAGTCCACAGGTCCCTCACTGCCACAGGGTGCCGTGCATGGGTGCTGTGTTCCTCATGAGACACTTCCTCACTGAGGGCTCTCCCAGCCCCAGAGCCCCAGTGGAAGGTCCCAACATCCTGCAGCGCTGTGCACCCAGGTTTCACTGCCCAGCCCAGGGTGTCCCCGCTGTCCCAGGGGAAGCTGCTGCAGTGGCACGGGGAGGTTGCACCCTCTGCTGGGTGCACTACTATTGCACAGGGATACCAAGCTGCCCCAACAATCTCTGCTTGTGGGGAAGATGGGTGCTTGGCTTTGCACCCCGGGGTGCAGGAGAGCACCCTCATCCAAGCTTGGGCACCTGCAGGCTTGGCATGGCCCCGGGGCTCCCCTGGTCATGGCCAGGTGCCATCAGGTCTGATGCAATGGGAAGGTGACCACAGTGTGCCCCACACCAGAGACAGCCACACACTGGGACATGTGTGGCAAATTGTCCAGACATGGGCAGACAGAGGTGACCCAGCAGGCTGAGACAGTGTCACCATGCGTGGTGGCACCAGGCCATCGCTGAGGCAAGACAGTGAGATGTCCAAGTCTCATCCCATCACTGCCAAAGGGATGGTCAGCAGCCACCAGGAGGAAAAATGGGGTGCCTCTGGGCATGTGCCAGTGACAGCAGTGGTGACAGCTCCTGGAGGCACTGCCACCCTGGCAGCCCCACCATCCGTCCCTCCAAGGCCAGAGCAGGAGTGACCAAGCCAAGCGGGGACAAGTGTCTCCGCTCCACCGTCCCCCCAGCAGCACCCTGAGAAGGGACCAGGACCCTCCGGGGGCAGAAGGAGCTGGGGTGGGATGCGAGGGGCCGTAGGAAACCCCCCCCAATCCCAAGCAGAGAGGTGGCCACACGGTGTCGCCCCTGCTCCGCGCCGCGAGCGCACGGTGGCACTCGGGGACCTGCGCGCATCCCTGCTTGTCCCACCGGGGACGGGGACACGGCCTGGCGCGGCGGCGGGGGACGAGAGGTCCCTGCTGTCCCCTGTGCCGGGCTAGGGCCCGGGGACAGCAGAGACAGCCCAGCCCTGAGCCCCCCACTGGTGCCATGACTGTCAGAGCACGCAGAGATAAGGGATGCGGGGGCTCCTTTCCATCCTCATCTTGTAGGGGTGTTTGCAACCCCCCTTCTCCTCCTGCCCCAAACATGGCTCAGACCCCTGTCTACTCTGCCTCATCGCATCCTCCTGCAGGTCTCCCAGTGCTGCCCATGCTCCTTCTCCCCATACACACCGTGCCTGAGTCCCATCCTGTACCCATGCAGGGCCAATCCTGCAGCATCCCGCTGGTCAGGAGCAGCACCCGGCGAGGACGCTGCCGTCTGCTCCCCAAGGTCGGGGAGCCACCCTTTGGGTGGGGAGGAAGGGGGCTGCTGGAGTGATGGAGTCAGTGGGCAGGAGAAGGAGAGGGAAAGAGGGACATGGGCTGGGAACCACCACGGCCACCAAACAGGGACACTGCAAGAGTTGTGCCCATGGTGGGTGACTGCCGGGTCACACACTTTGCATTAGGAGCAAGGACTCAACCCAGACAGCCCCAGCCTCCCGCAGCCTGCGGCAGGCTCCCCTTCCCCACAAGATGCATGGGGAGTGAAGCCACCTTCTCTCCTGTCAGCCCTGAGAACCCCTCCTCAGGTGGCTCTGACACAGCAGGAGGCTGCCAGCCGCCTCCTTCTGTCCCCAGCATGCTTGCTCCCATGGCACAGCCACACGCGAGGACACAGGGGGGGGCTGCACGGTGCAAGGACAAGGGGAGCACAGTGCATCAGTGGGCTCGGCCAGCATCCTGTGCTCTGCTGGAGGCTGTGACTCATGCCGGCAGCCCACACAGAGCCCCGGCAGGGTGTCCAGGTCCTTTCCTGCGTCACTGTAGGGAGCAGCATGGAAACAGCAGAAGTGCTGGGTGCCTCTCTCCGTGCCTGCTGTGCCTTCCCGCTCCCATCACCCTGGCCCTGCAGGGGGACCAGGAGGTGGCACAGGGGATGACGGCCAAAACAGAGGGGAGGGAAATGGTTTGGGGTACAGAAAATGGCAGGTCCTGCCTTCCCATTTCAGCTGCACAGACCCAAGCCCTGCTGCTGGCGTCAGAGCAGATGTTGATGGTCCCTCTGGAGAGCAAGGGTGGGCGGCTGTATGATGCCATGCCTGTCCCCCCACATGATCCCCAACATCCATACTGCATCTGGGATGCACCCCTGGGCCTGACAGCCAGCACACGTGGTTCCCTTCTGTTCCTTGAGCCCCCACACTGGGGCAGCTCACAGCAGGAATTCAACGGGAACACCGGTGACAAGACATCAGTACACAACTAATCTGGGAGCCCTATGGGGCTGAAGCAAACCCTGTCTGGCCAGGGAGGAAGGAAGGCAGACAGGGTACCTGGAATGCACAGATCTGGCTCAGACTCACCCCAGCAAGCCAGCCCAGCACTTGGCACTGGGTTGGAAATCAGCCAGCCGGGGATTCAGAGCCTGGTTTGGGTTACATGCACCCCACACAGGAGGCAGGGCAGCAGAGTGGCCCCCAGCCTGCCCCAGCCCCCCACGCACCATGGCATCCTGCTATATGGGGCTGCCACAGCCCCTCTCTGCCAGCAAAGCGATGACAAGGGCAGCAAATGGGGGTCACCTCCTGTTCAGCACAGGGCACCCCGATACCCAGAAGACAGCCAGGGACCAGCAGTGAAATGATCTGGGGGCTGGAGCAAGCAATCTGCAAGGAGCCGCACCCGACTATATCTGTCTTGCTTGGCTGAATGATGACTAAGGAAGGGACACGAGAGCAGACTGCAAACCACCAGGCAGAGGAGGAATTATTTAGGCTGGAGTGAGGGGGTGAAGCGCGGGGGGACTGGAAGGAGCTGGGCAGAGGGAGGAGACTGGTGGGATGCTTTGGCAGCATCCCCCTCCCCAGTCCCGGGTACCAGGTCGGAGAGAAGCTGCACAAGACTTGGGGGATGACATCCTGCAAGCTTCCCATATTTGGGGAGAAAATCCCTCCAGCCAAAATGGGGGTCCTCCCCTTCCCCAGCCCCACAACCACCACCTCCTGTGTGCTGGTGCGGAGACTTACCATGCTGCAGAGCCAGCAACGCTGTGCAAATTCCCTGCCAAAGGGACTTGTATGTGGTGAAACACCCCACAGCTGCCTGCACAGGGCACCAGCAGGCATGCACAGCCCCATCCCTGCCCAGCCGAGGCGTGCAGGGTGTTTGCAGGAGCTATTTCTGCTCACCTCCCATGCTGGCTGCAGGCACCGCGCTGTCGCGGGCCAGCAGTGGGGACAGCTGCTGGGGGACAACTGGGTGCTGGCCTTGCAAGAATTCACCCTGGTGCATATGAGGTGAATTTTTATCAGTGGGGAGAGGAAGGAGGAAAAATGACCCCACTTTGTGGCATCTCTCTTGTGCACGGGGAATGTAGCCGAGGCACACGCATGCTCTTCAGCCCAGGAGGATGCTCACAAGGGGAGAATCATTTCTAACTCCAAAACCCTAATGACTTGTGTGATAGATGGCAAGAATGTTTGTTCATTAATTTGTTACATTAAAGGAACGAAGGGAGTTATTCAAACAATGGCTTTTTCACAGTGGCTTTTTCCCAGAGCTGTTTCCCAGAGAAGTTTCCCAAGGGACAGGATATCTCAGGTCCATGGCGGAGAGAACATTGTGTAAATAATAGGTTGCTAAATTGGTAACGTACTCCCCTGTCTCAAGGACTAATATAACCGAATAAGGAAGAGGGGGAAGGATGACTGTCTTCATCTGTGCGACCACCAGAGGGACAGAAGTGACTGGAAGAACTGAATCAAGACGACCCCCTAGCAACAACTGACGTAGCGGAACCCGGAAAAGCTGAATGATAAAAAGGGACTGCGGGAGGGGAAGTTGCGCGCCGCTTGGAGGAGCACGAGTTCCCCCGGCCGCCCAGCGCTGTTTTGCTTGCTGATCGCTTACTCAATAAATTGATTGACTTAATTCAAATTCTTCCGACTGAGAGTAATTTATAACAACTTGCAGCCAGGAGTACCTCAAGGAGTTAACAAGATCTCTGGCTCCTTTTAATGGTGTAGATGATTGGCAGAGTTTAAATGAGCATAAGATGGTCAGGGAGGGCAGATGAGGTTGGGTATGCGCTCCGTTGGTTGATAATCTACAGGCTACAAGAACAGGACCATGGTCCAGGAAAAGAAATTAAGGAAGGGGATATAACTCAGTGCCTGCCAGCATGATTTCACGCCTGTGTGTTCAACAACGTCAAATAATCCTGGCTTCTTTATCTGATGACTTTATAAGTCCAGTTAATAAAACACTGCTGCAGATGAACCAGGCTGCTGTCAGGCCATCCATCTCTTCAGCACCCTAACCCTGCTATGGGGAAGAATCGAGCAATGCTGGGGAAGTGCCACAAGGCCAGCGGCTGGCCGGGACCCAGCCTGGGGACCGCCAAGCATCACCCCAGCTCCCAGGAGCAGCGACACCTCCATCACCGCTGGGTCCCCTCTGGCCCAGCACAGGCGGTGTGCCATGTCTGGCAGGTCCCTGGGCTGGCAGCAAGGGGGGACTCAGAGACCACGGCATCACCTCGGCTTCATCTCCGGTCTCCTCATCCTCAAAGCATCCTGACATCCTCTTCTGACAGCCTCGGCATAGCCTGGCAACAGCAGTACCAGCATGGCAATGGCAGTATCGGCATGGCAATGTGGGTGCTGGAGGAGAGACAAAATGCCAGCGGATCCCCCTCGCCTTGGTCAGCTTCCGCTTCCCTGCTGCTCCGTGCACCCGGGGACCTCCAACAGGGGACAGCTGCTGTAGACGCCACCTCCTTTGCTCCCCATTGCCTGGCATTGCATGAGATCAGTTGTGGGGTCTCAGCACGGGTCTGGCAGGTCCTGGCATCTTGGCAGGGAGCTGCGGAGGCACATGATGTCGGGGGATCATGGGGACTGATAGCAGGTGGGGGGCTCTGGAAATGCAGTGCTGAGGGGGCATGCACCCCCTGTTTAGCAGCTGGGCAGGATCGAGCCTGGAAATGCAAACCCAGCTGGTGGGGTGCAATGAGACACAGCACAGCACAGCCCCCACATAGTGCTCCTCCATCACCCAGTTCTGTCCTTCCTCCAGCACCCCCAAGAGGTTTCAGAAGTCAGGTCTCTCAGTGGTGTCAGGGCCCCAAATTCCTCCCCTACACCTCCCTGAGCAAACACTTTGAGGATTGTACATGAGAGAACAAGGAAAGCAGACAATTTTTTTTAATTATTATTTTTGGGCTGCCAAAGGCTTTTTCTGGCAGCAAAGCCCTCCATCCACCAGGGCAGGGGAGACACCAGAAGGACGTCACTGGGCTGCAGGTAGGGACTGCAGCCAGAACATCCCCTCCACATGGCCGGAGACTCGGCATGGGGAGCGGCACAGTTACACAATGCAGTGCCAGGCAGGAGAGGCAGCAGGGCTGGCGGGGGTACGCCAGCCCCCAGCGTGAATTCCCTGACGTGGCAAAACCTCTCCCAAAGCCCCCTCGCCACCCACCCGTGCACGCAGGCACAAGCCCATGCACATACGCAGGCAGGCGCCCACACACGCCTGCCTCTAAAGGAGAAGCCTCGCCGGAGGCAGCACTGAAATAGCGACTTGCCTCATTGATGCGGCCTCCCCGGAAGCCGAGCGGGTGCAGGCAGCACGGGCGCAGGCAGGCATCTGCGCCAGACGCACTCACCCCCCAGGAAACCTCCTTGCAGCCGCCGCCTGCGGCACCCAGCTCCTAAACACAATGGGGTTTGCACACGCACATGCCTGTGCTTGCATGCGGCCCTGCAGACCCATCCCAGGGCAGGGGGATTTGGGGATGGAGCAAATTTCGCCCACCACCCCTCTGCGACGTGGCTGAATGCTCACACCTGTGCTTCCCAAGGGATGGAGGTCTCCTGCTGTGTTTTGGTCCCAAATACCCGCAGCAGGGAGATGCCCCCTTAGCACGCACGGCGAGCAAACCCTCACCCCGTGGTCAGAGACCCTCCAAGCATGAGCATATGAGCATGTCCCCAGCAAAGCTGACCCCCATCTCCTGCCACCATGACACAGGGCTTTCCTTCCCTGGGCAAGGGGCTCACAAAGCACACAGCCATCCTCTTCCTCATGCCATTGGACTCCCCCAGGGTCACCCCCTGCAATGGGGTGACACTCACCATTGCCACCCCCAAAAGAGCAGAGGCTGTCCCTCCTGTCACCACTGCAGACAGGTGTCCCAGGGCTCCTGGGGTCTCACGCTGTGACACGCATGTGACTTGTGCAATGTGTGCCGGCATGGCATGTAAATGTGACCGGGCACATATAGCACGTGTGACATGTTGGCAGGGCACATGCATGGCGTGTGGCACATGCATGGCACATGTATGTGCATGATGTGCAATGTGTGAATGCCACGGAGTATGTGATGCGTGCACATATACACAGGTGGCACAAGCTGTGCTTTTCCTCCTGGAGGGGTCCAGAGCAGAGCATGCCCAGACCCTGTCCCGCCAGGACACCTCCGCAAGGGACTGTGACCTAAAACCTGAAATCTCCATTTCTAAGCTGGAAGGTCTGGCCTAGGGTTATCACATTAGCAAGCACACTCCTTTGGGATGTGCTGGCTCATGGCACGCTCTTTCACACAACCCGGGGCAAGTGCAACACGTGCACACATGTGCACACGTGGGGCACAGCTCTGAACTGGGGGTTCAGCGCGCCCAGGGCACACATTTGGGGCAGAGAGATGCCTGCTCCCTGTCTGCACCCTGCCTGCCCCCTGGTGTGACCCCACTCTGCCTGTGTCCTTATGTAACTCCAGCTGGGAGCAGGACAAGCGTGGGGAGAGGGAGCGCATTCAGCTCATTTCTTTTCCTAGAATAACTTCCTTTTTTTTTTTTCTTTTTTTTTCCTTAAGCCTGGGGAAGTGCCCGAGAAAACATCCCATCTCCACCACCCGCCCCCTCACCGGCAGGCTCCCAGGAGCACCCAGCACCACAGTGCAGCACCAGCATGGCATGCAGCACCTGGCACCACAGGCATTGAGGGGTGCACCTGGAGGGAGCAAAAGCACCCCAAGCCTGCACCCTGTACCCTCTGGATGCATTTCCTTCCAATTTATCACCCTCATTTTTCTTGAGCTTATCTAGAATTTGAGACCAGCCCCGAGGATTTACATTCATCCAGATCACTTTCCCCCTATGCCAGCGCGGGCTGTGCACATGCTGTTCCCCGGTCATGCAGCACCACCAGGGGTTGAGTGCTGTTTGAAGGACGGCACTTTGCTGAGGAGTAGACCTGCAATCGTCCCAGCGTGCAGCAGCTCCCTAGGGCCACAGGCAGCACAGCCAACCTGCTTTGGGCACATTGAATGAGTTTTTGTTCCCCTTCAGCAGCAACAATTTCTCCTCCCTGCCTCCCTCCCACTCTTCCCCCCTGCTTCGGGCTGTGCATTCAGTGCCGCTGTCCTTATTGAAGGCTGAGGCACAGGGGGAATTAGCTTGAGGTTGGTTTTGCTCCAGCATTAATTTTCCCAGCCCTTTGTCAGGCAGAGATGCTGCTGTTTGTTTGCTCCCCAACCATACCACGCTGTAACTTTGGATTCTTCGCTTGCTGTCTTTCAACAAATTGAAGAGCAGTGTTTGCCAAGGCTCTCTTTAACCTTAACCCACTGCAGGCTGCTGGGCTTTGCCTTGTCCCCAGCTTAGCACAGGCACTGCACTCAGGAACCCCGCAGCCAGGCAGGCAATGTCCAGCCAGAGACAGCCATGGGCAGCTTTATTGGGATGCCTTTAGCTGCATCCTCCCAGCCCACCACCTTGAGTAACGGGACATGGCTTTGGGAATTAACCCCCCCCCATGCTCCAGATGTGGCCCCACAGCTGCGCGGATCTGCAGGGCCTCCACACAGCAAGTTGTTGGATGCCTTTGAGGCAGTCTAGGCAAGATCCAAGTCCTTTTCCCTGAGGAGCAGGCAACACATCCAGCAAAATCCCATGTGCCAAGCACCTGCTAGAGTTGGAGGCATCTCTGTCAGGCAGGACACGGTGAACATGCCCAGATACCATGGTGGTGGTCACTCAGGGAGACCAGCTTAAGCAGAAAGCTCCAAAGACACCCTGAAAACTCCAAGGGCTGCTGAGTCTCTGTCCCCAGCACATCACCTGCATCCCACAATAATCTCTGAGCAGCCACCTGCCATCAGGCTGGGGCAGTCACAGGGAAGGTGGTTTGGGAAGCAATGAAGGCAAGAATAAAATAAAAGCAAGCCAACCTGTTCTTTCAGAAAACTGCCTTTGGCAGCCAACCCCCAGGTCATTTTTTTTTTAAGAGGTAACACTTTGGTAACACCACAGAGGTATTAAGCTTCCTACAGCAGTCAACTGGGCACCACTTTGTGCCCTGATGAACTAATAGGATCTTGGCACAATCAGCTCCTTTTGGAAATTACTGATTAGATCCGCAGATCCACAAGAGGAAGAGCATGAGAGGGACACACTCCCAATAGATGCGTAGGGTTTGTCTAGCTCTGACACTATCCACCTCCAGCCATAACCCATCCCTGCTGGGAACATCCGTGGTTACAAACTAACTTGGAACCATCTGCAGGAGAAAACACCAGGTGCCACAGCACTCTTCTGCTGAGGAAAGCAGAGCAAGCACCAAATCAAAAGCTGGAAGCTGAAATGGAGCCAAGCCAAACATCAGCACATGCTTCCCATGTGCAGATGGGTCTCCAGGGGTGTATGATGCCATTTGGGCTCCTCAGCAAGGCTGACCTCCCTGCTGGGGGTCCCCCAAAAACACTGCAGCATTACCCTTGTTGCCCTCCCATCCCACTCCCATGTGCTCTGCTGTCTGGTTTTGGCTGCTCCACCAGAGTCTGGGCACAGGTGTGGGCACCAGAGGAGACTAAGTTCTCCCATGCAGAGCCACTCGCATCTCCTCCATGTGTCTAACATGGGAGCCTGAGGGGCTCACCATGGGGGGCTTGCTGCAGTCAGCCTGGGAAGAGAGGTCTGGCAGGGGCCAGATGCCAGCACCAGCTGGGAACCACTCGAGAATAGAGGCAGGAAGGGGGAAAAATAAAATAAAATAAAATAAAATAAAATAAAATAAAATAAAATAAAATAACCCAGCTGGCAGCACAGACACTGCCGGGAGAGGAAGCGGCAGGTTGAGCCGAGAACACGGCTCATTATGCCACCCCCACGGGTGCACAGCATGGAGCAGCCGGCTCTGCCACCGGCAGTGCTGGCAAGGGGAGGCAGCGGCCGGCATCCTCGGCACCGATGTGCGAGGACAGATTAAACATCATCATTAGCACTAATAGCAGCTTCCAGCCCCTTCCTCCTGTGTGCCCTCAGGAGACTGGGGAGGCTCTGATGAGATGCAGCGCCACAAGGACGTGGGAGAGGCTGCTGGAACAGGATCTTCTAGCATTGTCACCATCCTCAGAGGTTTTCAAGACCAGGCTGGATAAAGCCCTGAGCAATCCTCTCTGATCCCAAGGCTTTGAACAGAGGTTTGGGCTAGAGACCTCCTGGGGACCCTTCCTACCTGAATTGTCCCAGTGCTCAGAGCCGAGCAGGCACAAGCCTGCCTCATGCTGGGGCTCCTGACACAGCTGGGGTTACTGGGGCTGGCAGAGCCACCCCTGCTGGGTGGCTTCCTCCGGGGACAGGCAAGGGGCTGGCTGAGCCCAGAGGAACAAAGTCCCCGTGCCCTCAGGACCATGGTCAGTTTGCAGGCAGGAGCTGCCCCCAAGCCCGACCTGGAAGGCTGAGCCCCACCAGCACCACCTTGGAGATGCAACCACCTCAGACCACAGCAAGGACACCAGAAAGTGAGGAAGGGGGCAATAATCCAATAATAATAATAATAATAATAATAATAATAATAATAATAATAATAATATTTTTTTGAGGGGGAAACAAAATGGATATGGATTTTTCTTGCAGCCCTTTCCTCATCCTGCAGCACAGGGTGCTAGAAAAGGAGGGCAGCATCTCCAGGGATGGGAGCAGGCAGGCAGAAGAGACAGCACCGAATACGTGGGCGCTGCTCTCGCTGCGGAGAACAGAGTACAAACCCTGCTGCTGTTGCCAAGCCCGGTGTCCTCATATGCATCTCTGGAGCTCACCCAGACGGAGACTTCCCTGTGCTGCGTGGAGCGGGGGAGCTCGAGCAGGACTGGGGTCATGGCAATGGCAAGCACCTCGCTCCTGCCCACCTGCTGAACCATGCTAGGATCCCTGTGCCCTGGGCAGGCCGAGCTGTGCCCCACAGATACCTCCAGCTCGAGGGGACTATGGTGGGGCCAGGGGAGAGGTCTCCTTCACAGCAGTATGACAGCAGCTGGGGACTTGGCAGTCACAATGCGGGTCAGGAGTTGGCAGAGTTTGGCGGCCTCATCTGCTGCTTTGACCTTCAAACACCAAGTAATGATGTAATATGTGTTTTAACAGAAAAGCAGCCCCACACAGTCCCCTGCTTCCCAGTCATGAATACCAACAGCCAATGCCTTGGGAAGAGCTGAAGACTGAGGTGAGCACAATATCCCTGCAACATGCTCCCCCACTCCAGCTGCCCAGAGTCTGGGAATTTCCTGAGCCAGAAGCATCATCACTGTGCTTGCCAGTCTGCAGTGGATTTTCTCTTCAGGAATTTGCTTAATCGCTTTTTGATCCCAGACAAGCTTTTCACACCTTCCCAGCATCCACCCCCCCCCCCCAAGGCCAGCAGCACCACATGTTAATTCCAAACTGCACCAAGAAGCATGTTCATGCCCTGAGGTGCCACTGCCTATTTCAGCACGTGACGCCTGCAAGCCCTTTAAGGGAAGAAAGCTTAAGCAGCCATTCCCTGCTCACCTTCCCCCAGCCACACATGATTTTATTATTCTCCGTCATCCCTCCCTCAGTCATCTCTTCCCCCAGACGGAAGAGAGCTAGTTTGTGTAATTGTTCCTTGTATGGAAACTGCTTCATACCTTTAATTATTCCTGTCACCCTTCCCTGCGCTTTTCTAGCGTTTCTTTAAAAGGGTGCCGGATGTGCTGGCAGACAGGCTGTAGAGGAAGAGCAGTTTTGCTTAAGACAGACGCTGTCGGGCGCAGCACCCAGGGAGGGAAGCAGGGGCTCTGCTGACCCTTCCCTTGCCTAGTTTTTGGTGGCCTACAGGCTGCATCCAGCCCCCACACTGCAGGCTCCTGAGCCAAAGCACTTGCTCTTGCAGCCCTTGTTTCAGCCCACGCAGCTGCACTCCAAGCCAGTCATTCGCGGACACAGATATGGTCAGTGCCAGCTCTGCCCCAGGGCCTCCAATGCCTTTGCTGATGAAAGGCTGGGAAAGGGAACAGAAAGAGTTTGCAAGCCCAGGACATTGACAGTGCACTGGATGAGCGGCACGAGCCCTTTGTAGCAAGAGCAGCAATCCCTCTGGGTACACAGATAGAACAAATAGCAAGATAGACAGATAACAGATAACAGATAGCAGATGACAGTAAGCGCTGGTTTAATATCATGACGACTCAGACGCTGTGTAGAGAGCACAATGAAAACACTGACTCTTCCAGTTCAGAGATGCTCCACAAACACCTCATGGGAGGAAAGGAGCCTGGGCAGCCACCGGCATCCTGCCAGGAGACAGCAGAGCATGCTGGAGACCCCAGCCCTAGGACAGGAATGGAGAGACCAATGCTGTGATGAACCCCCAGGGGAAGGGCTGGTTGCCACCCCAAAAATTATTCCGGAATGTCCATTTAAATACTTCCTCAGTTAAGGTGCAAAAGCACAGCACTTTAACCATGACAGATGCCACGCTAACAGCCTCAGTGTCTCACATCAGCTCTCAACTTTAGCATCTGAGGCTTTGTAGATCAAAATTGGGTTCATCATCCTTGGAGGCGTGCAGTGCTCTGCTACTGGACATGAACCAAGCACTGCTCTTGGGCCAAATGGGAAGAAGCCACAGCCACTCCAGCTTCCCAAAACACACGTGTGCTTTTCCCTGCACGGAGCAGACAGAACTCAAGGAGAATGGTCAGAAAATGCCACAAGCCCCACAGGAGGTGTTCAAGGAAAGGTTGGACGTGGTACTTAGGGACATGGTTTGGTGGGTGACATTAGTATTGTTGTGATGGTTGGACCAGGTGATTTTGGAGGTCTTTTCCAACCCTAACGATTCTATGACATGAGCAGCAGCCACCTCTTGGTCCCCACACACAGACATTCAGCAGCCGAGAAGGGGGACACAGAGGTACCCTGTGCCCCATCCACTCCCCAGCCCCAACGTGGCCCCACCGGCGCCAACACGGCTGCCGCCCGCTGAGGGGAGAGGGGCGCCGTGCAGCACCCCGCTAACGTCACGCCTTCCAGAAGCTTCCCGAGGGGACACCGCCGCGCCCTACCGCTATAAAAAGCCACCCGGGCCCGGCGGCGAGGGGCGGGGCCTCGCCCAAAGCCCTCCACCCAATGACAGCGCTCCGACAGGGCGGTGCCGGCTTGAACCGCCCAATGAGCGGCGGCAGATGGAAGGCGGGGCGCTCCGCCTCCATCCTCCCTCCACGCCCCTCCTGCTTCCCGGGGGAGAACCAATGAGCGCGGCGTCTCGCCTCGACGGGCATCGTCCCGGCCCAACGGGGGGGCGCGGCGGGGCGGCTGCTCCCCCCCTTCCTATCGCCCCCTACCTCTCCGCCGGGGGAGCGCGGGTGGGACTCCCCGGACGTCACGAGGGCTGGGGGGGACGGGGGGGCAGTGCGTGCGCGGCGCCGGCGGAAGCGGTGAGTGCTGGCGGGGGGCCGCGACCCCTGGGACGGCGGGGCCGGGACCCCGCATCCGCACCGCCGGGACCCCGCGGGGACGGGGGGGGGTCGGCAGCAGCACACCCTCCCCCCCCTTTCTGCCCCCACGCCCCGCGGGGCGGGCGAAGGGGTGACAGCCCCGTGGGGGGGTCGTTCCCCGGGGTCGCGGGATGTCCCCCGTTTGGAGGGGGGAAAAGGTCAGCCCCCCCCCCCCCCCATTTTGCATCGCATCGCAGCCAGGTGGGCGGGAGGGAAAGGTTTAACCCCTGGTGGCTGGAGAGGGCGGCGAGGCAAGGGTTAATACGAACTGTTAACCTGCACGGCGAGGAAGGGGTTAACTCTACCCCGTGTGACACCCCCCAATCCCACCCGTGTGACCCCCACCCCCCGTGGGGCCGGACAGGGTGGTGAGGAAAGGGTTAACCCCCCATGTGGTGTCAGAGCGGGGCGGCAAGGAAAGGGTTAACCCTTGTCCCCAATGAAGTGACAGCCGGCTGGGCAGGAAGGGGTTAAATCCCCCCCACTCCTGGTCCCATGAGGGTGACAGCACCACATAGGGGGTTTGGGGGACAAGGTCCTCACAGGGGTCACAGCACCCCGTGGGGAGTTTGGGGGACATGGTCCCCACGCAGGTGACAGCACCCCATAGGGGGCTTGGGGGGGACATGATCCCCACATGGGTCACAGCACCCCGTGGGGGGTTTGGGGACCACGGTTTGCAGGTGACAGCTTCCCGCCGGGGCTGTAACTGGGTCACTGTGCGGGGAGGGGGCTGGACCCCATCCCCATGTGGGTCACAGCACCAAGTGGGGCTGGAGGTGGGGACCCCACACGAGGAAGCAGCAAAGGGGCTTAACCCCATCCCCATGCAAGTGCATACACCCCTATGGGGCTAGGAATCGGGGACCCTGCGTGGGGGGGAGTCAGGGGGGTTAACCCCATTTTCACATAGGGGATGGTGCCCCAGGGGGGCTGGAGGGGGGGAGGCAGTGAGGGGGCTCAGCCTTGTCCCCATGCAAGTTACAGATACCCCAGTGGGGCTGAAAATGGGGGACACTGCTTGGGGGGAGCTTAACCCCATCCCCACGCAGGTCCCAGCACTCCAGTGGGGCTAGAAGTGGGGGACCATATGTGGGGGGGGGAGAAAAGGGGCTTAACCCCATTCCCACGCAGGTGATGGTGCCCTAGTAAGGCTGGAAATGGGGGCTCAGTGAGGGGGGCTTACCCCATCCCCATGCAATCTCACGCATCCCAATGGGGCTAAAAGTGGGGGACCCTACTCCGGAGGGGGTACGGAAGTCTAACTCCATCCCCATGCAGCCCCTGGCAGTGGGGTTGGTGGTGGGGTTTCTGCGGGTGCTCAGCAGCCAAGGGCTGGTTAACCCTGTCCCCACACAGGTGCCAGCACCCGAGTGGGGAGGGGTTGGGGGGGGGCTGGCAGTGGAGAAGGAGGAGGCGAGTGGTGCGCGTGGGGGCCCGGGGATGGGATGATTCATTGCGTGTACTCATGACATCGCTGGCTGCTTCCCTGCGGCTGCCAGCCGGCACGGGTGACACTGCCTGCCCCGACGCGCCGCGTTCCCCTCGAGCTGCCTGAGCAAAACTTGGGGTTCGCCTGCCCTGGCACTGCTATGCCGGCCATCCTGCTCTTCTGGAGCCGTGCGGAGAGGTACGCACCCAGCACGGCTCCAACATGGCACCCCCTTGGCACCTCTGTTTGCAGACCTCGCATCCCTTGGGGTTTTCTCCCCAAGGGTCATTTTTCGGGCGGGATGCTCCGCGCCGTGCATGCAGACGGAGGATGCTCAGCCCCGAAGTTTCTCTGCCGGAGCTGGTGGTTGAGCTGGGGGACCGGGGGACACGTGGTGGCTTTGAATTCCCTTGGCACACCCCGGGGTGCCCCACGGCGGGAGGCATCATTGGCATAAAGGTGACTTCTCCAGAAGTAAGTTTTGTGCCGCTGGGAGAACTGGGAGGGGAGGTCAGAGCTGCAATGGCAGGACCGCGGCTGCTGGACCCCTCCTGCTCCAGCACGGGGAGCAGTGTCAGCACCCAGGGAAGGGGGGGACATGCACAGGGACCCCCGGAGGGCCAGTGCAAAGTGGTCTGTGTTACTTTTTTCTGCCTCATGGTGCATCAGCGCTGTCCTACTTTTCTCCCTCTCTCATGTGCTATGTGGCCCCGCCGTGACCAACACCGGGAGTGAGCAATTAATTGCCAGGGACACTGGGTCCCTTGTTCTTGCCGCTTCTGTGGGGTTGGGGGGCAGCTGCGTTGGGGCTGTTAAGGTAACAGGGGACTGAGGGTGGGTGCCCCACTGCAGCAGCAGTCTGGGGAGTGGGGAGGATGCCTGAGCCAGCCGTGGAAATAAATGCTTTAATTTGGGAGCCGGGAATCTGAGTGCGCCACACGGGTCCGTGCACCCACCTGGTGCCTGTTAGCTCAGGAAAGCAGCAAGAAACCACCTAGAGGAAAGTCGCTGCCTGTCAAGCGACTTCGTGGATGGGCTCCTGCACCGGCAGGGAGGGAGCCCAAAGCCCCCAAAGGACAGCTCACTGGCACCCATGTCCCCTCAGCTGGGGCTGAGGTCGGAGCCGCTGCCTCTGTCCCTGCCGGGCTGAGGAGCTGGCACAATGTTTAAAATAAAAGTAGAGCCTTTAAAGATGACCATTTGGACTCTGAATGTCTTTGTAAAGTTTCGGTAAGTGGGTCCCTCCCCGTGTCTCGTGCTTGTGTTCTCACAGCCGAGGAATAATTAATGGCCCGAGGTGCCTGGCTCGTCACCCTGCCGCGACCGTACAGTGCGGGGTGGAAAATCTTAGTGGGGCTGCTGGCCACGTGGGTTTGTCCCCTTACATGACTGCAGAGCAGAGGGGTTATGTCAAGTGATTGCTATTCAGCTGGCTCGCCGATCCAGAAGTTGCATAGTCTGATATCATGTGCGGGGCTGGAACAAATGTTTGTGTTGTTTTTTTTTTTAATTATTTATTATTTTTTATGGGGAGAATGGGGGCTGGGCTATTGGCATCGCAGCCACCAGCTGGGAGATGCCCGCACCTTGCTCCGCAGCTGGGTGCCTGCGGTTTTTCTGAACACGGACCCTTTTTCCTAAGGTGTTTGGGGAAGCGAATGCAGGTGCCGACACCACTTACCCATCTTGAAGCCCCCTGCTCAGCAGCACCTTTCCCCTGCTCCCGAGTGGGTTAAATGGGAAGGTAGAGCAGGATGCTTGAGCGGCAGGGGGGAGAGGAGTTGTGGTGAGGTGCAGCTGATCTCGGGGAGGTGGGAGGGAGGCTGCGCAGGGACAGTTGTGTTTTACCACCGCACATGTGAGCATCGCCTCTGGAGCGTTGCTTAACCTGACAGGTCACCCACCAGGGCATGGGGACAGCAGCACCAGGTGATGGGGCTGGGAGATGTGGGACTGTGAGATTTTGGGTCCCGGGGCAGGAACGGGACACAGCTGGTCCAGCCCACGGTGCCACGGCATGAGTGTCCCCCAGCAGGCATCCCCCGCACTCCCCCAAAGACCTCTCGAGGGTAAAGACCGGAGGCCTTGGGTGGGTGTGGTGGGGAGAGTGACGGTTTGGGTACTTTTATAGGAATTGCTTCAGGGTTTCGGGGGGGTCTCTGGTAGCACCAGTTTGGGGTGAAATCCGTTTGCGACCTTCGTGCTTTGGTCTGTGGTGTGATCAGGGTGTGAAAAGGGGTTGAATTCAGTGCTGTCTTGTTTGACCTTGTTGGAGGAGGCTTTTTTTTTTTTCCTGGGATTGTGTAGAAAAGGGGCTGTTGTCCGTGAGGAGGCCAGGTCCTAGGCTGGTCTGTGCCGTGGTGCCCAGCAGGTTGCCACCTGTCAGCACACACGGAGCAGCTGACCTTGGCCGCGCTGCTCCAAGCGAAGCTGGTTCCCTCACATTGCCTTCCAGTGGGAGGCTGTGGAAATGGCTTGTTTTTACAGTGTGGTGTAAAAAGACATTTCAGGCCACCTCTGGTGCCGGCTGGGGACCTGCTGCATCCCCCCTCCCCCTGTTATGGGCTCCTGCTGGGATTCATCAGAGCAGATGCAGATGGTGGTGGGCACGGGCTAGAGCATCTTGTAATGGCTGTGTGGGCTTGGCAAAGACGGCTGCTCTTTGCACAGAAGCTGGAGGGCTCCTGCTGGAGGCTGTGTTGGTACAGAAATGTGCTGGCATTTAGAAGCCGGGAGCTGGAGATGCTGTAGGATGCTCTTTATGCCCCCAGAGGCCTTCCTGTGCTTCTAACAATAGCGTGGCAGCACTGCCTCTTGCTTCTGCCCCTAAAGCCCGTGGGGCGGATGGTTCCGGCAACGCCTGGCCCCTTCCTCCAGACCTCCAAGTGACCGCTCAGGGGCTGGGGCAGAAAGGGCAAAGCTGGTGGTTGGGAGCAAGGGGTCCCTCCAAGACCTCCACCAGGAGCATCTGGTTATGGACAGAGTATGGACAGGGGGAACACCTGGTATGACTGTGAAGGAAAGGGTCTGATGCAGAAACCCATCTGCTGGAGGGGCTCAAAGGGCTGGAGCTGCCCAAGTTGGTTTGTCCAGGGCAATTCAGGGCTGTCTGGAGCAAGGGTGGGTTTGGAGCAAGCTCAGGAGGAAAAAAAAAAACAGGGCTGGAGAGGGGAGTAGGATGTGAGCACAAAGGCTTAGCAGAGAGCACTGAAGATCAGAGGGTCAGCTGGGGGCAAGGTCTGGAGAAGAGCATGGCAAGGAGCAAGCACTGAGCTGTGCTCGGCCAGGTGGGACAGAGCAGGTTGGGCTCAGCAGGGACAGGAGCTCACAGTTGGAAAACTGAAGGGTAAGGAGCAGTGGGAAGTGTGTTTTAAGGAGTGTAAGTCTTGCTCAGCTTTTGCCCCGAGCAGTTGGTCTCATGACTCCTCGAGCTGCTCTCCGAATTTCCATGACTGCTGGGTTTGCTGCTCCAGCAGCATGCCTGTGGAGTGAATTAATTGCCCACCCTTTTCCTTTGGGTTTCGGCCACTGGGTTTTCAATGCCTTAGTATAGGCATGGCTCTGTCCTAAGCCTCCCACATGATGGGGAAAGTGAATGCACAGAGCCGGTTGCCTGTGCTGACCTCACTGCGTCATGTCAGGCTGCGATGACATTTTACCACCTCTTAATATTTCTGGCTTACTGCAACATTTAGTTGAAGACTCTAAGGGAGTGCAAGTCAGACTAGAAAGTGTTCCCCCCCCCAAAAAAAAAAAAAAGAAAACCTCCCACCATCACAAGATGTTTCTGTCTAACGGCTTCATTCTCTCTCCGCTAAATACAAATTACAGCTCTGACATGCTGGAAGCACTTATCTCCAGCTGAATGCCAATTGCTTTCAGGAACAAAATGTTTGAAGTTGCTTTGAGGTGAGCACAGTGGCACAGTCCCTGCTGGTTCCCCGTCTGCGCTGCCACTCCCCCAGCCCCTCGAGTCTCTCCTCTCCTTGCCCTGGGCTGGCAAAGCCCCAGGAGGTGGCCAGCAGGAGGTTGTGGGGGGGACAGGACGGCTGAATTTAGACCGTCACGCCTCCAAGCGGCCTCGCCTGATGTCGGCCTTGCCCCTATAATAACCCTGCGCAATGCCTTGGCGGTCCCCGTCCAGGATGACTCTCCATACCCTGGAGCTCAGGGAGGCAAAGGCAGAGCCCAGGGACATGTGGGTCCTGCCACGCTAGCGCGTCCCCCCACCGCCGCTCCGTGTCCTCACGCTTGGTTTGGGTCCCTTGGAGGAAAACGTGGACTTGAGCCGGCTGTAGTGCTGCTGGCCGGTGCGATGCGGGGAGAGGCAGCTCGGCGATAAGTGTGTGCCGCTCCGATCTCCGGCTGCCCGAGTGCCATGCTCGCCTTGTAGCCAGCTGTCTTTCTGCTTTCAGGAATAAGTACTCGTCACCAGGCAGCGTCGCCGTCATGGGGAAAGACTATTACAAGATTTTGGGCATCCAGTCTGGAGCCAACGAGGATGAAATCAAGAAAGCCTACCGGAAAATGGCCCTGAAGTACCACCCTGATAAGAATAAAGACCCCAACGCCGAGGAGAAGTTCAAGGAGATCGCAGAGGCTTATGATGTCCTGAGCGACCCCAAGAAGCGAGCCGTGTATGACCAGTATGGGGAGGAAGGTAAGGGGACCTGTTCTCCCACTCAAAGGCAGGGCTGGCCGGGGCACAGAGGCATCCTTGTGGCTGGCTGTTTGGGTCCAAGGAGGTTCATATGGGGTGAGGGGGTGTTTTTGCACCCCCAGGGCTCACGCCTGCTTCCGAATCAAGGTTACTAGGAGCAGAAGTGGGGAGAGCAAACACTCCACTGACCCTGCTTTGCCTCGCTGCCAGAAATAATGTCCCAACCCATTTCTCTGCCAGCTGGGCCGCAGTGGAGCCACTTTTGCTTCTCTTCCCAGCTGGGGAGATGGCACTTGAGAGCTCCACAGTGCTGCCTCCAAAGGGCAAGCGCTGAGGTGATGGAAGTGAAAAGGAGCTCGCCTCCTGGGCTATGACTGCGTGCTGCGATAATGCTTTAGCAACCCTATACTTGGCCTAAATTTCCCAGCCCAGTAATGTCCCTTTTTCCTGGATGTCCCCCCGCAGGATCCCCGGTAGTGTGCTAGTCCCACTTTTCTCCCTGGTACAGGCTGACCTACATGATTCAAAGCTTTTCCCAATTTAAGTAATAGGTTTTTGTTTTGAAACTAAGTGGCTGCTGTTGTCCCCCAGTTGGCATGGAGGAGGACAGCAGCTCCACCACACACAGCCTTATTAGTCAAATATGGAAGACTGCAACCCCATTTGCTTAAGGTGAGGAGAGCACTGAATAGCATCTGCATTAATCAGCCAGGGACTTGGGTGCTTAAAAGAGCAGCAGGTCGGCTATGGACAGGCTGCTCGGTGGAAGATGCAGCCCCTCCTGTGTTTCCAGCAAGCGGGTGCATCCTCTTTGCGGACACTGGCAGGAATACGCAGTGGTTGGAGATCCCTTTTATCAGCTCCGTCCTGCTCCTGGCAGGCATAGGGAGGGCTCTCTGCCATTCAGAGGCAAAGAGGTCTTAGGGGGGTACAGAGTCTTGCCCCTGCCTGATGAAGTTATACCTGCTCCTGAAAGGTGCTGGGGAACAAGAAATATCAGAAACTTATAGGAAAAACTGAGGAACTCTTGGAAGAGGTGGCCAGAGGTGCCAAGTGCTGTCAGCAGTCAGGCTTCTGGGTGTGAAAGCTCAGACAGACCTGGGGGAACTCCCTCACAGACTCACAGAATCGTCTATGTTGGAAGAGACCTCCAAGATCACCCAGTCCAACCTCTGACCTAACACTAACAAGTCCTCCACTAAACCATATCACTAAGCTCAACATCTAAACGTCTCTTAAAGACCTCCAGGGATGGTGACTCAACCACTTCCCTGGGTAGCCCATTCCAATGCCTAACAACCCTTTCAGTAAAGAAGTTCTTCCTAATATCCAACCTAAACCTCCCCTGGCGCAACTTGAGCCCATTCCCCCTCGTCCTGTCACCAGGCACGTGGGAGAATAGACCAACCCCCACCTCGCTACAGCCTCCTTTAAGGTACCTGTAGAGAGTGATGAGGTCGCCCCTGAGCCTCCTCTTCTCCAGGCTAAACAATCCCAGCTCCCTCAGCCGCTCCTCGTAAGACTTGTTCTCCAGACCCCACACCAGCTTTGTTGCCCTTCTCTGGACTCTCTCGAGCACCTCGACATTCTTCTTGTAGTGAGGGGCCCAAAACTGAACACAGTACTCAAGGTGCGGCCTCACCAGAGCCAAGTACAGGGGGACAATCACTTCCCTAGACCTGCTGGCCACGCTGCTTCTTATACAAGCCAGGATGCTGTTGGCCTTCTTGGCCACCTGAGCACACTGCTGGCTCATATTCAGCCAACTATCAACCAGTACTCCCAGGTCCTTCTCTGCCAGGCAGCTTTCCAACCACTCATCTCCCAGCCTGTAGCTCTGCTCGGGGTTGTTGCACCCCAGGTGCAGGACCCGGCACTCGGCCTTGTTGAACTTCATACAGTTGGCCTCAGCCCATCGGTCCAGCCTATCCAGATCCTCCTGCAGAGCCTTCCTACCCTCGAGCAGATCAACACACGCACCTAACTTGGTGTCATCTGCAAACTTACTGAGGGTGCACTCGATCCCCTCATCCAGATCATCGATAAAGATATTGAAGAGAACTGGCCCTAATACTGAGCCCTGGGGGACTCCACTAGTGACCGGCCTCCAACTGGATTTGACTCCATTAACCACGACTCTTTGGGCCCGGCCATCCAGCCAGTTTTTAACCCAACGAAGCGTACGCCAGTCCAAGCCACGAGCAGCCAGTTTCTTCAGAAGAATGCTGTGGGAAATGGTGTCAAAAGCCTTACTGAAGTCAAGGTAGACCACATCCACAGCCTTTCCCTCATCCACTAAGCGTGTCACTTTGTCGTAGAAGGAGATCAGGTTCGTCAAGCAGGACCTGCCCTTCATAAACCCATGCTGACTGGGCCTGATCGCCTGGTTGCCCTGCAAGTGCCGCGTGATGACACTCAAGACAATCTGCTCCATGAGCTTCCCTGGCACTGAGGTCAAACTAACAGGCCTATAGTTCCCCGGGTCTACCCTCCAGCCCTTCTTGTAGATGGGCGTCACATTTGCTAGCCGCCAGTCGACTGGGACCTCCCCTGATAGCCAGGACTGCCGATAAATGATGGAAAGCGGCTTGGCCAGCTCCTCCGCCAGTTCTCTCATTACCCTCGGGTGGATCCCATCCGGCCCCATTGACTTGCATACATCCAAGTGCTGTAGCAGGTCGCCAACCATTTCCTCGTGGATAGTGAGGGCCACATCCTGCTCCCCATCCCCTTCCACCAGCTCAGGGTACCAGGTATCCAGAGAACAACTGGTCTTGCTGCTAAAGACTGAGGCAAAGAAGGCATTAAGCACCTCAGCCTTTTCCTCATCTTTTGTAACTAAGTTTCCCCCCGCATCCAGTAAAGGATGGAGATTCTCCTTAGTCCTCCTTTTTGTGTTGATGTATTTGTAAAAACATTTTTTGTTATCTTTAACGGCAGTAGCCAGATTTAGAAAGGCCAAAGCTCATCTGGAGCTCATTTTGTCCCTGCACAGCCTCGCAACATCCTTATAGTCCTCGTGAGTGGCCCGCCCTCTTTTCCAAAGATTATAAACCCTCTTTTTTCTTCTAAGCTCGAACCACAACTCTGTTCAGCCAGGCTGGTCTTCTTCCACGCTGGCTCGTCTTTGGGCACGTGGGGACAGACCGCTCCTGAGCCTTTAAGATTTGCTTCTTGAAGAGTGCCCAGCCTTCCTGGACTCCTCTGCCCTTCAGAACCTCCTCCCAAGGGACTCTGCCAACCAGTGTCCTGAACAGCTCAAAGTCAGCCCTCCGGAAGTCCAAGACAGCGGTTTTACTGGTCCCCTTCCTGACTTCACCAAGAATAGAGAGCTCTACCATTTTGTGGTCACTCTGCCCAAGACAGCTCCCAACCACCAATCTCCCACCAGTCCTTCTCTGTTTGTGAACAGAAGGTCTAGCGGGGCACCTCCCCTGGTAGGCTCTCTAACTAGCTGCGTCAGGAAGCTATCTCCCACGCTCTCCAGAAACCTCTTAGACTGCTTTCTCTGGGCTGTGTTGTGCTTCCAGGATATGTCTGGGAAGTTGAAGTCCCCCATGAGAACGAGCGCTGACGATTTCGCAACTTCTGCCAGCTGCCTGTAGAACTCCTCATCCGTCTCCTCATCCTGGTTCGGCAGTCTATAACAGACCCCCACCAGGATGCTTGCCTTGTTGGCCTTCCCGCTGATCCTAACCCATAGGGACTCAACCTTATCATTCCCAGCCTCAAGTTCCACAACATCAAAACACTCTCTAATGTAGAGAGCCACACCACCACCCCTTCTGTGCTGCCTGTCCCTTCTGAAGAGCCTATAGCCAGGCATTGCAGCACTCCAGTCATGAGAGTGGTCCCACCACGTTTCCGTGATGGCAACCAAGTCATAGCCTGCCTGCTGCATAATGGCTTCCAGTTCCTCTTGTTTGTTGCCCATGCTGCGTGCATTAGTGTAGATGCACTTCAGTTGGGCCATTGCCTTCTCCCCCAGCCTTGCCATTGTTCCCCCTGGCACAGCTCCAACAAGCCTTATTTCAGCCCCATCCCCCTTCTTTCCTAGTTTAAAGCCCTCTCAATGAGCCCTGCCAGCTCCTGGGCTAGGATCTGTTTTTCCCCTTAGAGATAGGGACCCGTCTGCAGCCATCAGGCTGGGTGCCGAGTAAAGCGCCCCATGGTCAAGAAAAACAAAATTTCTGTGTTGGCACCAGCCTCTGAGCCACATGTTAATCAGGTGGGCTTTCCGTGTCCTCCCGGTTTATCTGAGCAAAACTACAGAGCTGGGTGAAGCTTTGGAAAATCTCTGCCTGGCAGCGCATGCTCTGCCTGTACGAGTTCCTTAACCCGTTATTTATGTCATCGCCACGAGGGACGCACCGAGCCACAGTGATTTGCTGCTTTTTAAAATTAGAAGCGGCTATCTCAAGTGAGAAACTAGCATTTCCTTGGAGGCACTGCCGAAATCGGACCCTGCCTTTGCATTGGCCTCTGACTGGCGTCATGGGATTAAGGCAACTGCGTAAAGGTGAAACCTCCTGGCTGCAGCCTGTTGGGGACGGGGGCTCTCCAGGGATGACGGCAGCTAAAATAAGAGTGAGTTAAGTAGTAAGGAAAAAATAACTGCAGAGGAGCAGCCCCCTCGTTGCAGCGGGATGGGGAGGCTGGGCTTGAAGCAGGCCTTGCCTCTCCATCCCTGGTTCCGGGGCCACAGACAGGGCCAGAGTTTGGGTTGAATTACCCGAAACAGGAAAAACAGGAGGTTTGGCCCTTCTTAAGGGGCATGGGGTTGTCTGGAGAAATTGCAGCGCTTGCCCCATGGGGCTCATGCACCAGCAACACCAAACCCCTTCGATGCTTTTGGCAAGCAGTGCTGGTTGCCTTAGCCTCAGTCCTCTCCCCTTCCACTCCATGCTGTTGGGAGTCTTTGGGCTTTTGCCCCCCAAGCAAGAGCAGGGCCTGGATTTCCTTGTGACTTGTAGCCACTCTTGAGTTATCCTGGAGCTCCCCAGTAAGTAGCTCTTTCCCTGCTGGCCCATAATCATGCACCTGGCCTCTTCCTTTTGTGAGCCATCCTCTTGTGCAGAGCGTGCCCCATCCCTCGGGCCAAGGGAGGCCACCTTCCCCTGCCCAGGTTTCTCCATAATTCCGGCTGCGCGAGCAGCCAGACACGGTGGCAGAGCCAGTGGTGTCCAGAGAGTTTGTGCAGAAAGTCAGGGTGCTGAGAAATGTGAAAGATGTGGAAAAGTTTCATAGAGGAGAGAGGGTGCTGGACATGCTGATGAGGTGTCCGGACCCATGGCAGGACAGGGACTGTCACCTGTCCCACCCCGAGCAGTGACTTCCACACCAGTCCAGCATTCCTGCAACGGGAAACCTTTCATTTTCCAGCAAATGCTTGGTTTTCTGGAATACGTGGCCTGGGGGTGGGGGGTGGGGGGTCAGTGTTTTGAGGGTCTTTGGGGTCCCATGCATTGGGGTGGGCTCATGGGATTTGCTCCTCCTGCCCTACAGCCCAGTCCCCACATGCAGCACAGGCTCTGCAAGGGTACAGACATTCGTGCAGCAGGGCAGGGGCCAAGGGATGAGAGCCATGGACCACATGAGGAGGCTGAGAACATCAGAACAGACCCCCACATTTGTCCACTCTGTTTGTCCCCCTCTTATCTCCTGCTGCCAGCAGGGAGGATGGTGGCACAAGGGACAGCCCATCAGAAATAGCCCTTTTTGGTCACTGAGGGTGTTCTACAGGTGTGACCTCTTCTGGGGGGGCTACCTGGGGCATGCCTCGGCTGCTTGGGACTTTGCAGGGCTCGCAGTGGTGTGAGGTTTTGCCCAGCACCTGGCAGGGAAGTTCTGCCTGGGAATGGCTGCTGGAAGGTGCAAGCCTCAAACTCTTCTGTTGGTTTGTGAATTGGGCTGCTAGAACCCTGGCTGATAGAACAGATAACTCACCCAAAGTGGGTTTTGTGCAGCACAACTGGATACCACAGACCCAGTGCGTTGACCGTGGCAGATCAGCTGCACATGCAGCTTGGAGTGGCTGATAAAAGTCTGGCGGGATGCTCACTCTCCTGTAATGCACAGGGCTTCTCTGAACAGGTGCGAGTCCTCATCAGCAGGCATCTGCAGCAGCAAAAGCCTGCAGAAGGACCTGCTCCAGTTCTTGCGCTTGCCTTCCAGCCCCAGCTACTGATGGCTTTCTCTGCCACGCACCATCCCATCACAGGGATGCGTTAGGAAATGCGTTAGATGAAAAGGCCATGGCTTGAGAGGAGGTAACCAAACAAAACTTGAACAGCTTTTGAGCTGGAGCTTGCTGGGCGTACAGGCAGGGCTGTGTGCTGTGGGTTGAGGTGGTGCCTTCTTGGCTCACAGGTGGGTGACCAGCACCTCTGGGAGCTGCTGGAAGGGCTGCCTGGAGCCAGCAGAGCCCGTGCTGCTGCGTGGAAAGCAAGGGCACTGTGGGTCCCAGCACGGTACCACTGTGCAGAGCCAGCAGCTTTCTTCTGGCAAGGAGTGTTAATGTCTCATCTTCCTCCTTCTCTTCTAGGTCTCAAGACTGGAGGTGGCTCTTCAGGTGGCTCAGGGAACACTTTCCACTACACCTTCCACGGTGACCCCCATGCCACCTTCGCATCTTTCTTTGGAGGCTCCAACCCTTTTGATATCTTCTTCGCTAGCAGCCGCTCCCGGGTGTTCAATGGCTTTGACCAGGAAGACATGGATATCGATGACGATGATGATCCTTTCAGTGCCTTCGGCCGGTTTGGCTTCAATGGCATTAACAGGGTTCACCGGCGGCACCAGGAGTCCCTGCACACGCGGAGGAAGGTCCAAGACCCACCCGTCATCCACGAGCTGAAGGTGTCCCTGGAAGAGATCTACCATGGCTCCACCAAGAGAATGAAGATCACCCGCAGAAGGCTCAACACTGATGGCCGGACCATGCGGACTGAGGATAAGATCCTAAACATTGTCATCAAACGGGGTTGGAAGGAGGGAACCAAAATCACATTCCCCAAAGAAGGGGACGCCACGCTGGACAACATCCCTGCTGACATCATCTTCATCCTCAAGGACAAGCCTCACTCGCACTTCAAGAGGGATGGGACGAACGTGGTCTACACCGCAAACATCAGTCTTAAAGAGGTGGGTATCAGTGGAAATGCCCTGGGTGAGAAGTGGCGCTGGGTTGTGGCCAGGACAGGACTCAGTCCTCGTCCTGTGCTGAAAAGGAAGGACCAGGTAGGGCGTGAGAGACATGAGCAAAGTCCTCTGCAGAGAGGAGCCGCAGAGACCAGCTCGTGCTCAGTTTTGGAGAGCCACTCAGCCTCTATGCTGCAGCTAGGACACAGGTACTACAGTCCTGACTGAGCACACCGGGCTGCCTGAGCGAATACAGGTGGTATTTACCCATTTTCTCCCTTCCCCATATGTCTTGCCCTTCTATTGTAGCATAGGGTATTCACATGTGGAGGAGAGCCCAGGTGCACTGTAGGAGCAAGGGAAACCCCAAGTTTGCTGACACAAGTCTGGTCCCTGCTTGTTCATGTTTCTGTCCTGGATGGTGACAGGCACCACCCCACATGAGAGCAGGGTCACGCAGAGAAAGGTGATACCTTGACCTTGCTGAGCACTGCTTTAGCCCCGAATGGCTGCTTTCTTTGGTTCTGGCTTCCCTGAACAAAGGGCAAAATCTTCAGGCTGTGAACAAAACCCAGCGCATCCAGGCTGTCAGTCCTGGAGGTCATGGTGAGACTCGCTGCACCAGAGCAGCAAACCATGCGAAGGTGGGAGAGAAAGGGGAGCTTACCCAAGAACAAGATGTGCCGTTTGCTGCTGCTGCTGTCTAACTACCTTTTAATAAATCCCAGCTGGCAGCTGCATTTAACATTGACATTTTTGGCAGCTGCCATTTGCTGTTCCTTTCAGACTGTAGACGCTGTCTATCTTCTTAATGAGCTGATTTTTTTTTTTTAAGATAGATTTATGTTCTCAAATACATTTAATAGAAATAAGCTCAATGGGCCAGACCTGAGGTAGGGAAACGTGAGCTCCTGAGTGTGCCAGCAAGTCAGAAGAGCTTTGCAAGGGCTCCACATCCCTGCCGGGGCTGTGACCAGCTATGGTGGGGACAAGGGCAACCCCATGGGGCAGGCAGAGCTGGGTGCTCCTGAAACAAACTCATCTCAAGTTAACCTGTAGTCTTGGGAGTTGAATTTCCTTTGTGTTGCAAAGGGGATTCGAGTAAAGAGGTTTATTCCTGCAGGGGCTGACTCTGCTGGCCTCTCCAGAAATACTTGGGAGAGGCTGCATTATTTATGGAGTCCCGCATGCCATATCTCAGATGTTTCCTTCTGTGCATTCCCATATCTGTTAAAATTACCCCCAAGATGGCTGTCCTGATGTCTGGCCCATGCTGGTCCAGGTTGATGTGCGCCACATGTGGAGCTGCCCCGTGAGCAGCAAGCTGAGCAGCTTGCCCGGCCCAATGCACTGGTGCCAGGCCAGGGGAAGCGCTGGCTGCACTGTGCCGAGCCGTACCCAGCTGCCTCCTGCCCGCAGGACACCTGTGATCTCTGTCCAGCTGCCTGTAAACAGGGCATTTGCTTCACGTCATGGCAGTCACAAAGAGAGACCGGTGGAAACTGCTGGTCCAGGCAAATTCCTCTGCTCTTTGAGCTGGGCTTCCTGTTCTCTGCGCTCCCTCATTGCAAACCGAACGTGCTGGGGATGCTCAGAGAGCTGCTGGCCTGGCTGCCAGCCCCAGCCTTCCGCTTGCCAGGGCAGGGCAAGCAGTGCTTTGCTGCTTTTATCTTCCATGAGAAGAAGTAGCTTAAGTGCAGGAGCAGATGCCAGGAGCTCCCTGACACTATATGCCACCATCTCAGTACATGGCAGAGTGAATCACAGTACAACCTCTTCATCACCTAAGCCTACAGCCGTAGCCTCGAGTGCTTTCCTTGCACTTCCTTGCGAGTCTGCCTTTTTTAGCCTGAGCTTTGGTCTCCTTAGCTGCACAGCTGGGTGCCAGCAGGCGTTCGGAGCTGTGATCCCACTTGTGGTCATGCTGGAGATCCCTGGCCATCGTCCTGCAGCTAAGGGGAGCAAGGCTCCTGGCCACAGCCCTGCAGGGAGCATTTGAGGCACCAGAGCAGGATGGGGTGACAGGAGGGCTTGGAAATGCAGCATCCGCTTCCTTATAGCCCCTTCTCGAACCTGAGCCTGCTCTCCAGACTGCTCTTCCATAGGAACCTGTAGCACCCAGCATCCACAAACCTCTAACCCATATTGTCTACAGTGGTGCTGGTTGATGCCACCTTGGTGGCCAGGCTGCCAGTCTTCCCATCCCCACATCCCAGTACCTCGGGCACTCGTGTCCTTGTCCCACCAGGCTCCACGTCCCTTGTCTGGGAGGGCTGCTGCTGATGCAGGAGGTGTGAGAAGGCTTCCCCAAGAGACTTGTGGGCTGCAGGGACGTGGCCATTCCTAAAATTACAGGAGCGCACCACAGTGGGAGGCCAAGGGAGGGAGGCGTGACAGTGCTACAGCAGCTGTGCTCCTGGAAGGCAGATCTTCAGGCAGCGCTGACAGGTTTCACGGAGATGGAAGAGGCACCTCATGGCATTCTTTACCTGGTGTCACCTTCCTCGAAGCATCCAGGTGGCAGCATCTGCTGGCCCCCCCATTACTGCCAGCAGAGCAGGACCCACCACTGACCCAGATAAAGCGCAGCGCTTATGGCTCAGCCATCAAACCCACGCTCATTTCATACCCAGGGATAAACCGAGCCTCTTTCTAGGATGCAGGGCAGCTCCCACAGCTGTGCTTGCTGCACGTCGCCCTGCTACAGGCTCTCGCTCGCGGGCACTGGTGTTGCTTCAACAACCAGTTTCTCAAATGCCAACGAAGTTGGGCGAGAAGGATTAAAAACAGGAACATATCGCCTCTAACAGGAGCAATCCACTCTAATTCTTGCATCTTGGCTCTAGGAAGGAAACACTGAGATCCTGTCTGCGCTCTTACTGCCTGCCTCTGCTCGCGTCCCTCTGCTTTTGCAGGGCAAGCACAGCGCTGAGGAGCAACACCCATGCCGCGAGCCTGGCAGGGGCTCTCTGCTTGGTGTTCCCAGTCCTGTCCCTTGGGATGGGTGGAAGTGTCCCAGCCACGCTTCTGCTGGCCTACTTTGGTCTTAAAAGCTCATTCTGGAAGCCGAAATAGTTGCCTGGCTTCCCTCTGGCCACGTTGTGGTGAGGATGGAGCAGGGGACAGTGTGTGAGTGGTCACCCCCTGCACTCTGCAGGTCCATGGGGGTTGCAGCAAAACCTCCTCCAGAGCAAAGGCAGCATGTCAGTTTTCTCTTTTTTTTTTTTTTTTTTTTTTCTGCTACAGGGAAAAAGACAGTTGGATGGTCCTGTTGGCTGGAAACCTGAGGTCTAGCCGCTCTACCTGTTCCCTTTCTGCTTCCTATTGCATGGCCAGAGATGTTTGCCTGGCATGTGTACCTGTGCAGCCCACCATGTCGCATGCTGGTGGGTATCAGCCAGCAGAAGGGCTCCAGCATCCCTGGGATAATCCCTTCCCTCCAACCTTCCCTTCCCTCCAACCTGCCAGAGCCGCAACCATGCACCCCCTGCTCACACGGAGCCAGTGATGAACCTCCTCCTGCTGCCAGAAAAAGCTTGTCTGGGAGGAGACCCAGCACAGATGGGATGTGCAAGGAAACAGCAGGCTCCAGCTTTCCTCTTCTCAGCCCACCTGAGCCCTAGAGCCAAGCCCAGCATGGGTGGCTCTGCGTTGGCTTTAGTGCAAAGCCCTGGCACTGCAGCAGAAGCAGCAGCCATCAGCCTCAAGCCAGGGGTCAGCAGGGAAGAAGGGTTGCTATGCTGCTGCCTCCTGTTGCTCTGGCACTGGGGGGCTTTTCCTGGGGAGGAGGCTGCAGAACATCCTCCCCACTTCCCTTGCAGGGTGTCTTTTGGGGACAGGAGGGCTGGGACCCTCATGCCCCAGCCCAAGGGGACAAGTGCTTTGTGTGCAGGACAGGACCAGCCTGCACCATCCCCAGCAAATCCTCCCCTTCCAGAAGTATCGCTCTGCAGTCCTCTGTCAGCAGCAGCCTCTCTCCTTGCTGAAAGCCTGGAGATGCTGCTGCCCACATGTACGGCAGAGCTGTCTGAGTTATTTAAGGACACAAGACTTTTCTTGCTGCGTTCCCGCATCACGTGGCTCGCTAACGCAGGCTGGCTTGCAGCTGCTGCCAGCTTCTGCAGGAGGCAGTGCCCGGCCCCGGGATGGGGATGGGGATGGCAGCCTGGAAAATCATCTCCTGGCTTTGCAGTGGGGGGATGTGGCTGCTTTGCAATGGGGGGGAATGTGGCTACGTGGAGGTCCCTGCAGCAGGGATGCAGGGCATGCCTGGGCCACTCTCCCCAAGCCTGCAGTTTCGGGGAACAATCTCATTCTTGCTTCCTTCTTGGGCCACCAAGGTATAAAAATAGCCAGGGGTAGCGGCGCAGTGCAGTAACCCAACCCTTTGCCTGACAAGGGACTGGCAGGGGGGGAGCTGCCCCATGGGGCCCCAGCCTCCAGGAAAGCACAATGCTGTGCCCTGTGCCGGCATAACCTTCAGGAGGCTTTGGCCGGGGTGGGGGGGCACAGGCTGTGCTATAGATAACCCCCGGACTCTGAAGGGTGACAGTTGATGAACCGCAGAGGCATCCCATGAGCTCAGCTGGGTTTTTGGCTGCAACACGCCCCCCCCCCCCCCGCCGCCGGGCTCTCAGATTGGGCAGCGAGGGGCTAAATTTGGGCTGCCCTGTTGCTGCGAGCTGCAGGGTGCTCGCTGGCGGCATCTGGTGTCCACTGGGAGGAGCAGGGGATGGAGAGTGGGGATCCTGCCTCCTGTGGGGCTTCTGTCCAGCTGACAGTGTCTCCCTCCTTCTCCCCGCAGGCCCTGTGCGGCTGCACCGTGAACATTCCCACCATCGACGGGAGGGTGATCCCACTGCCCTGCAATGACATCATCAAGCCGGGCACAGTGAAGAGACTGCGCGGGGAAGGGCTGCCCTTCCCCAAGGCCCCCAGCCAGCGAGGAGACTTGATCGTGGAGTTCAAAATCCGCTTCCCAGACAGAATAGCTCCCCAGACGAGACAGATCCTCAAGCAGCACCTCCCGTGCTCCTAGAGCCCCGGGGACTCTTCTCCAAACAGCAATACTCCAAACGCACATGCCACAGCATCCGGCCCACACGGAGCAGAGGTGCCAGAGCACTTTCAAATGCAAAAAAAAAACACTTTCCTTCCCCAAAAGTCCCCTCCTTCCTTCCCACCCCTTCCCCTCTCAGCCTATTTTCTACTCCAGCGGCGGGGGAATGGTGAGCGCAGACTCCTGCCCTTGCAGCTCTCCTCACTGCCAGCTTTTTTTTTTTTTTTGGTTTTGTTTTTCTAGAGGTCCAGCTTTGCTGCCTTGCACAAGTGAGCAGCACAGGCTGTTTTCCCAGGGAGGTGCATCACTGTGTGGTTTTTGTGTCACCTGCTTTTCAAGCCAACTTCCTGACTAGAGGATGGGCTTGTAGGGGTTAAGTGCAGTGTAAATAGGACTTCACAGGATCTCACATCCCCCTGTTAGTTTTCTCCTCCTCCTCCCCTCTTTGATACTTGCTGCTGTTCGGGGTCCAGCCATACTGAGGTGCCAAGGAAACTCCTGAGCGCGTACGGCCAAAGGGACCGCTCCTGTGCGTGGTGGCCACTGTAGCTGGACCATTTCTAACCAGGGACCACAGTACCTAGTCCTACTTCAGTCCACTCTTGTGTGCCAAGACCACTGAGCATCATCTGTGCCAATCGACAGAGATCAAAGCACTTGGGGACGGTCCCTTCCAGCCTCCTGCCCCCGCTGTCCCCTATGCCTGCTGCCGGCTGGAGGGACGGGGAGCTCAGGGTGGGAGCTTTCTTGTTCAGATGTGTTGAGTTTGCATTGTTGTTTGTTTTTTTTTTTAAATACATATATTTAGCTTGCTAGGTAAACTCTGTAAGGGTTTGCTCTGCTCGCTTTGGATTTCCTGAAGTGGTTCCCCAACTTTTGGGGAAAAGCTCAACCATACCAACATCATGCCTGTGAGAACATAGTATGTGTGTAGCACAAGTCTGGGTGCAAAAACAGAGCCAAGCGTCGGCAGAACTGGTTTTGACAAGTGTTTGAGTTCAACCTTAGGGATTTTATTAGGAAGAGACATGCATATGTATATATTTTTCTACAGGGACATTTAATTCAGGAGGTATTTCTGGGTGTTATGGTGGAACTGGAAGGAGCATGAGGCAATCTGCTTGGTGATTTTCTTTTTAAATGCTGTATTTTTAAAAAAACTGGATTTCCATCAGGAGAATTTTTATATTTCTTACCTTTCTTGGTCAACTCTGCCTCTTGCCAGTTTTTCCCAGGAGGGGTCCTGCAGAGCACGCAGCACAGTTGACCTGGCTCTGTATGGCTCCTCCATCACCTCAGCTCCGCATCTCCAGCCCAACTGGCACCAAGAAAGCCAAAATGCCCCCCCCCGGCCCGGCATCCTTTTTATAAAGAGAAATCACTGACTTGAAATAGGGGTCCAGAGTGTGTGTGTCAGCTCATGACGAGGAGCCTGCCGAGCTGGCAGGGGCTGTATAGCTATACAGTGCATCATACGCGGCAGGAGGACGGCCTGTGCCACGGCCAGGGCACAGGGAGAGGAGACCTCTTAAATTAAATTAAAGCACTGCTTAATTTTGTGACCAGTTTGAATTCAGGTTAGGGCATGACACCTTTTCCCTCCACCATTCCCTGTGGAGTTCAATGTATGGAAACCTGGTGGATACTGATGGAGTGAGAAGACAGGTCAGCATGCAGATACAAGCTGCTTTGTTTTTCTCAGTTTCAATGAGATCTGAATGTTTTATAGTGTTATTTTTTGTGTTTTTTTTTTGTATTTTTTTTTGGTAATGTCAGTATTGAGAGAAAAATAAAGTATTTTAAAAAATATTAAGTCCTTGGTGTGCACTGTGATGGGAGACACAGGGGCTGTGGTTGCCCTGGTGCAGGTGGTGGGGCTGGGGAAGGGGCTCAGACCCACCCCCCCCATTAGTACTGGGGGAACCCCATTTTAGGGCTCTGCATCCCTTTGGGGCTCCAAAAACACAAATGACATGTACAGGGGGGCAATTCTAGCCAAGATGCCAAAGGAATGGAGGCCAGAGTGGGCGAGGAGGGGCTGCAGGCAGGGGGGTGCTGTGGCCGGGACCGGGGTGATGAAGGGGGCTTCTTGGTGGTGGGGGCTACCCGGGGACCCAGCTCTTCTCAGAGAGCCTTGGAGGCCTTCTGCTCCGGATGGCGGGCAGAAACCCCCCCAGCGGGGGCTGACTGCTGACAGGGCTGCCATGGGGCAGGGATGCCCATAGGGCAGTTGCAGCTGGCCCAGGGAGGTGGTGGGGCTGTAGGGACCAGGGCCACAAGGAGCACGGCCGTGGCCTGCCCTCTGGTGGCATGAGAGAGCAGCTGAGGGAGACATTTGGGGTGCTGCAGGAGGGGGCCCCACTAGAATCACAGAATCATTGAGGTTAGAAGAGACCTCCAAGAACATCTGGTCCAACCATCACCCTACCAGCAATGTCACCCACTAAACCATGTCCCTAAGCACCACGTCCAACCTTTCCTTGAACACCCCCCCAGGGACGGTGACGCCACCACCTCCCCAGGCAACCCGTCCCAATGCCTGACTGCTCTTTCTGAGAAGAAATGTCTCCTCATTTCCAACCTGAACCTCCCCTGGCAGAACTTGAGGCCATTCCCTCTGGTCCTACTTTGGGGCTGGGCCCAGGCTCTAAGCTCCAGTGCCTTGGCCCCCATGCTGCACACACCAGGCTGGGCTGCGGCCCTGAGGGTGTTGTGTGGACCCTGGTGGGGCCAAGCTGTAGGGCTGGGGCACCACAGATGTGGCTGTAGGGCCATAGGGGCAGGACAAGGAGCTGCCACCCATGGCAGCAAAGAAGGGACCCAAACAAGCTCCCTCTCAGGGGCTACCCTCAGCCTCCATATGCTGCTCCAGGGCAGAGGCAGATGCTCCTGGAGCTCCCGTGGGGGCTGTCCCCCTCAGGAGCCAGGTCCCAGAGACAGAAGAGGAGGGGTTCCAACCCTCCTACTGGATTTAATTGTGCTAATTAAATTGTAATCAGGAGAGGAGGCAGGGAGACCTTGTGCTCCCAGGAGCTGGGACACGCACCACCACCCCTCTGCCACCAGTAGGGACAAAGCCCAGGGATTTGGGGTGACATTCCCAAACCCACCCCCTGACAGAGCTTGGCAAGGCTTTTGTGAGTCCTGCAGAGCTCCCACTGCGGAGTAGTTCTTTTCCCCTCCCCAGGTGGCTGACAGCAAATGCGTTGCAGAGCAGCAGCACAGCCCCATGAGCTGGCAGCATCTTCCCCAAGATGCTGAAGCAAGGTGGTGCGAGGACAGGAGAGGCACGGTGCCAGCGGTTGGCTCTGAACTAGGACAGACCACCTGAGCAGAGGTTGCCCAGCCTCCCCGGGGGCTCCGCTCCCACGGCCTCCTAGCACAGCCTCCAGCAGGTGGTTGTGCTATTTTTAAGCAGCGCTCTCAATTTCAGTGTGTTTCTCCCCACAAACCCCCTTTTCTCCTGGATAGCCCCATCCTTCGGCCATGACAAGACTCCCCTCACCCCTTTTTATCCTTCCTTTAAGCCTAGGTAGGCCGACAGAGCTCTTCTACATCTGATAGGCTTCAGGGACAAAACTCCCATCGCTTGGGCCCCACACAGCTCTGGCTGTGAGAGAGGTCACACCAAAAGCCCTGGGGGCACCTTTCTGCTCGTTTCATCCACAGTTAAGCATCTTTGCGAAAATTCTCAGTTCCTGCAATGCTCTAGAAGCCGACAGCACGCATCTGTGCTCTGTGCCAAGGCCCGTTGTCCTCTGCTTCGGGGCTGTGCCGCATGTGGCCAGCAGCATTGCTCCTTTGTTTAAACATGTCTTCCCTCACCCAGCTGTACTTCCCCAGCACCACTAAATCCAGCCCCAAGCTGGATGATCCAGACAGATGGCAAAGGGTGCCCCACCTACCTGCTGGTGGCCAAAGCTGCACATTCAAATCAGGCAGGAAAAGTAGAATCGAATTCAGCCAGCGGCAGTTGCTGTGACTGCTCAGGGCAAGAGCACTCAGCTCCCAGGCTTTGGGGTCAAAGGTGAGCACCAAGGCACTGAGCTGAAGCTGTGTTCACCACACTCAAACCTGGTCCTTGCATGTCACCCTGAAGCTTGGAGACATGCAGGCACCCAGAGCCTCCCCTTTTCCCTGTTTTAAAGCTAGACCCCACGCAGAGCAAAGTGGAAGTGAAAAGTAACCGTGCTGAACAGGAAGCTCTTTGTCTTTTCATGGAGTTCAGGGGTGAGCCTAAACACCACGCAGCACAGGTCTAGGCTCATTGGTACAGACTCACAGCTGCTCTTCCTGCTGTGTGGCCAGCTGCAGTGCAGGGCTGCACCTTCTGCTCTTCGGGCCATTTACCTGCTTCAGCAGGTGCAGCCCTGGCTCCAGCTACGGGTGAATGAGCACACACACCAGGATAGAGCAGGTGCCAGCTGCCAGACCCAGGGCTTCTCTCTCATGAAACACTAAGTACAGCAGTAGCACATCTTTCACTTCAGAGAAGGGAAAATAAATCTAGGAGCAGGCCAGGAAGCTATAGAAGAAATTGAAGGAAAAGCACAAGAGTATGATCAAAACCTGACTACCAAGTATAAGACACAATAAAGGCCAAGCTGACAGCAAAGAACCAAACCTTTCATCAGAAGCCCACAGGGACACGCAAATAGTTTCTGCAGAAGGGGGAATCTCTCTGCAAAACCTGATGAACACTGTTGCTACAGCATCAGAGGAAGCTCCTGTTCCCAAACCACACTCAGGTCACACTGCACCAGGCTCCAGAGACAGCCCAGGAACCCTCTCATGCCTGCCTTCAGGCACAGCGGATGAAAGGGGGATTTCTGGAGGAGTCCTTTGCTGCACAGAAGTCAAAGCAGCAGGAGACCCAATGGCTCACGGCCAGCATCAGAGAAGCAACGCCAGATACCTGCTGCTGGCAGCAGGGCTCTCTTGATGCTTACTGCCAAGTTATGACACAGGAGAGAGATTGCCCAACCAGTTTCTTCTGTTAACATGAGCTAAGAGACATACGGACAAAGAGCAACCTCACACGCTCCAGGGAAATGCACAAAACAGATGAGGGGCAGCTGAGGAGTGCTCACACAGCAAGCGAGACACGGCAGACGCAGTGCTGCTGATGCTGTGGCAGTACCACAAAAAGGAATTGCCAGGGGCCTGGCTAGAGTTCTGTGGGATTTTTTTATTATTATTATTATTATTATTTTTACTTTTTTTAAATACAGGCTAGTGTTGTACCCTTTGCTAAAGCTGCTGATTCTGCCACATAAACTAGAACAGAAATTTCTCAGAAATTAAGTCGGTTCCCCTCCTTGTTAATTCACTGTCTGCCTCCCAACTGAACATCGGTCTGTATTTGCATTTGCAGAAAACATTCCCTGTACAAAGTCTGATGTGCAGCTACACTGTTCTGACTGAGGAATGAAGAATCTGAGAGTCCGCTGAACATTCGATTTTCCCTGTACAACGTGGCCTGATTTGGAGTTTGGTCCAATGAGGACAGCGAGTTAACCATAGAGATCGTCGTCATTGTCTTCACTGTACACATTGCCCCCGCTGCCACCTCCTGTGCCTTGGCTTGGACCAGTGCCTCCCTGGTTTCCTGATGGGAACCTGCAGGCAGCAGTGCAGAAGGGGAGAGAAGAGATGCTCTTCAGAAGCTTCCTCACAGCTCAGCACAATCCCCTCCCCTCCACACCAACTCCTGGGTGCCAAGTAGGAAAGAGGGGAGAAATGTGCTGAAGCCTTAAGGCAGGTGATGCAAAGGTTTACACTGCTGCCAGATGTTGCTTGCATTAAAGGAAAAAGGGCTGATGGGCTTCAGGAGCACTAACAGAGCAGCTACAACTGACCTGCAGCACAGCCTGTACCACCATGTGCTCAGCTGGCTGCTGTACACACTGGGGGGAACCAGAAAACGTGGTGGAAGAGGGAATTGTTACCCAGAGAACAGCAAAGCTGCCCTCAGTGCTCTGCTCCTAGGGCTAGCTGAGCCACGCTGCCTTCCCTACCTCCCTCATGGTTACCTGAAGCTGCCAAAGCCACGGCTCTGCTGTAGAGTCTGTGCAAACATCTCGTATTTCCTGATGTCATTGTCACTGACAGAGCGGCGAGCAAAGCGCATGGCCTCCTCAAAGTGATCCCTGCGTATCTCAGGAACCGGGTCATCCTCCTCCACCTCCTGCAGTGGGACAGAGGGCCCAGGTGAGCTGTGGGCAGCACACCCACCCACAGCCCCCCTCTGGGTCAGGAAACAACAATACCCACCCAAGGCAGGGGCTAGAGAGGGATGCTGCAGCAGACTGAGTCACAGCTGCAGCAGGGGCCTTCTGAGCAATGCCAATGATGAGGTACAACAGAAGGCCCTCACCCTCCCACAAGAAGAAAACAAAGTGCTCCAGCTCAGCACTCTGTGCCGAGCCTACTCATTCTCATCTGAGGATTACAGAGAGGAACGCATCATCCCTCACCCATGGGCAGAGACGGGCTGCCTCTCTCATGAGCAGGGAAAGCTGAGTGCCCCACTCACCATGGCAGAAGGGTTGGTCTGCCTCTCACGCTCTCGCCTGATCTCACTCTCGATGGACTCGCGGATGGCCAGTTTGCAGGCACGCTGGCAAATTTCTGTCAGGTCAGCCCCCGAAAAGCCGTTGGTCATCTTAGCTAGGAAATCCAGGTCAACATCCTAGGGAAAATCAAGAGGACTGTCCTTTACACCTTGCATTTTCAGGTGACAAAAGAAGTGCCTTTAGATCCCACAGTACCAAGGTGCTGCCTTAATTTTGGCCAATTTTAGAACGGCAGGCTGTTAAGGCTCTTGTTTCTGGTAAAAGTTAACCACACACAAAGGCAGGCCACACTCCCCCCACTCACAGCAAGAACCTGCTACACAGCTACAAATGCCTCTGCACTGTTCACCTTCAAGAAGAAACAGGCTGACTTTCAGATGTGATTTCCTCAGGTCTCAGCATTAGGAGTCAAATGAAATGACTGGAAATGGAGATAGGGAGGACAAACAACCTCCTCTCCTCCTTCCTGTCAACTGACAGAGTAGTACTACAAGCTTCTTTAAAGCTTTCCTTCACAGCAGTACTTTAAAAAGTAAGAATGGCCTAAAAAAGTTTGCACACTCGCTTGACATCTGCTTTTCTCTGATTAACCCTATGAGTTTCATTATTGCCTGCTTCCTAGGCAAGACATAGAACTCTTGCCTATGAAAGAGCTCAGCAACAATTAACTGCAATGGTTCCTCTTTGATTTCCATTTCCCACCCCCATTTTCTACATTTATTTTTCTTTCAGAGTACAAGAATCTCCTCCATCTTTCCATAACAGGCGTTCCTGTACTGTAGGCAGAACTCTACTATATGACAAAGACCTGCTGTGCTGACACACTGATATCTAGCTGCATTGGTACCTCGTTTTAGAACTCGAGCCTCCCCCTATCTCTCTTCCATCTATTTCCACTCTTCAGGGATGGAAGGTTTCCCAGCTCTGCAATGCATGGAGCAGTCCCCAGCCCTCCTCTCTGTCCCCAGCTCGTGAGGAGCACGTGCAGCGCACTGCAAAACCAACTCAGGTACAGTCATGGCACGGATCCTACCTTAGCAACTGGTGATTTCCTCAGGTTGGCCTTAAGAATAGCAACCCGGGACTTCTCGTCAGGCAGGGGGATGTAGATGAGTTGATCCAGGCGGCCAGGGCGCAAGATGGCTGGGTCAATGATGTCTGGCCTGTTGGTGGCACCGATGATGAAGACGTTCTTCTTGGTGGACATGCCGTCCATCTCTGTCAGAATCTGGTTGATGACACGGTCTGCAGCACCGCCGCCGTCTCCGATATTCCCACCTCGAGCCTTTGCGATGGAGTCCAGCTCATCAAAGAAGAGCACACAAGGGGCTGCTTGGCGGGCCTGCAAAACGCAAAGAGAAACAATTAGTCCCTGTTAAATAACACCAGGCGAGGAGCACACTGATTTCACGCTAAGCATACCCTAAAATTACAGCAGCTCAGAGGAGTACCAGAGCACTACTGCCTCGAGAGCTTGGAGGAGCTGCTCTAGAAACCCTCAATTAAATTCTGAGTAACAAGGTGAATTTCCCCAAAGCTGAGAGCATCGCAGACCAAACAGAAGTATGGTAACTCTAATGCAAAGAGGGAAAGCTACGACCAATCTGCCAGGACCAAACTCTCCCAGCAAGATCTGGAGATGTCAGTTGGTTATTTAGGCACTGGGGTATCCATAGTCACAATGTATCAAATAGAAGGGGCAAATCCAGTCCCTGTCTTCAGCTACCTAATGGGTAATTACAGGCAAAAGGAGTCAGATCCTTCTTTGAGGTGCGCAGTGAAAATGGGTGCAAACTGCTGCAAAGAAAATTCCAGTTAGAAATAAGGAAAAAATTCTTTACAATCAGAGAGTTCAAACATTAGCACACAGACCCACAGAGGTCTGGGATTCTCCATCCTTGGTTGCTAATGTACAAATCAACTAATACACACGAGACATACACAAACCAGATTTCCAAGTTATCTTCCTGCTCTGGACAAACAGCTGGAGCAGATGGCCTCTGAGGTTCCTTCCCAACCTACATTTTCCTCTCTCATTCTCCTTCCTGCTTTGCTCTTTCAGCAGCTTCCCTGACTACAACAGTGAGGATTCCCATGGTAATCCCTACGTGGGACAGGAGGCGACACTATCTACAGGGAACTGGGCAGCAGGAGGGGAACTCCTTTCTATGCCATGCATATTACAGGACAAGACCCTGTAGGATGTTTTGAAAATCTATAGAAGGTAATAGCTAATGAGGTGTCAAAGTAAGTTTTCAAGGTATGTTGAGGATATTTATGTCACTCTAATGCCAGCCTCATGGCTAAGGCACTAGCACATTTATCGTTCTTTAACAAAAGATGCAAACTGTAGTGGGAGAAAGAACATGTAAATAGCTATGTTCCCAAACAGGATTAATTCCCTAACATCAGGAAAGCAGCCCCTGCTCACAGTGCAAGTGAAGAAAACACAAAAAAATACACAAATAAGAACTGGGCCAGTAAGACAGACACAGTGGAGACGATGTTCTGGGGGCATCTCAGCACAAACGTAGCACAGGGAGCAGAAGAAACACTTACCTTGTCAAAGATCTCACGCACGTTGGCTTCAGACTCTCCAAACCACATGGTGAGCAATTCTGGGCCCTTGATGGAAATGAAGTTTGCCTGGCATTCATTGGCAATGGCTTTGGCCAGAAGTGTCTTACCACAGCCAGGTGGCCCATAGAACAGAACCCCCTTTGATGGAGTCATGCCAAATTTGAGGAACTTGTCCGGGTGCTCCACAGGATACTACAGGAGAACAACAACAAAAAATTCTTGTGATGAGCAGGTCTGTGCCTTGCCCCTAACACAAACAGTATCTTAGATTTCTAGTGAGTTAAACACAAGTTTCTGCCTGCTCAGGGCCACTAGAGTTTTTAGCTGGGGACTGGTTTGAAAAGCACCACAGCTCAATTGTAAAGCTGCCCTAAAAAGCCTATTTATCCCTAAGAACTAAGCACCAGCTTGGGTAGTTTTGGGTAGTAGCTTGGGTAGTTTTCCAGCACACTTAACCCCAGCTTCGTTCTGCCCTGCAGAAGCGAAAGGGAACAGCTCATTATCCAACCTAGTCAGCTCTGCCCTCCAGAGACACGCAAGGTGCCTAATGTGAGCACTTATCCTCAGCAGCAAGGTCAGAGCTAGGTGATGGTTTAACACCAGAAAATTAGACTTCTATTTATTTATTATTAACTCACAGACACATTGCCTCTATAGTGACGACTGAGAGCAGGGATGTATCAGAAAGAAACCATCCTGATGCAGACACCAGAAGTTTCCACAGACATTCATGACTTTTTGTCTCCCTTCACAGAAGGCTTCACAATCATTTTTCACCTGTCCTGATGGTAACACCAATAAAAAGCTCTTTGGAAGCTCACTGCATGAGAATCTTTGTTCACCTTCTGGCAGATAAAGCCACCATGTAACAGGATTCTCAGCAATGGTCCCATTGCTTTGCTGACTTCCACTTATGAGAGGCAGAACTTCTGCATTAAGCACAAGACACATGAAAGATGTCATCATACACTCAACTAAGGAAAGTCTGATGCTGCTTCCCAGCACCTTCCTCTCCTTAAGTTCACTAAGATGGAACACCGTGGTATTTTCAGTCCATTACAAGCAGTTATCATAAAAACTGCATTTACCCTGTTCACAGTCCAAACAGGAATATGAAGAGGTTCTGGATTTTACCACCATAACTATTACTTAAGCTGACTAGGCAAAAAATCAGCTGGAAATGCTTACCTGTACAAGCTCCTGGAGTTCTCTCTTTACATCTTCTAGACCACCAATATCTTCCCAGGTAACTTGTGGCACCTCCACCACAGTCTCCCGAAGAGCAGAAGGGTTGCTCTGGCTCAGAGCCCACTATCGTTAGAAGAAACGTCATTAAATAATGCTATCATGTCATGCTCACATGCTTCAGATAAACAATTAGACGTTGCACCTAAAAGAAAGAGGGGCACTCTTGCATTACCCTGAAGTCATCCATGGTCACAGCCAGTGAGTTCATCACTTCAGCATCGATGGTTTCATCTTCTAGGTCTATGAGATCCATCTTCTTTCTGATAGCCTGAAGAGCAGCTTCTGAGCAAAGAGCAGCCAAGTCAGCACCAACATGTCCATGGGTCTCGTTTGCCACCTGAAAGCAAAGCACTGACTATGACTCACAGGGACACAAGCAAGCACTCTGCATGCTCTGGTGACTCACTCGGAGGTGCAATGAAACTTTGGAGGACAGAAACATCAGTGTTCCACTGTGGGTTCAAGAGAAGTGCCACCACATATTTAGCAGGCAGAGACACTGCTGTTCCATCTCCCACTTGAGATCAAAGTTGCAACTGAAATTCAGATGGCACAACACAGAAAGATAACCCCAAGACTGGAGTTCTTCATTCAGGACAGAAATAACAGGAACCAACTGAGTTTACATACGGTATCCCATGTCACCACACCACTCGCTCACCTCCCTGAGAGCTGTTTTAGGTTTACTAGTAGAATACCACAGCAAACAAACCCAGGAGAACAGTGGCAAGGCATGTGCAGGCTGGACTGATACACAATTGTTTCTCTTAGCCACGCCACTTTTAGCTAGTGAGCAAGGATTTTTGGTCACTGGTAAACTAGTTGGAAGGAAGCCCAGAGATCACACGTTCACCCACTTTCACACTGTCCTAAATGAGCAACTGCATTTATACGATCAAAGCCATAACAACTCTGCCACTACAAAACACAGCATCAGCTAATGTTAGCCTGCAGAGAGAAGCTTTCCCAACAGCATTCTGCTCACCTGATCCAGATCCACATCATCAGCCAGTTTCATATTTTTTGTGTGGATCTGCAGGATCTCCAGGCGCCCAGTTGCATCTGGGATACCAATATCTACCTCTCTGTCAAAACGACCTGGAAGTACAAAACATATGTTGAGCTGCTGATTCTGCAAACCAAAGAAGCTGCAGTTGCTGTCTTCCTCTGACTGAACGACATAATGACAAGCCACACAGACATAATTTCAGAAAATGTCAGAGTTTCGGGTTTCTCTACAGCATGTATCAGCATAGTTGCAGAGTCAGAAAGGAAGAAAGGCCTTAGCCATTTAGGAAAAGTGGAACTACTGTATTAACTAGACTTCAAGACTACAAAAAGCAGAGTACTACAGGTTCAGCAACGTTTTCCAAGCTTCATCTGTAGGAAGGGATACTTCCCCTAACCAACATACCATGAGGCATTTTTGTTTACTTCCACCTTTGTGTCCTCATCATAAGAGTATGTGAATTCTGAGAGACAGATTTAGTTTTTTAGAACTTCCTACAGTAATCATCATAGCAAAACCCAGGTGGTGAAAGAAAAAAACTGCCCCATTATCTGGGGAGGCAGGAAACCTATATATTACTGCGATATTAACTAAGGTACATACACCTATCATTTGCCTCTAGTCATGCCTCTACACACTAAAGATGCCCTTTTCTCCTGCAAGCTTGACAGGTTTGCTGTTACACACTTTACCAACTGCTCATACACCAGACATTCATTCACACTGTAGAGTTTTTAAAACATGGAGCTTGGAAACTACCAGACTCCTCATTAATAAAAGGGAAGTCAGACAATTCTTCTACAACCTGAGGCACACACATCCCCTCAAGCAGCCATTTACTCCTTCAGTGTGTCCTGAGCTAGCCTCACCTAACAGAGACTACCACGTGATTTCAAAGTATTTTGTTATTTCTACAAGTTCTAACCTAATAAGACAAAATTATTTCAAAGGCCAGAAGCCTAGAAATTAATTACAAAGCAGCAGCTAGACACAAATCAATAGTCTATGAAATACACAGAAGACATTTAATATTAATTTCTGCTCAATCTTTACAAGGCCCCCAAAGCATAGTCTGTAACAAAGCATCTGATTGTATCGGGTTTACATGGCATGGGCTTGGTAGCAGGGGGGCTGCAGAGGTGGCCTCTGTGAGCAGAGCCCAGCAGCTGCCCCATGGCAGAGAGAAGCCAGCTCCAGATCCTCAGAAAGGGACCCACTGCTGGCCAGAACTGAGCCAAGTTCAATAAGTGATGTTATTTGTGCCTCTGGGAGAGCATATTTAAAAAAAGGGAAAAAAAATGTTCAGGGGAGGACACAGAAGAGGGTTGATATGGGGGGGGACGGTGTTTTTAGTTTGCTTCTAGTTTCCCACAGTGCTAGTCTGCTAGTGATAGGCAATAAATTACATTAATCGCCCTATGCTGAGCCTGTTTTGCCCATAATGATAATTGGTGAGTGATCTCCCTGTCCTTATCTCAACCCTTGAGCCCTTTCCATCATATTTTCTCCCCCTTTTTCTTTGAGGAGGGGTGAGAGAGAGGTTGTGGAGGAGCTCAGCTGCACAGCAGGGTAAAACCACCACAGTGATACAGAAAACAGATGACAATCCTGGTTACCAAATCTCCTGAGTGCTGGGTCAATGCTGTTAGGTCTGTTGGTAGCTGCCATAACAATCACATGTGCTCTCTGTTTCAGTCCATCCATAAGAGTCAGCAGCTGAGACACTATGCGACGTTCCACCTCTCCATGCGTCTACAGAGAGACAAAACAATTATTAGACTAAAAGCTCTACAGCACAGGAGCTGGACATTAGAGACACAAGCTGCTAACAAACATTGTGAACTGTCTATGATTCTTCTCATGCCTGAGTTCAAGCATTAACTGCTGCTTTACCCTATACTCAGACAGATTCATGCCAGCTGCCACCAAAAAGGGTGTACAGACACTTCTTTACCTCCTACAGGCTATCTTTACCTTCTCCCTCTTAGGAGCAATGGCATCCAGTTCATCAATGAAGATGATGGCAGGAGCATTCTTTTCGGCTTCTTCAAATGCTTTCCTCAGGTTGCTCTCAGACTCACCAGCCAGCTTGCTCATGATCTCAGGACCTGAAAAACAGCAGCACTGTGGCACCCTGAAGAGACACAGCTAGCCCCAAGGCATGCAGGTGATTTCTTTAAGTACAACATTTAGATGGGAGTATCTATATTTCAAGCCAAAGCAAACACTATCAACCAAGTTCGCTAAATTTGCAGCTGAACAGGCAAGAACAGAATGCAGAATTACTTTCTATCATTATTCTGGTGTGTTCAGTTTACTCTAACAGAATGCAGTACTAGTCAGTGAGCCACCTTTAGCTGCCTCTTTTCTTACCCTATTTCACACTTGGTGAGCTTCTCTGTAATGTGCCACCACACACTGCTAATGCCAGTCCTAGCTTGCAAAAGAAGCAATCAAATTATATGGTGATAAATTATCAGGGTAGGGAAGGAAAAAGCTGTAAGATACTGAAGCTGTCTTTAGCTTGCATTACATGGGTACACATTTACCTCTGTAAGATCCTATAAATGAGTTCCAAAACAAAAACAAAACAAACAAGCAAAAAAAACAAAAACAAGCAGCCTGACAAAACAAACAAACAAAAACTCCCCCCCAAAGAGTTAAAAATAAATAAGTAAAAACACATCAATCCCAGAAGGAACACAGCAGTCCCCTGAGATTTCCTACAACTGCTGACCCTAATGCTTACAGATATATTCTCTTTAGATTTTTCCATCATGATGATAGGAGTGGTCACAAAGAGAAAGCAAGCTCTTTCTGAAAGATCCGAGGAAAAGAAACCTGACCCTCAGGATGCAAAGTTGCTGTAGCTGACTGAAGTGAACCAGCTGCAGAGCCACTGGCGCAGGCAGATACCAGACTGTTTCACTTCAAGTAACTCACCAATTCATACCAGTTCTGCTTACAGCACTGCCTGCAGCTGAAGGCTTGGGACAGGCAAACAGAGAAAGCATCACTAATTCTGACAATGAATGTTACTTTTATTATGCACTAGAAGTACAAGTCTCTAAAGAAAAGGCTGGCTTATTAGCATACAGTGACACCTTCCACAGACTTAGGAAGTAGATGACAAGGGCGACATACGGTTAGGAACAGCCCATTTACTTCTGACATCTTGAGATAAAAAGCGAGGCAGTTCCCTACTGCTGGTCTCTGCTATGCTGTGCTGTACAATCCACTGCTTTCACCTTCATTGATCTGACTGAAATCAGGGAAGAAAAGCAGCGCTCCTCAAGTACAAATATTTGGTTATTCCAGCACTGATTGTAAAATGGAACAGAATAGCAGCGAGGAAAATTCAGAATCTGGTCTTCAATGGCCATAAACCAGTATCTACCTCAACTGCTACAGGTGAGAGTGAACAATATGAGGTTTTGTCACTTGTAGGTAAGTTCCAAGGTACTCATTATAGCTTTCAGGAACGTTTTAAATGTGTTAACATTTAATTTAATGTTATGTGAAACAAAACAGGTCTTGTGCTGTACTTGAAGGAAAAAGAACTGCAGTGCAGACCAGATTCTTTTCTGAATAAAACATGCTGGCAGCAACAGAAACGAGTGTTCTATGCCCATATACATAGAATAATCTTACTGCTTCCCTCCTAGCTCTGCCCCTACCAACATAAACACTCAGATAGACAGACTCCAAATTCCTGCATCACAAAACTGTCTTTCAACCACTGCTACAAAACAATCAAGTTTAAGGACAGTGCCACTAGGACAGATGCTTCCACACAAGTGGCCTCTAAGTGTCCTCAGTGGGGCACTTGAAAGAGGTAAGAAAGGATGTCAAGGACACAAAGGTGGCTATAAGGTGGCCTTATCTAAACCATTCACTACCATTATGTGGAAGAATGACCACACAGTTCTGGGTCCAAAGCAGACACCAAGCTTACCATTGATCAGGAAGAAGAAGGCCCCAGTTTCGTTGGCCACCGCTCGGGCAATCAGCGTTTTACCAGTGCCAGGAGGACCATACAGCAGGATGCCACGTGGAGGCTGAGGACAGAGGCAAGAGATTTAGCTGGTAAGCTAGTATCTGAATGCCTGAGTAGCTTCACAGTGAATTCCAAGCATTGGATAAAGCCAGTCCGAAACTGTGATGCTGGCTCATGCAACAACTGCCATCCAACCATCAACACCCTGACTACTTTACATGACACACAAACAAAAACCTTGCCAGCAACTGACAGCGATGATTCAAAGCATCACTCTGCTTTACAAGTGCCAGCATTTTAATCTATGCCTAAAACATAAGGAAATAGTCTCCTAATACCAGCATTAAAAAAAAACAGTTACTTATTCCCCTCCAATAAGTCATAAACCTCCTACATCAAAGTCAACAGCAAAGGCAAGTGCTTACCTTCACCCCTATGGCCTTGAAGAGTGCAGGGTGTCGGAGGGGAAGTTCCACCATCTCTTTGATCTGAGCCAGCTGCTTCCGGCAGCCACCAATGTCATCATAGCCCACTTCATTCAGTGACTCTTCTTCATCCTACCAGGAAGGAAGTTTATTAGACATTTGAGTGAAGACAATTACTTTCTATCATTATTCTGGTGTGTTCAGTTTACTCTAACGGAATGCAGTACTAGTCAGTGAGCCACCTTTAGCTGCCTCTTTTCTTACCCTATTTCACACTTGGTGAGCTTCTCTGTAATGTGCCACCACACACTGCTAATGCCAGTCCTAGCTTTTCAACAATCCCTCCCAGTTTACAGAACCAGGAATCTAGGCTATTGCTCATTGTTGTTTCTTTGCTGTTTTGAGATTCTCACTTTCAAGTCTTCCTGGTGTCTTCAACAACTGTTTCTTAGCTCTGACTTCCCAGATATACAATGGAAATTACCTGCTGTAGTAGGTTTACATGGCAAGGTTTTGGTAGCAGGGGGCCATAGGGGTGGCTTCTGTGAGAAGAATCCAGAAGCTGCCCCATGTTAGGTAAGGGCCCCACTGCTGGCCAGAGCCGAGCCAATAAGTGATGTTGTTTTGCGCCTCTGAGAGAGCATATTTAAGAAAAGGGAAAAAAAAATGCTGCCACACAGCAGCTGGGAGAGTGAGAGGAGTGAGGAACAGCCTTGCAGGCGCCAAGGTCAGTGAAGAAGGAGGGGGAGAGGTGCTCCAGGCACCGGAGCAGAAGTCCCCTGCGGCCTGTGGTGAGGACCATGGTGAAGCAGGCTGTCCCCCTGCAGCCCATGGAGTACCACGGTGGAGCAGGTGGACCTGCACCAACGGAGGCTGTGGCCTGTGGAAGACCCCCACTGGAGCAGATTCCGGGCCGGACCTGTAGCCTGTGGAGAGGAGACCACGCAGGAGCAGGTGACCTGGCAGGAGCTGCTGCCCATTGTGGGAATAAAAACGTTGTTTTTGTAGAGTTACATTGTTTAGAGGGAAGGAATGTGGTATTGAGATATGCTTGCAGTGATAAGAAAGCTTAACAGACAACCTTGTAAAATGCAGACAACCAGACTCCTTAGAACAACTAGGCGGAAATCACTGTGTAAGAAACATTACCACCTCAAAGAGTCTGTGAAGCACCGGATAGATTGTGAACCTGGATTACCCACTCAGTGGGGAAACAGGGGAGGGTCCCAGTCCTCGAGAAATAAAGTATATAAACTGTTATGGAACTAGTAGGTGCGCTCCTGCTTGTGGGACGCCCACCATTGCAATTGCAAATAAATTACTACTTCACTGAGATCCTCGCCTGAGCCTAAGTTGTTGGCTACGGAGTGTTTCTCACACTATGGGGGACCCAGGTTGGAGCAGTTTGCTCCTGAGGGATGGACCCCGTGGTACGGACCCATATCTGGAGCAGTTCTTGAAGAGCTGCTGCCTGTGAGAAGCCCACGCCGGATCAGTTCGGGAAGGACTGCATCCCGTGGGAGGGACCCCACAGCACAGGGGACGAGAGTGACCGAGAAGGAGCGGCAGCGAAGAAGCGCTATAGACTGACCATAACCCCCATTCCCCCGTTCCCCTGCGCTGCTCGGGGGGAGGAGGTGGAAGAGGGCAGATGGGGGGAAGGCGTTTTTGGTTTCTTTCCTTTGTTCCTCACTTCTCTAGCTTGTTAGTAATAGGCAATAAATCTTACTATCTCCCTACTCTGAGTCTGTTTTGCCTGTCATGATAATTGTTGAGCGATCTCCCCGTCCTTATCTCAACCCTCAAGCTCTTTGTGTCGTATTTTCTCCCCCTTTCCCTTTGAGGAGGGGGAGTGAGAGAGCGGCCATGGTGGAACTCGGCTGCCCACCTGAGTAAAACCACCACGCCTGCATATACCTAGACCTCTCACTGAAACCCAACCTCTTGAATGACAGCCTCTGCTAGCAGGCTCCCTACAGACTCGAGCACAAAAACAAGCTGTGTGATCTTCTGATGTGGCTAACCAATAAAAACAGACAACGAAGCCCAGTATAAAATACACTTATTCCTTAAACTGCAAATGACATTTCTAAGCACTTGAAATACCCTAGTTACCATACAGTTCTCAGATGCAGTGCTTTCTTTTTGGGACTAGCTCAAACTAACTGAGAATGTTGAAATTCAGACGTGCAGATAAGACCAGCTGTAGCTAATTCTTCCAGTACAGCCCTACAGCAATCATTCTGCTTATGGCTGTGCAAATCTCTACTGGCCTTAGTTATCTGTAACATAAGGCCACAATAAAATCATAAAATAGCATAGCCTGCAATCTCAGAGGGGATCAAGCCAGAGCCCCACAGAGCCAGGACTACTACATGAAGCAGGTTGCTCAGAGCCTGGCCCTATCAAGCACTGAAGGTGGTCTCCAGAGCTGGAGATTCCTGCTCACTCTGGGTCCTGCTCTAGGCTTTGCGGAAACCTATTTCCTAACATCTACTGGGAATTTCCCTTGACCCAGCTTCTGCAATTGTCTCTAGTCCTGTTCCTAGGCACAACCCTCAGAAGAACCCATTCATCTACACCTTTCCATCAGGCAGTTGCCAGAAAGCCTGCCCCTTCACCTTCCCTTCTCTAGCATAAGGCCACTCTCCCAGCCCCTCTTCATTTATTCTGGCCTCCAGCTATTCATCATTTTGTTGGCCTTGGCAGCAAACACTCTGCTGTGACCTGAAGAGCCCAAACAGGATTCATTTGGTGCCTCACAACCATCAAACAGAGGTGAATTTTTCACAAGGCAACTAACTTTATGAGGCATACAGCCACCTTACCTCATATCCCTGAGTTTTCCTACTCTACAAAAGTAAGGTGGCCAACTCCTGACAGACAAGTAACTCAAGCTGCCTTAAACTTGGGATACTCAAGGCTAGATACTGTAAGAGATTTAATTAAATAAATAAAACTGTTTAAAGATTTCAAGTTTCTCATTCAAAAAGCATTAATCACTTTCTCTTCACATGGCATGAAATTTAGCGACACATTAAGTCCTCCCTGCTATGGATCAACAGAATTTCGGAATGAAAAGATACATCTAAGTCCAGCATGAGATATCTGGAAGCAGATGCAAAACTAGCTGCTATCACATTGTACCATTTTCTCAGCAAACCTAAGCATTAGTGTTATCTCAGTGTCTGAGGAAGAATACTAGAAGCACATTTCTTCCACTACCTTCAGCAGCAGCTCATCTCCTGAAACCAGAGTTCCTAACCATAACGTTCAATACACAAAATGCCAAACCAGGAACTGCAACTCTGCTGCTCTCCAGGACTGTCACAGAAACAGATTTCAGTGGACAGAGTGGATTCAGGACAAGAACTGCATTGCAGGATTCAGCTCACCTCTCGTTTGATGGGCTCTCCTTCACAATGGATCACTGTGTCCGGAGCCACTATGCAGTAGGGACTTGGATCTGTCTCCACCACTTTGAATTCCACCGCACGCATTCCTCCACGCACCAAGAAGATGTCACCTGTAAAATCCCACATTTCAGTAGCCTGCTGAGGTGATGTCTGCAAAATGTCAACCCTTGTACTACTAGCAGCCATAGAGGATAAGGAAGTAGGTTACACATGCATATGCCACTGGCATTTTTAACGCTGTTCTACATTTTAGACTCAAGAGCTGCATGTACCGTGACTACCAGAGCACTGTTTAGATCTGCAGCAGTTAAACTTTTCAAATTTCATCCAGAAACAAACAGCAAACAAGAGAAAAGAATACTCTACCTAAATACCAAACAAAGGCAATGAATCGCATTTATTTTCCATTCAGTTCCAATTCAACTGTTCTAGAACGATTTTTTATTAAAAAAAAAATCTTAAAAATAATTTAAATGTAGTTTAGGAAAAAAAAAGTTCAAACTGGTTTACAATGTGTTTGATCAGCTACCTAGTCACAAACTGAGGTCAAGCAACCACAGTCTTTTCAAACAGGCTAAGAATAGGGTCCAGGGGTAAGACGCTCAAGTTTTTCCTGTCTCCTTTAGAAACTAGCTATCGCTTTACAAAAGAGGTGCCTGCCTCCAGTGTAAAGCCTAGAGACAGTAAATAGTGCAAGCACAAGTGAAAAGTCATAAGGCAGGAGAAGCCAAAGCCAGACTGAAATGTCAAACCACCCTGAGATACAAAAAGCTTTCAAGAAATTTGCAGAGCAACACAAGACTCAATCCCAAAAGCAGGTTTCTTCAACCAACTCCCAAACTGTCCCATTTTGACTCAGTGCCTTACGCTAAAGCACAGCAACAGCTGACTGTTTCACTAGGGAAATTCTCTCTAGACACCATCTGCATATTGGTTTTGCTACTACTGCTCCAAAGAAGCGACTTTCAGAGTGGCTGTTCCAGTCTGCACATAGACATGCGAAGTGCAGCCTTGAATGTTCTACTTCTGTCTACTTTCTCAAAAAGGGGAAGAATTCTAGCACTAGAAGCAACCAGGGAAGATGCAAAAAGCCCTAACATAATAAAAACTTATTTGGAAGTGGTTATAATAAGTTGTTATTAGTTATAGTAACTGCTCGTCTCCAGAAGCAGAATAATATATATAATATTAATAACTATGACTCCTGGCTAAACTGGGCTACAGAAGTTGGAAAACTTCATTCAACTTGTGTTCATACTGTATTAGGAGCTATTTGTTCCAGCAGAAGTGCTACTAGCTCAGCTCCAAAAGTGCATTTTGTTTTCTAAGCACTCTCCCAGTTATTAATTGAATTACTCTGAAGAAGTGAATTTAGTCAGGGTGCCAGCTGCTCTATCCAACCAATTGATGAACACACAGGCAAACACCCAATCCTGTCAAGTGGTAGCAAGTTAGGAGAAAATCTTGTTAAACTAAGTTCTACCTGAGACTTTTCTAACACACTCCCATCCAAGGTAGCAGGAAAAAAAAATAAAGCAGAATGTTCATGCTGCTGTGCAAGCCAGTAGCAGATATTACCCTTTCTTCTGAAGATTAGGGAAAATTGAATCAGCACCAGCAAGATCTCACTCTGCAGATGCCAGTCTGATGCTTTGTAGCAATCTGTGCAAGTCCCCAGAAATTCTCTTTACTCAGTCTCAGGACTAGACCACAATCAGCAGCATCAGGACTGCAATAACACCTGCTATTACCTTTCCTGATGGGTCTGTATGCTTCCAGGAAGTATGGCTTGAGATAGACCTCAAACAGATTCCCCGTGATCCCTTCTACTGTGTCATCAATTGGCAGCACATGGATACGTTTGCCATATTTCACGTCTGGGCAGGGCTGGATGCTGCAACAGAAGAAAACTCCAGTTAGCCACATCACCCTCGACTTATACCTGAGTCTGGAAATGGCAGTGATGTCTCCTCCCAGGCCAGTACAACCACCAGAAAGGACTCTCCAAATCCGTGCTCAGACTTCCCACCTGCCTAAGAACATTTCAATGCTGACAAGGTAAATACCATGCCCAAGGGAGAGCTAGTTTTCACAACACATGCCTTCCTTCACTCCTCTCAGCCCTATCCAGGCTGCTGGGGAGTTTCAGACTTTCCTCTTACCTCTGCTCTTCTTCCAGGATGCCCCTCACCATCCCCAGCAAATTCAGAAATTACTAGTGCAGCCAAAAAACCTAGAGAGTCAGAAGCTAATTTTTGTTGAACTGCTAATTTTTTGTTTTTTTGTTGAACTAACTGCTGAACTAACTGTAAGGGAAAGTGAGCTTGGGGTAACTTTTTTCCTTCATCTCTCTCTTCTAACTTACTACAAGGAATAGAGCCCCCTGCTGCCGATAACCCTGATTCAGAGCAAGGTTCTCAAAGTACCAATCAGTGGTAATTGGCTTGCAGCCAGGCATCCATCAATCCCACTTTGTGGAGGCTGACATTTAGGTTAAAGTCCTAAGGCCCTTTCCCGCTTTTTAAATAAACACCACAGTTGTGATTTTACAGGGTAGGCAAACAGCCTACCATAGAAATAGCTGAGTATTGAGCTGTGGCTGAGAGGCAAAAAGCTCAAATGTGCTTTGCCTGCTAAGAAAAGCCTACACTGAACTGCAACTGAGCATACTACTTTTCATATGCTGCTTTGTGAGAGACTCTTAACAGATTCATTTACCACATGCTTTACAGAGAGGATACAGCAAAAGGGTAAAGGAAAAGACCGACTGTCCCAGAAGGAAAACAGTTTACAGACCACAAGCAGGAAGTGATTAATGCATGAATCTGTATTTTGACAGAGACCAGGCCACAGAACGTAAGACAATAAGTAATTAAAGATCAGCAAGAAAAACTTATGAGGGCAAGAGGTGTCAAAGTTCTCTGACCCTTGCAACAAAGCTAAGAATCTGTAATGCATCTGGAGGGCTGAGAACCGCTATAGACACAGTCCCAGCAGAAGAGGCGAGGGCAGAGGCTCAATTGTCACACTAGAAAAGACTCCAACAGCAGCCCCCTATCAGTTTAAGTTAAGAATTCACCTTTACTTCACAGGGACTGGGTCAAAGCACTGTTCTGTTCCAACTCTGTTTAAAACTTGCATTTTCTAGTGATAGAGAGATGGGTGGTACAGCCTCACCCCTCTCCTCTACAAAGTTTGTATGAAACATATTTTACATTTACAGATTATTCCAGGTATCATTCCAGGAAGAAAAATGCCAGAAACTAGGTTCCAATTTTCCCAGAACATGTAGGAGATTCCAGATTAGGAAGATGCTCAGGAGGAGGAGCTGTCAGCCTTCCCATACCTAAGCCTGCAAATTAGCATTTTTGTATTTCAGAAGTGCTAAGGCAGTTTCCCTCTACTCCTATCATAGAATGGAAACCGTTTTCTGTAACCCATGATGTATTCTACATGATGTGTACTTCAAGTGTTGCACAACAAAATTCCTGCAACACTTTTAAAGCATTCCTAATTCTAAAATTACTTTTATAACAAGAACTGAAACATAACTGAACATAACCTGACTATAAACTTCCTTTGAGGATTTTTAATCTTGATATTTGACTGCTTCATGTTTTTGTCATTCATTCCTAGCAAGTTTCAACTTCTGTATGCCACAGGACAGCTTGGTGCTTGAGCTAGATACTGTGAGATCAATTATAATATTGCTTAATGCTTTCCCCTGTTAATGGCATAGAAATTAGAAATTTAGACAAGAAAAAATTGTGAATTCATCTGACAATGTAAAGTTGGGAAGAAAACTGATGGCAGTGGAATATTTAAACTATTCAATTTAATGACAGGACCTGGACCCATGAAAGTGCTGAAGAGACTTCAAGAATCTTTAGCATCATTCTTTAGTATTAACCCCAATATGTACACAACCAGAAACACACCCAAAAGTTAACTGAGATCCCTGATGTAAGCTGTGCACTTGAAAATGTTTCTGAGGTCGCCTCTGGAAGATGTAAGAATACTTCCTGCAGATCCTGTCTCTGCTACTGACTGAATGAATTCAGGGCCAGCGCACAAGTTATTTGGACAACTCAGGGACACGCAACAGTCAGCAAAGCAGTCCCCACCTAATCACATCACCCAGGCGCACTCTCAGGTTGTTGCGAACAACCCTGTTCATGCGAATCTTCTCATCTGAGCAGGTATCATCTGACAGAACAATGCAGACTGCTTCTCTCCTCTTCTTTCCTTTTAGCAGAACAGTATCTCCTCTGAACAGTTGCAATTCATCCATTTTTGCCTGCAAACAGGAACAACATTAGAGCAAGCTTTTGAAAAAACAAGAATTCGAGCTTGTGAAGGAGAGTTACTTGACTTTGGAGAATTACGTGTTGGAAGACATGAACTAAATCCACAAAGACACAGGATCCCACTACCCTGGTCATGAGCTAATCCTGAAGCCAGACTAAGGGCTTAAGCTTGACAGAATCTTAAAAGTTCAGCATCAAAATATGTTTTAGCATAGAAGAGTGCTCAAAAACAAGACAACCCACCTCCCTCACCTGTAACAGCTACAGCTTCTTATACAAATAGTTAGATTCACATCGCAAAGTTAAATTTCGAGTTAATATACAGCAACAGCTTGCGTATTACCCAGATGAAATGCTTTGATTTTCACCAATGACACACCTGGGACAGTGACACAACACTGTTGTCTTCATTGATGGCTTCATCAACAATTAACCGATTGGGCCTGTTCTTCTGCTTCAGAATAGCAGTCGATAAGTCATCCGCTTTAGAACTGGGGAAGAAAACAGAAGTTATGAGTCTAAGCAATACCACTCCTCCCTCTCCAGCTACCCCCCTGCTTTGGTCTCCATTAACTATAGGTTTTTGTTGTCACATCTTTTAAAAACCATACCGGTTTGTAAGACAAAAGAGAATATTCTTCCTAGGCACCCACTCCAGGTGTTCAAACCAGAATGCTTTCTGTGAGTAAATATTAACTACCTTACCAGCCTCAAATGGAAATAGCTGTGAAGCTATCTGTGAAAAGAAGCAGTCAGTGAGATGTTGCTGACTGTAAGATGTTTTGCCTAAAAGAATTAGTCAGACTCATCTGCAATCACATGTAACCACTGCAACCGAAACAAAAGTTTAAGTCTATTTGGTGACAAATCCCAGATAAATAGGGGAATTAAAGCACAATGTTGCAGCTCCCCTGACAGGAAGAGCTGTAAGAGTTTAGCCTGTCAAGGGCTATTAGTTAAACCCAGCAAGCCAGTAGAAATATCCAAGTGCTCATTAAAAATGTGATATATATATATATTTTTAAGGATATAAGCACCTTTCTGCAACATCTTCATAGGAGTCACTGCAGCTCTAGCCCACTACACCACAAGAATTATGACAGATAATTCGTTTGTCTTGACAAAAATCAAGCAAAACAAACAGCAAGGAAAGGGAAGAAAGGCAGATTAAATCACTTCCTTCAAAATCTAATACAGCAAATTATTCATTTCATAAAAAAAACATAAATTTGAACCAAGAAGATCTTGGAAGTTGTACATTAGCCAATCAAAACAGCAAGAGACCGTTGGAACTTCCCTTGATAGGCATCTGACTACTTTTTCAAAGTAGTCCAGAAGTGCCATAGGTCATAACAGAAAGTGATGTAGACTTGTGCTTGACCTAACAAGACAAAACAAACAAACAAAAAAGAATACCTGTCTTTGTCCTAAGCGAGCAGCAAGCACCAGCAGAGAGCAGGAAGCTCTGAGGACAGCCGTGCTGGCTGCACCCTCCGGCTCTGTTTAGCTCTTTGAGAGACAAAACAACCAGAAGAAATCAAACCCTGAGTGGAAGTGGCAGAGCAAGCAGCTGCACAGCATGAACGCAGCACATTGCAGCAGAGCTTTGCTTAGCATGTTCACTGCATCTTTAGAGGTATATCATAGGTGTGACATACCTCCAGCATGACGTTACCTGAGGTACCCCTCACACCCTCAAGACAGAAGTGTTTCCAAGACTGACTGTGCAGTATTGGCTCCTCTCTCTGAGGCTTCAAAAGAACAGGGGAACAATACAAGCCTATGAGAGCAGCCAGCTTGTTTCCAAAAGGTTTTCAAGCTTTGCATAAGCTCTAGTAGCATAGGAAACATATTGTAAATGAGGGCAACATTATTTTAAGCAAACAGAACAAGGAGTTGTAAAACATGTCTTTCCAGGACTGCCAACACTGGCCAAGTTGCCTTTTTCACTTTCTTCATTAAGAGTGCAATAGGTAAGAAATTAACATCTTCAATGAGCATGAAGTGTTACAGACCCACTCGCAAAATCTAAAGAGAGAGAAGGAAGTCTGCTGGACACATCCAGGAAGAAGCTCACAAATTCCATCTTCAAGCTAAAACATGGTCCTAGGAGAGTCCTAAAAGGGCTTGGATTTCCAGGAAAAACTAACAGAGCACTAAGAAAACTAAAACAAATAAACGGTCAGGTCAGATAGCATCTTGTAGTTAAAACAGTGGGCAGAAATAACAAACTACTTGTAAGGACCTTGCATCAGCTCCTGGACACTGAAAATTAATTTAGCAGGTGCATTTAAAAACTTGTACAAGGGGACACCAGCAAGCAACAATACTTCTATTTAGTTCAAAGGCTGAATGAAATTCATACCCCTCCACACATGAGATGTGGATCCAAAGAGCTTCTGATAAGAAACCATTGCCAGAGTTTGGCTGCATAAACTGACACTGAAAGTGAGTAGCTCTCCCTCAGGACACAGAGATTGCAATGCAGCCTAAAAAATTGACTGGGACTCCAGAGAAAAATAAATGGAAGAGGAATTGGACAACAAGAGAAAGTTTTTTAACCAAAGCTTTCAATAAAGCAAAAGCTGTATAAGAATTGGAGGGGGGAAAAAAAGTTCAGCAATCTTCCAGTACACAGCAAGAGGTACATTTAGTTCTGCTGAACATGAAAACAAAATTTTAGTACTGAAGAACTGAATCTGCAGTTCCCTAAGTAAGAAGTAAGGGCTGGATTAACGCTATCTGTACATTACTGCACTTAAAGCCATCGAAAAACTTGGAGGCATTAAGAAAGGAATAAAGGTATGCAGGAAACAGCGCACATATCTAAATGCTTGGGCTCAGCTTCAGTTCTCTGACCTAAGAGTCGTGCAGACAAAGAACCAAAGGTGTTAAGAAATTACATGGCAGCTACACAGGCAAGTGATGTTTCTCCTGCAGACAAGTGTAAGGACTTTGACAGTCTTCCTGGAGCAGCTGAGAACATTACCATCACCATTTGCCCTTGTTGCATCTCTCCTGGGCATTCCTCATGTGATAACTGAAATGACAGAGCAAAATACGTCTTCGTCCCTCAACCACACTCAGACAACATCTATGCAGCAGGGAAGGAGAGCCTGAATTAAAAATACTAACCTAGAAAGCCTAAAGCATGGGTTGTGATCCTCTGGTAAACTGGTAAACTTCAGTGAGGGGCCAAGACAGTGTGAGAAACCAAGTTGTGTTTTTGCAGTAGAGAACTAATTTTCTGTATTCCAAGGTAGTTGTGTAGTCATAACAAGGAGAAATGCTAAGTAGATAAGTGGACAGTAGAAGGCCTCACTGTTCCAAAATAAGGTGGAAGCTTGAGAAAAACAGGATGAGCAGTGTGAGAACAGTAAAACAAAGATCACAAGTTCTCAAAACATAAGAAAGGGAAAAAAAAAGGGAAAAAGGAGAAATTAAAGGGTTGAAAAGAAGAAAAATTGTACATATATGGTATAGAGGAGCGTCGAGTAGCTTGTGAACCTGTAGTACTCAGCCAATGAGGAAACAGGGGAGGTGATCAGGCGTCGGGTAATAGGGAATAAAAGGTTATGATTTGTTTACTAAAATGCATTCCTGACTGACAGGACGCCCGCCATTGCAATCGCGAATAAAATAGCTTCACAGAAGGTCCTGTCTGAAGAAAATTATTGAGATTTTTCTCACAGCAGACAGCTAACCTAAGTAATTTTTAAAGCTCCCCAATGAGTTTTCTGTCAGAGAGAAACTGCAGCTTCTTTAGATCACCTCCCCAACTCCTCCGTTGTGTCAGCTCCCTCACACACTTTTCTTCTCCCTTGCTTCTTTCACTGACTCAACAGAGAGACAAACTGAACACAAAACATAGCTTTAGAGCTGCTTGGGGATTAAAAGGAAATTCAAAACTTGCCCCTAGACAGAGGGCAGGAGTGAGGACATAATCCCCTGCACAGCTAATGGGCGAACTTGTACATAAAGCACAAGACATCAGTAAAATTGAAGCAACCGTACTAGCCCTGAAGCCTCCCCAAAAAGGGGTTCCCAGGTCTCATCCTTAGTCCCCTTTTCTTTCAGCGAAGCAGCCCAACAGACCCATTTAATACTGGGAAGGGGAGGGGGCCACTTTAACAACTTTTAACATCTCAATGTTTTTTTGCGTCAGAGCACCCCTCGTTCAGCACATGGCAATGCCCAAAGGCTACACGTTACAGCAGACTATATGAAGAGAGAGCAGAAGATAATTACTGATGAGCAATTCTTCTGAAAACAAGCACTAATCTCCAAAAATTCCCATGAACTAGGGAACTAAGATGTTCCTGCAAGTCTGTGGTGAATATATAGTGGAAAAGTCACTGACTCAAAACGATTCCAGCTTCAGCAATGAAAGTGAAAACAATCACACCTTCTGGAGGCTGGTGGGCCTTTTAAATCAATGTCCTCACAAACGTTCTTTTGAGACAAACCCGTCAGTAGTTTCTTACAATCCTGACCCTGGAACATCCATGTTACAGACTGAACTGCCTTCCCCAGGTAGGTATTGTAAATCCACAATGCATTTTATCCATTAAAGCAAATGATTGATGTTTCTGGTGACTGCAGCCACATACTAGAACAGCACAGGGAAACCAAGTAGTGAGTTCATCCCCATGCCTGAGATGCCAAGTTCCTAAATGCTGCGCCAGGCAGGTACACACATAAAAACGAGAATCTCTTCAGAAACCACGCTCTGGTGGCTCTTGCAGTGAGACAGGGAACAAGATAAAGGATGGTGATTCCTAGGTCTTAGCCAGCACAATTGTATGTTAACGACCCAAAGATAAGGGAACAAAAGACTGTATGCATAGATAATGGAACCAGCAAGAACTGGCTTGACTGCTGAAGTCTGTCAAAGACAGGAAGGGTCAGGAATTTAGAAGACTTCTGGCCTTCATCAAAAGACCACCAGAGTATGCCAGACGACCGACCACCCAAGGACTCCATGGGAATAGGGGTGGGAACCTACGTTGATGATTCTTGGGAGACCTGATGAATATGCAAGAGACTTACGGGAAATAAAATGAATATGTATTTGTCCCACTGATATAAGCACACTGCCAGTAACCGTTGGGGTGGGTGTGTGTGTGTGTGTTAGGCAGAGCGGTCCCCCACACACCTGGTGCCGTAATAAAGAATATCTGCTTAATAACTTTGGTTATCGAGTTTTCACTGCATCAGCAGTGCTAAAGCTCAACTCAGCAAGATGGTTGCCAACAACAGCTGCAATTTTGGGTGCGGTAAGATGCAACTCTTGTCCAGTTGCAGAGTAACTTCTGTTGATTCCTATGTGGTGGTGACAACTTTGCAAAAGCAGACCTTCTTTTAAAGGCATCGTTCAGCTCAGCCAGCTGCAAAATGGGATTTTTAGCCTATCGCTTCCATCACAAGCTCTACCATGGTCACTGAATTCTTAGCACGTCTTGGTAGAACCAAGCAGGTCTGAACTTCAGGAGTTGCAAAAGAAAAGGACAACGTAAACAACAGGCACTAAGGGGATGAGGGGTGCCTCTGGGAGGGTAAACAGGTCATTGAGGCATTGCCGGATTTGTGAAATTCTCTTCAGGTGCTATTTTTAACACTTCTCAGAGCCCAACGCACGTGGGACAGGAGTGGGGTGACTGCTGTCACTCAACTCAGTGCTGAGGAGTGTGAAAGCCGATCTCGGGCCTGGAAGCAAAGCCAGGCCGAGGGGCAGGAGCCGCCAGTACAGGGCACCCCGCCTCGGCCCGGCCACAATATGTCTGCCTCCCCAACGCCCGGTCCCTCACCGGCCAGGGGGCCAGCGGGCCAAAAGCGGGCCGGGGCCGCGCCGGGCCGAGCGGCCCCGTGCCTGGGGGGAGGCCCCAGCCTCAGCACCCCCCCGAGTGACTCAACACTTCCCGGCTGGGGGGGGGGGGGGGGGGGGGGGGGGGGAAGGAAGACGCGCGCGGGGGCCCCCTGCGGGCACACGCCCGGCCGGGAACACGCGGAGAGCGGCCCCTCCCCCTCCCCCTCCCCCTCCCGCCCAGCCCCGCCTCCTCGGGGCCTGCATGACACAGCGGGATCGGGCAGCGGGAACCCCGCCACCGGGCCCCTCCGGCCGGGCACGGCGACATCACCGAGCCCCGGGGGGGGGAGACCGAGGCCGAGGCCGAGGCCGGCACCTCAGGCCTAGGCCGCGGTCCGCACTTACTCGGATCCCGAGGCCATGGCGCTGAGGGGGAAGGGGGCGAGGGGGTCCTCGGACCGGGGCGGCGGCGGGCAGAGGCTGCCGCGGCGGGCAGCGGCGGCGAGTGGCGGCGGCTCTCAGGGCGCTCGGCGCTGCCTTGGCCTCACAGACGACTCATCGGAAGGGGGAGCTCCGCCCCGCACCGCCTCGCGCCGCCTTGCCTGCCTAGCAACAGCGCGCGTTGACCAATCGGAAATTCCGCCCGGCGGAGGCTCAGCCAATGGGAAAGGTGAAAAAAAAGGGCGCTCGCCTTCTCTGCTCCGCCCCTCTCCTTTTTCCCCTCCCAATCGACACGAGCCAAGCGCGACGGCCGTCAGCCAATCGTAGTGCTTCCATTTTCGTGGCTGATCTACCTGGCAACGCGAGCCGGGCGGCCAATGGTAAAAATCCACCAATAGGAAAATAGAGGTGGAAGACCCATCCCGCCAGCGACCAATAGAAGGCGCGGGAGGCGGCTGACTGACAACTCGGGCAGCGGCACTGGTGCGCTGAGCGCGCCCGGGCTCCCCAACAGGGAGAGGCTAAGTCAGGCCCAGCCCTTCGCTTGGCCCCATAGGCAGCTTTAGAGCAGGTTTTCCCCCATTTTAAGGTTTTGGGGGGTTCTGTGGAGGGTGAGCTCCCTCCACTTGCCTCAGAGAACACCAGGTACTGCTGACACTTGTTGTTGGCCAGCCCCCCACCAGCCACGCCCTTGGTTTCCTGCAGGTGCTTATGAATAAATTAATTACCTGGTGCTCTTGTGCTTAATTCCTGCCTGCCCTTTTTTTTTTTTTTTTTTTTTTTTTTTAAAAGGGCTGAAATAAGGTGGGAGTGAAGAGCAACTGTGAGGCCTGTCTACCCCTGGGCTCCCCCAGCTTTAGGTGCAGAGGAGTTGGACCCCACTGAATTTAAGGTCTTCTAAGAGCACAGTTTCACCCTGCAGCCTATTCTGGGTCAAGGCCAAATTCTTGCCTCATCAGCACTGACCTAGTTATTGAGGCGATACATTCAGGGCTTCTTCATGTTGGACACCAAAGAGTTGTTTTCAACCCTTTCTTTGGGCTTGTGGGAGACAAGACTCACCCAAGACTTAGCACAGACAGGGGACCTTCCTGAGCTCAAAACAAGCTGCATGAAGCACATGGTGAGAGCTTTTTCCCCCCTGCTTGCAGATGTAAAAAGGTGCAGCATTTAGGGCCAGGACCCCCAGGGACACACAGGTCTCGGCCCTGCTGCTTTCCCGGGCCAGTGCACCACTGTGTAATTCAGACCTCAGAGCCCAAGCTTCTTTTCCAGGCTGCAAACCACAGTGACTGAAAAAAGACAACATACACAGCACAGATGAGACCAGTGATCTGACAATCCTTTGCTTTTTGAGGCTGTCTGGCTCCACCACCAGCTCCCTGGAGCAGGGAGTGATGGTGATGAGCTGATACCAGTTTCAAAGGAACAAGGGTATCTCCACCCCGGGGCATAGCCCATGGCAGCATCAAGGCCATGGTCTTCATTGCAAATGTTCACTCTGAATTGCTGGAGAAAAGGGGGCACAAAAAAATGCATAAAAGCCTCAGATCTATTCAGTTTATTAGAAAAGGGAATCTGTTCTGTTTCTGTCTTTTGGGAAATCCAGCTTTACCCAAGAGCAGTTTTGAGTCCTGGAGGAGTCCTTAAAGGCCTGATGTCATCCTGGTGCAGGGAGACTCCAGCAGGTGGTGATGAGGACACTGGCTGGGTTAGCTGAAGGGATCCTGGCTTGTGCTCCTGAGGTAATCCTGTATGCTTCTAGCAAGAGATTCCCTCTGTGGGAAGGCTGCCTGCTTCACAGGAGGTACAAAGGGAAGGGCCTGAAAAAGAAGGGTGTTGCAGCAGTAAGGTCTGTGGCATTCCCTTGGTCCTACTACTAGGAAGTTCACCCCTCCTGAAGGAAGACAAGGGGGGAAGCTCCCCTGACACATTCAAGCTGCAGGTAAAAGCCAGCAGGAGCTAAGCTAAACCGCCCCCAGTTTAAAGCACAGGCTGCACTGCTGAAGCTCTCGTCTTTGGCCATTTGACATCCCAAATGCCCAACAACACGCCTTTCCTGTCCTTCCTGCTGCCCATCTTCCCCCATGGGCCTCTCCAAGTGCTTCCACCAGTGAGCAGCAGCCTCCTGCTTTTGGTTCAGCTTCCATAGGGCTTGTATCAGGTAAGAGCCAGCAGCTGGGTCACCTACAAGACACGTTGGAGGAGGAGAGGTGGTGTGACAGGGGAGGACTTTCCCAGCTGTATCACAGGCTCTAATCACCCCCAGGGCTGGCAGCCAGGACAGAAGCCAAGGCAGATGACATCAGCCCTGCAGTACAGACAGCCACTCCTCTGCTTGGGCTGGGGTTTTCCTTGCAAGCAGGTCTGCAGCCCCAGTGCAAGGCTCCGGGAAGGAACCTTGGTCAGGACTGGGACCAGCAGGTTTGGCAGACCCTGCCAAAACTCACATCCCTACTCTCTACAGCATTGCAGTGCCACTGGAGCACTGAGCAGAAGGGGCTGGTCCAGGTGCCCACAGGTCACCCCCATAGCAGCACATACCATGCCTTAGCTGTGCCCAGGATTTTTGACTTTCAAGCTGTCTCAGGGTACTGGTTGTGGGCAGGGTTCTGACGCATTCATCCAGCAATAGTTTTGGTCTGTTTCTCTAGCAGTAAGCTGACCAGGCTCCAGAGGAGCACCTCAAGTACCTAACACTGCTAGTAGCCCTACAGTAGTCCTTGGTATTTAAACAAACATGACATAAATCATGAGACCTTCCTGCTGAAGGTAGAAAAGCAGTCCAGGGAAAGAAAAAAAAAAAGTGAGAATCCCTTCTGTTCCTCCCCCCAAAAAAGCCTCTCACCTGGCAAGACTTGCAAGCTGTACTGGAAATCCAGCAAGGCCTCCTTGTGCTTCCCCAGCTCCAGGAACTGTGTACCTCACCCAGTGAGAAAAAGCAACCTGATCTTCTGGAGAACCTCCACTTCTGGCAGGAGATTCCCTGTCACGGAAAGAAAAACACACACACCTGTGGACAGCACCCTCCAGACATTGCCCCCACATCCCATGTTAGTGGTAAAACAGGCCATACATTTACTTGGGCTGTTCATCTGCCAGCTCTCTGGCTCCACAAACATCCCGTGGCAGACCTCAGCTTCAGGCTGCCAGGATGGAAGAGGCAAGGAGGCAGCAGAGGGAACTAGCAAAGAACACCAAGAGCTCAGTACATTACATGCTTACAGCTTAACAGCAACCTCAGCAGGCAGCAGCCTGGCCTTTAGCTGCTTATTTGCAAAAGCTAGTGCAAATTTATCCCTGGGAATCCCATATTGAGAAGCTTTCCAGTTCACAACCACTTAATGTCACCTAACAGGGAAGGAGGCAGAGCTGAGGGCAAACCCTGCCCCAACCCAACCAGGCCGTCCCTTCAGAGGCCCAGCGTGGCACGGAGCTCAGCACACCAGGACAAGTGCCTCCTGCCAGAGGTGGCAGTGGGACCGCAACCCCGCTCCTTTACCCACCACTGGCAAGCACACAGCTGTAGACAGCCTCACCTGTCAGTTCAGCACCAGGCCCACAAAGTGGGAACTGCAAAAGCTCGCTGAGGCACCTGCAGGTGGGAGGACAGATGAACTTCAGTGCCATGCCTGGGCTGGGAAGTCAGCTGCAAGCTGTCATATCAGCCCCCACACCAATCTACGCTCTGCCCACACCAGCCATTGCTGCCTGCTGGGTGTTATAAATTAGTTTTGGTAGAAATCATTCCCGACACATCGTGGGTAGGGTAGATCGAATTTCAATTTATTTGAGCAATTCAGCAAGCAGCGATAAGTAAAACAGCGCTGGGCGGCCGGGGAGTCTCCTGCTCCGCCAACGGCGCACACCTAAGCCCACCAGAGTCTCGATTTATAGTCTTGTGGTTCCGGGTTTTTAGTGGCACATCCTGGTGTCTTCTTACACTGCAAGGCCTGTTGCTAGGGGGTCTTCGTCAGTCCTCTGGTGGTCGTGAGGATGAAGATCGTCGTCTTCCTCTGCGTTGGGGTCGTGACTTTGCTGCGGTGTGTGTGTTCCCATGCAAGGAGGAATGCCATTTTGCCCTTATTTGGAGCTGGTTTCTATTGCAATTGTTAACATAACAGGAAGTTCCCATACTTGTTTTTTTCCTTCAACAGGATATTGGGGGTATAAGCAGTCAACCGTTGAAACCCCCCTATCAGCAACATTTAATGAACAAACAAAGCTTTACCCATTACAATCCCCCCTTTTTCTCTGTATCATTTTGTTCATTAAATCTATTTAGTTCTAATTGACTCAGGATTAATGTTTCCTCTAGTATGGGTCTATCATTTATCGATTTGTACTTTGTCCTCATAAGCATCTGATGAGCAGCCTCCAATCTACCTTTAACAATGGTTATGACTTTGTTAAGGATACAAGGACCAAACGTCAGTCCTAGGGTTAATAAAATCAGCGGGCCAACTATTGTTGACAACAGAGTGGTGAGCCATGGCGAGTGATTATACCAGGACTCGTACCAGCTTTGCTGGGCCTCCCGCTCTCTTTTTCTCCTTTCCAATCCTTCTCTAAGTTTGGTCATGGTATCCCTCACAATCCCAGTATGATCAGCATATACACAACATTCCTCCCTGAGTGTGGCGCACAATCCTCCTTGTTGTAAATACAATAAATCTAGTCCTCTGCGATTCTGTAATACCACTTCGGATAACGATCTCATAGATTTTTCTAAAGCACTGATAGATTTTTCAATTCTGGCTAAATCTTCATCCACAGCTGCTCTCAGGGAGGTGATCTCTCTTCCTTGTTTGATTAGCGAAGCAACTCCTGTGCCTACCCCTGCACCCCCCCCCAAAACCATTAGGGTAGCCACTGTCAGTGTGGAAATTGGTTCCCGTTTTGTCAAATGGTGTTCTTGATTGATCTGATTGTCATACATAAAATTCTCTGGGTGGTAGACTATCTTTGGGATGATTATTACTTGAACACAGAATTCTACAGACCCATTGAACAAGTCCAGGGATAAACAAGGGGTAACTCCTATCTTTGAACATACCCACCTAGCATCCTTCGCTGGTAATAACCGTTCCGCCGGTTTCTTTATACTTCCGATGTTAGTTTGATTTGCACACAAGTGCATTTTATCGGGTGGGACTTGTCCCACGCATCTCCCCTTCCCAGTCACTTGGGTCAGCGTTATGCCCTGACCCTCTTTCCCCCACGTACATTGTGAGGGATTGGATCCATTTACCCGTCGGGCCTTCTCATTGACCCCCACAGCTTCGTAAAAGGGCGGCCTTACCCCATAACAAAGCCAGCACCGCTCAGTCAGGTTAGGGTTGGTAGCATTTAACAGCTGGTAGCTTACTTGCATCAATTTCCACAGGGCCCCTTCCTGGGTTCGAGCTAGGGCAGAGGTAGAAACCTATTTGGTTCAGACACGGGCTTATGGGTGCCAGTTGACAAAGGGATGTGAGAAAACTTGGTGCACCCACCGTAGTTACTTGGTTAATGATAACTTGGTCCTCCCAAGCCGGACAGGGGATAGTCAATAGGAGAGGTAGCGCCAACATACACCAGAAGGGCAACGTCCTTTTATAATTCTGGGGAGGCGGCTTCGAGTTATGGTGGGTACTAGGGCGGTTTATTCGGCCGGACTCCATCATCTCAAATAGGGGTGGGTACCAAATAACTCTCCCCACTGTTGTACTCCTCTGCCTCGCCCGCCTACTTGGTTGCCTCAAGCAGCAGGGTTCACTTTCTTCACGGCAGCAAGGGTAATCTTCAGGGGCCTAGGTACCGATTTCCCTCTTCCAGCCACTCCCAGTCCCAGTTACTCACTCCTCCTTAGGCGCGTTACCCTTCTGATGTATGGGTCTGGGTACATTAAAGAATTTCCCTTCCCCTACTTCCCGGTTTCGTTTACAGTGAACCTATTATTCCTTAGAGAAGGTTACCGATCATACGATTACGAATTCACTCATCAGTCCCTTTTTGCATGGTCAGCCTCAAGTCTCCGGGTTGGCTGGTCACTCTCCACCGTTCCTCCGGTATTGGTCCTTTAACTCGGCTGGCGTGAGTCCATCCTTTCTCGGCTGTCCGGACAGCTGTGTCTGTGGTAAGTAGAACAAGGTAGGGTCCTTCCCAACGAGGAGTTAAAGAGGTCTCTTTCCAGGATTTTATCAGAACCTGGTCTCCTGGTTTGATCCTGTGTATGGCCATCTCTGGGGGGGGGGGCATTGTACTACTCCTTTTGCTGCAGGATCCCCCTTATATTGTGAGGTGACAATACCCTCAGTTCGCCCTCAAAGGTGATTTTATGCGTTTCTTCCACCAGGAGCGCAGCCACGACCACTGCCTGGAGACAGGTGGGCCATCCCCTACTCACGGGGTCCAAAAGTTTAGAAAGATCTCCCACGGGTTTCTTTTTCCCTGCCCAGTCTTGAGTTAAGACCCCGAACGCTGTCCCCTCCTTTATGGTGATAAATAGATAAAAGGGTCTCTTCACATCGGGTAAATTTAACACAGGAGCGTTCACTAAATCCATTTTTAAGTCTATCAGGCTTTGCTCATCACTTTGGCTCCATTTCATTAATCCTTCCCCAACCAGTTTCTGATACAAAAACTTCACTTTGCTACTATAATTTTCAATCCATTGTCGACAGTATCCTAACAACTCCAGCAGCTGCCTAACTAACTTGTCTTCTGCTTTTTGACGCTTGTAGTGACAAAATCCCATTCACTCGTTCGGGGTCTAGTTTCTTAGTGCCCTTACTTAGCCAATGTCCTAAATATTTCACCTCTTCCTCCGTGAACTGTAATTTTGACTTTGATACTTTTAGTCCCTTTAAGCTCAAGAAGTTTAGTATCTTGATACTTTCTGTCCTGACTGCCTCCTGACTCTCTCCTGCTAACAGCAAATCATCCACATATTGGACTAAGGTTACTTCAGGATTTGGTTCATAGTTCTCTAATACTTGTTCTAATGCCTGACCGAATAGATATGGTGATTCCGTGAATCCTTGGGGAAGCACGGTCCATCTTAATTGTTGTTTCCGATGGGTTGCAGGATCTTCCCACTCGAAGGCGAAATAATCCCTGCATTCCTTTTTTAAAGGACATGCCCAAAACACATCTTTTAGGTCTATGACACTATACCATTTCTGCGCTGGGAACAGCTGACTTAGCAAGGTATGTGGGTTAGCTACTACAGGAAATCTGGTTATTGTTCTTTTGTTGACCTTCCTCAAGTCTTGGACTAGCCGATAAGAGCCATCAGATTTCTTGATAGGTAATATAGGAGTGTTATGAGGTGACATGCAAGGCTCCAGTAATCCCTGTTGTAGTAGCCTCTCGATTACTGGGTGCAGCCCCTCCCTGCCTTCTTGAGACATTGGGTATTGTTTTACCCTGATAGGAGTCTTGGGATTCCTGATAGTGACTTCAAAGGGATTAATATCTAAACGGCCTACTGATTCGGGAGAATACCACACCTCAGGGTTTATTTTTGCCTCGTCCTCTACAGTGAGGGCGTATAATTTAACCTCAATTCCTTTATTTTTCACCTCCAAATTAATTTTTAGCTTAACCATTAAGTCTCTTCCCAACAGGTTATATTCAGCTTCTGGTACTAATAAAAAGGATCCTGTGCAACTTTGGGCTGGGGTCTCTATTTTCACCCCCTTTATTACTGAGACCCTAAAGGGCTCTCCTTTGGCTCCTATCACCTGTAATTTCTCCGAGGAAGGTTGACATCCCCGGGGTACCATTTGGACAGTCGATCTTTCTGCCCCAGAGTCCACAAGGAACTCCACTTCTTGATGCTGGGGACCTAACTTCAATTTTATCAAGGGCTCCGTTATACCAGAAGTCCCCAGTAGATGGAGCCCCTGACTCCCCTAATCTTCTTTAAACATTCGCTCATCTTGTAAGCGTTTTCTGCAGTCCTTTTTCATGTGTCCCTTCTTTTGGCAATAAAAACATTCTAGCTGTCTTAGATCCCTCTGATCACTCTGGCTCCTCGGAGGTCTTTTTCGTGGTAGCGGAACACCCATTGGGCGAAGGGGGAGCCCTTTTTGTCCTTCCCGGACCGCTGCCACTAGAATCCTGGCCTGCCTTTTCTGAGTCTCTTCTTCTCTTCGCACATATACCTTCTGAGCTTCTCTCAGCAGTTCGTCCATCCCTCTATCCTGCCAATCCTCTAACTTTTCTAATTTACGCCTGATATCCCCCCATGATTTTGCCACAAATTGCGTTTTTAACAAGGCCTGTCCCACCGGTGTACCAGGGTCCAGTCCCGAATAAAGCTGGAGGTTCTTCCTTAATCTCTCCAGCCATTCTGTGGGAGTTTCATCCTTCTTCTGATGTTCACTAAAGACCTTATTTATATTTTGTCCTCTAGGGACTGACTCCCTTATACCTTGTACAATAATAGTCCTTAAATCCTGCATATGACCCCTATCTTGTTCATTTTGGTTATTCCAGTTAGGCCTCTGTAGGGGCCATTTAAGATCTCCCGCAGGACCCTGCTGGTGTTACTGGTCCCAGATTCGCATTCCAGCCCTCCGGATCATATTTCTTTCTTCTGCAGTGAATAATATACCTAAAATGGCCTGGAGTTCTTCCCAGGTGTAAACATTAGACCCCAAGAACTGGTCTACTCGCTCAGAGACTCCAAGAGGATCTTCTAAGAGATTTCCCATTTCCTTCTTGAATTCTCTGACGTCTCCCGTATTTAGGGGGATGGAGACGTATCCCATACCGGGTTGGGGCCCTCCCATTGCAACCTCTCTTAGGGGATATAGTCTACCCTCACCCTCTCGATTTCTAGTTTGGCTCCGAGTTACCCGTCTAGTTCCCCGAGGGGTGTCCGTGGCCGAATCAGAGTCACTATGGTAGCCCGGAGCCGTGGGGGGGGCTGGAGGTGAGGGAGGAGGGGGTATATAAGGGGGGGGTGAAAGTGGGACTTCTTCCTCATTCCGTTCATTCTTTTTCCTCCCCCCTTTTTCTCTTAATGGGTATAAGTTGGCTCGGGTCTCAGATCCTATCCATAGGTGTGCATACTCACTCTCCTCTAGGCTGAAAGGCTCCTTTGAATTCACATAAAGGTTTAGAGCCTGACAGATCCATTCCTCAAAGGACCCAAACACGGGCCAATATAACGGGTGAGCCCCTAATTTGCTTCCCACCCCAGACTTCCATACAATAATGTATCATCTTAACTTTATCCTTACCCCGCCTAGAGGGGTAATTGTTCCAATTTTTAATCATTAACCCTAACGGGCTTTCCGGTGGTATCGGGGGCAACCTAGCCTTGGGTTCCGACCCACCCATGGGACCAGAAGACTTGCTCTTCTTCTGTCCCATCTTCCAGAGTGCCTTCACACACACACACAGTCTTCACCTCCCGTTCGTGGCCCAGTCCCTCGCGGGAGGTGGGAACCGCACTACCAAGGAGTCCGCACTCGCTTCGTCCTCGATTGGACGTCTCACACAGGCACACTCTGGGCTTCCCAACCCCAACCGAACGGATAACCGGCCTATACTGACTCACTCCTGAGTCTTCGTTCGGAGCTTCGTGCACAAAGATTAAGGGGTTACCGGTTGTTTATTTACTTATCGCTGGAACTTTAGGTTCGTCGGTAGGGGTGCGTTGGCTTGGGGACCTCCAGACAGGGACCGCAAAATCAGCGGGGCGCGCCTCCCCTGGGAGGGATCCAGCCAAGCTACCACTATCCGAGTCACGGCACCAATTTGTTATAAATTAGTTTTGGTAGAAATCATTCCCAACACATCGTGGGTAGGGTAGATCGAATTTCAATTTATTTGAGCAATTCAGCAAGCAGCGATAAGTAAAACAGCGCTGGGCGGCCGGGGAGTCTCCTGCTCCGCCAACGGCGCACACCTAAGCCCACCAGAGTCTCGATTTATAGTCTTGTGGTTCTGGGTTTTTAGTGGCACATCCTGGTGTCTTCTTACACTGCAAGGCCTGTTGCTAGGGGGTCTTCGTCAGTCCTCTGGTGGTCGTGAGGATGAAGATCATCGTCTTCCTCTGCGTTGGGGTCGTGACTTTGCTGCGGTGTGTGTGTTCCCATGCAAGGAGGAATGCCATTTTGCCCTTATTTGGAGCTGGTTTCTATTGCAATTGTTAACATAACAGGAAGTTCCCATACTTGTTTTTTTCCTTCAACAGGATATTGGGGGTATAAGCAGTCAACCGTTGAAACCCCCCTATCAGCAACATTTAATGAACAAACAAAGCTTTACCCATTACACTGGGTTCTTGAGGGACTTCATCACCTGCTGAACTACATTATGGCCTCCTTGTTCTCACCCAGCTTGACCCATGCCCATTCCTGGTGCAGGTAGGCAGCTGCTCTCCACGTGAGGCAGTGCAGACTCTCACTCTTCTGGGACAGGAGCCCACTGGCCAGCCCTGTGCCCGGTGAGGGGTACTCTGGCTGCTCCAGCCTCTCCTCAAGGAAATACCCTTAACTCAAACTGACGTAAACTGAGCTAAACCAAGGGGAGGTTCAGGAAAAGGAGAATGCAGAAATCCAGTACTTCCCTGGAGATATTTCAGGTCAGACTCATCAACATGCCCCTCTGCATCCCACCTGGGACATGGGCTGGCCACACCAATGCTGTCCCTAGCTAGAAAGTCACCCTGACCCCTCTCTTCTGCTCCAGGGTCTTGACAGATGAAAACCAACATGCTTGCAGCTCAGTGACAAACTGTGGCTCTCCTACAAGGCAGCACCCACTGCTGGGGCAACCTCCCCACCTTCCCCGTGAAAGAACACTGCAACTTTGATTTATTTAGATTTATGCACAAAGAACATTTCCCCTAGTCCTAGGTGCACAGAGAGGAGTCTAAAATCTCACAAAATTCACAAATCAGTCTCACACTTCACCTTCTCAACGCTGAATATCAGTGAAGAAGAATATCAACACTGATATTCTGCTGAGAGCAGTGCTGTGCCCCAGCCTCCCACTGTGTAGCTACACTACTGGATATGTCCTAGAGCACTGCCCAGGTAGCTACATACTGAAATTAAGCATGAGGAAAGAGCTGCTCCTCCTGCTCCATCCAGGCAGTGTATTTCTAGGATGGCTTTAAACTGTAGCCCAGTCCTACCAATCTGTGCTCTCGCCCAGATGGAAGAAAAGTATTTAGAGAAGCAGTTTACAGGCCCTGAAAGCTGGTTTATCTGTGGAAATCCAGCTAGACATGAGTGGGTGTGACTGCCCAGTGCCACTCTGGAACAGAAAAAACTCCACAGTCCTACCCCAAACTTGCAGCAGTGTGGTGTAATGACCACACGGACACCAGGGTTCTTTTAGGATCAGTAACTGCTGCTACTTTATTGATGACATAACTTCATTTCTCTCTTATTGAGGGCCTAACTTCATCTCTCATATTGAGGGCATAACTTCATTCTCCTGTTGCATCCATGTTTTCATCCTCATATTGAGGACAGGCTCCCTTCTTATACCATTCGCCCCACAGCAGTACTTTTCCACTAACTAACTATTCATTGGTCAAACAACTTTGCCTGGCAACAGCAAACACCCAGCAACTTCCATGCCTTAATGGCTGGAGAACAGGCAACCCGAGACAGCAAGGCGTCTCCTGAATCACCCTTCTTTGTTCCCTCTGAACTCTTTACATTCCTGATGGCCTCATCGTTAAGAGTCCGATGTTATCACCAACCATGGGGCTTGTCGACCCCCATGGCCACACTCCCACACAGCAGGACCCCTGCATAAGATAAAGGGCTAGCCAAGCCTCGGGGGAAGAGCTGCTTACTGGTTGGATAGAGATGCTGCAGGATCCCATTGTCCACAGTGTGAAGATCCTTCACATTGAAAAAAGGGAAGAAATACGAGCGGAAAAACTTCTTTGGGAAGAGTCCTTCCCAAGTGTCATCACCCATGAAGACCACTCTTCTTCCTGAAGCAGAAAGAAAGGAATTAATGGGAGCAGGGAGCATGCCATTACCCACATTAGTGCAAAGAGCCCGGGCAGATCCAGGTCAGGCTCTAGAGCACTGGCTCCTCTCCAACCCACACTCAAAAGTGACCTAAAAGTAAAATCCTGGGCTCAAACTTGAAACATGACAGTGATGGGGCTTCATATGCAGAAAAGAGAAGGCAAAAGCAGGGCAACTTTCCATCACCCTCACTCTGCCCGTCCTTGTCCTGTCTGCCACCAGTCACCCCTTGGTGTTTTCATAGAGCCTATTCAGCATGGGAGCAGGATCCATCCATCCCCCTGAGCAGGGTCTACAAGTGTTTTTGGCCTCTGATGATTTACTGCATGTGCCCTCCTTTCTCATGCACAGGGAAGCTGACAGCCCAGCACTGCTGCCTCACCCCAGGCACAGGCGTGACTGATGTCTGTGCTGCACTGAGCCCTGGAAGGAAATCTCTGGGTAACACAATCACAGACTGGCCAAGGTTGGAAGGGACCTCTGAAGATCATCTAGTCCAACCCCCTGCCGAGCAGGATCACCCAGAGCACATTGCGCAGGATGGCATCCAGACGGGCCTTGAATATCTCCAGAGAAGGAGACTCCACAACCTCTCTGGGCAACCTGTCCCAGTGCTCTGTCACCCTCGCAGTAAAGAAATGCCCTCTCACATTCAGCCGGAACTTCCTGTGCTTCAGTTTGCGCCCGTTGCCTCTTGTCCTGTCGCTGGGCACAACTGAAAAGAGACCAGCTCCATCCTCTCGACACCCTCCCCTCAGATATTTATACACATTGATGAGGTCTCCCCTCAGTCTTCTCTTTTCCAGGCTAAAGAGGCTCAGTTCTCTCTCTCTACTACGTCATCCCACCCAAACAAGCTCTTTACAGCACACCCAGGCAGCATCAAATTACACAGAAAAAGTGGTGACAGCCGCAGACACCCTGCGTGATGCCCCCACGGCATACCTGGCCCCAGCTCTGCCCCCATCAGGCCTATTACCCGACCGCAAACAGAACCCACTGGCAATGCCCTTGGCTTCTCAAAGCCACTCCTGGTGGTGACCTTGTGACAGTCACCGCTTGTACAACCACTTTCACCTGCTTTCTCATCATCTTTGTAGAAATCCTAGCCAAGCTCCCATTTGCTTCCTACTCTCGGTACAAGCCAGAGAAACCCAGCCTGCATGACAGCTCTGGCCAAGACAACTGACATCTGGGTGAGGGAAAAAAAAAATTAGCTGAGGGATAGAGGTGTGGTAAACAGCTCCCTTCCTGAGGAAGAGAGGAATAAAGGTCCCATGTGAATGCTGACTAGCGTTTTCCATGTTCCCCTCCCGGTCAGACACCACACATACCGTTCTGCACCAGCTGTGCCAGCAGGTTGTCCTCCTGGATCGCATAGGTGGCAAAGTTGCTGCCCACGTCAATGAAAGCATGCAGCGAGCTGGTGGTGAGGCCCTTGATGTGCTGCCTGGTGGCAGTGGGGGGATCAGCTCAGAAGCGGTAGAGGCAGGCATGGCAGGGCTAGGAGCTCGCCAGGTGGTGCAGGAAACTCAGCTTGTTCTCGTAGGGCAACAGGCTGACCTTGGCTGGGTTAAACCTGGCAAACTTGAAATGGAGGGCATCGATGATGACCAGCACAGCCTTGGGAAAGCACTAGGGCACCCAGCAGGAGCCTGGCGGGAGGCTCTGCTTGTCCCACGGCGGTGGCACGAGCAGGTTTGAGCAGGAACTGCTGTTGGGAAGCTCAATCCGGGTGAGCAGGAAACCACTCATGAAGAGCATGATACCAGCAAAAAAAAGAAAGCAGACCCAGGCCAGGAAGAGCAGCAGTGGCCACCGCTGCATCCTATGGGGAAAAACAGGTAAACTTAGTCCCTTACGGCTCTACTGGGGTCAGGTGACAGCCACCTCACCAGTACCCACCCCTTGTACCCTATTGTCCCTCCAGTCACTACCCTACAAACCTACCCCTGCACAAACCCGGGTAAAGTCCTGGGCAATGCCCCTTGTGCTGCCGCCACTCCGTGCCACCCCTAGCCATCTCCCAGTACCCCAACTCCCCTCTGCTGCCCCCCCTGCCCCCCCATTCCCCCAGCCTACTGTCTAATCCCTGCCCCCTTCCGTGCACCCCCAACCCCCCCCTGCACCCCCAACCACCCCCACACCCTCCCCAACCCCCCTACGTGGACCATCCCCGTGCCCCCACTCCTCCTGCAAGCCACCCCGCAGCCCCCCCCATCCCTCACCTACCGCTCCCCTCCCTTCCCCACCCTCCTCACTGTCCCAGCGCCCCCCGGTGTCCTCTGGCCTCCCCGGGCCTCCCAGCCTCGCCGCCCTCCGGCCTCGCTTACCTGCGGCCTCCGCCGCCCTCGGAAGCGCCCAGGAGCGGCGACGCAAGGCTCGGCGGAGGCGACAGCGGCCCCTGGCGGCCGGGCGCCGTTCCCCCCAGCTGACACCAGCTGCACCAGTACCCAGTGCACCCCTGTCCCCGTCCCCTTAGGACAGCAGCTACAACTCGAGCCGCCACCCGCGAGCAATTGAAGCCCAGCCTGGTGCAAGTCTGCATGTGAATCCAGCCACGGGGACAGGCAGCCCACAGTCCCACAGAGGAATCCTCTTGCAGATTGTCCCGGCCTCCGAGTTGCTCGGGATGAACATCACCTCACGCTGCATCCCTCTGTATCAATACAGAGCCCTGAGCACTGTTATAAATGACTGAGTCCCAAATAGGACTGCAATCAAAGTTTACAATTTATTAAATGAATAGAGGCAAGCAAACAGCGCTGGGTGCGCCGGGAGTCTCTGCTCCACCAAGACGCACACCCGTTACGTAAGGCGGCTGATTTTTATGCTCCTAGGTTAATACATATTCATTACTACTTCTAGAAGAAGCAGGGTTATTATAATTGGTTTCCCGAATCCGAAGCCCTCCCAGGGGCGCCTGTGTATCAGTCTCTGGTGGTCTCTCGGGGGTCGTTCGTGCTGAAGGCTCATGGTCTTCCTCCCAGATTTTGCCCTTCAATCGTCCTTCAGCTCCCCCTTCCTCCTTATTTGGTGGCCTCTGGGCCAGATGTCAGAAACTACTGCACATCCTGTGCAGCAGTCAGCAGTTTTTCTCTAAAAAATCCCTTTGTTCTCTTATCACCTAAACCCAGGCCTCAATGTTAACCCTTCAAATCCCTTAGTAGCACGAATTGCTGGACCATTCCTTACAATCCCTCACCTTCTTTTTAATATCATCAATTCGTGTCTCTTCTTCAACCTTTGTTAGTAACAATTGGATTTCATCAGTCAGTTCTCGGGGAGTCCATTTCTTAAGCATCATTATTGACACATCACCTTTTTTCTCTACCAAAGTCATCACAAATTGGGTGCTATTTATTATTTGCCGTATCAACAACGTAAAGCAAGGTGTCATACAAGGTATAAACAATAACGTCATTACACCACATAAAAATAAAAATAGCATCCTTTTAACCCATGGTCCACCGGGCAACCACGAAAAGAAATCCCAATCCATACCCTTCTGAGTTTGTACTGGGACGTGGGCTAGCTTTCTAATTTCCTTTGTTATCTGTTTAACCACTTTTCCATTATCATCAATCTGTAAACAACAATTAGAATCGTTCAGTTTTCCACACACTCTCCCTTCTTCTGCTAGTAAATAGTCTAAGACCATTCTATGTTGAAAGATAGCATTCCTCATCTGAGTGGATTGATCAGCCAGAAGATCCAAGGCCGTCGCTGTTTGATTGGTTACAGTTTCGAGGATAGCTTGCAACCTAATTATTCCGTTCAAATTATAAATAGGTTCTCGGGCTCCTGATACCAACTCATTCGGGTTCCAGGTAGCTGGCCCATAATGCTGTATGATTCTTTCAGGAGGCCATTCATCCTTTCCCCATTTTTGGGCACTACCCCCGGCTAAGGAAGTATCAATAGATCGTTTCATTCTGTTCAGGTCATCATATAATCTTATTCCTAAATGATTTCCTTGTGTTTGTGACAATAAAAAGAACAAGGGTCTTATGTACCCCACATAGCATATTCCCGACCAGTTTCCGGATAGCCTCTTGTAAGCATGTTTGCCACACACCCAATAATGTCCCTTTAGGGCCCACGTCCCATTTGGAAAAGGACCATCCCATCCCTCTTTACCCTTTGGGGCGTGATAATACAGAGTGTCCTTGTTACCGAGTGGTCCTGTTACAGTGTCTGCCCCGTTTGTACTCGTATATGCGCACTTCCAAGCTCCCACGTTGGGTTTCCACTTACAGTCACAATTCAGTTCTCTTTGGTGGCCTGTCATATTATAAGCTGACCAGAAATGTTTAAAGAACACTCGCCTCCCGTTCTCATCCTGCCATTTCCAACGACAGACCCGCACCACATGCTGTTCCTTAGTGGTGTTATCACGCTGACAGCTCAAGATTTGACCATCGAATTGTCCCCCCGCTTGTGCTCTTGCCACAGTTTCACATCCGGATCCAAAAAATTCTCTATATGAGCATTTCAGCCAAGTCCCGTTTCTCAGCTGGACATGTGTGGCGTTCCATTTCCCACTATGTGCTGTACAGTTTATAGGACTACATCCAGGATCGGTACAATCATATCTGGGGGACAGAGTCCAATTGCAAATGCTTTTTCCCACCGCCACTGTTCCTGTTCTGTTCAAGCAGTATACACCCCGAGCTGACGAGTGCAACTGCCATGGGCCTCCTTCCTCTTTCCAAAATTGTGTCCCACTATGAACTTCGCTCAAATTACTGACCCACCACTTGGGTTCGACCGGGCCTGCTACCCAGGGCCAACTTTCGGTTCCCCCCCGGTCCTCCACAAATCCAGCAGTTACTAAGGTTAAAGGCCTTGGCCACTTCCTCCCCCAAAGTGAAAAAGTTATTCCTCCATTCCTGCCCATGGCCCAATTGCCCCTGTAAAAACAATACCAGGAAGTATAGCATTTCTTATCCTTTTGCGCCGTCCAATCTTGAGAGTGTGGGAAACGCCTTCAATCATGGGGTTGGGCCCGCTTTCAGAGCTTGTGTTACCATTCAGCCCTTCGGGGTGATACAGCTCCTGGAAAAACTAATCACAATTTTATTATGGGTTTAAAAGGTTCTCATGTTATTTTTCTCAGGACAACCTGATCTTAGCGCGGGAGAAGTCCGGTCGAGGCCCTCTCACTCGGCGGTCAATACCCGTAGGGGTTGCCTCCCTCGGTAGACCATACACACCGCAGTGGAGGGTCCTACCCCGGTCTTGCCTTCTCCCTTTCCTCCCTGCAGCCTTGTCCTCTTTATCCAGTGCCCTTAATTCATGCAGAACCTCATTGCCAGGATATTAGTTCCTCTTTAGTCTCAGTTTCAGTTCCCCAGGAGTGGACTCAACCCTCCAGGCTTCGGCAGTTATTGGTCCTTTTATCCTGGATGCGTGGGTCCAACCCCTTTCTGCTGTTCTCACAGTTGTTTCAGTAGTAAGTAAAACAAGGTATGGTCCCCCCCATCGGGGGTTCAATGATTCCTCTCTCCAGGTTTTTATTAAGACCTTGTCTCCTGGTTGTATCTTATGAATAGCAAATCCTAAAGGTGGTGTTTGAGTCATCATCCCAATTTCTCTTAGCTCCTGTAATCTCCTTCCAATGGTAATTATATATTTCTGGATACTATGATCCTCAACTACATTGTTCCCTAGGGGCATCCCTTGAGAATAAGGCATACCATATAACATTTCATATGGTGATAATCCAGTCTCACTGTGTGGTTTAGTTCTTATGTTTAAAAGTGCCAATGGTAAGCATTTCGTCCAGGGCAGCTGTGTCTCGATCATTAACTTAGCCAACTGTTGTTTTATTGTTTGATTCATCCTTTCTACTTTCCCTGAGCTTTGTGGGTGCCACGGAGTGTGGTATTCCCACTGAATACCTTTCAAGGGGTACATCCTTCGAATCTTTGCGGCTCGATTATTTCCACACAATTGTGTTCCAACGGTCCTTCTTCTGGAACAGTTCCTAGAAATACTGCTGGATTTAACAGGTTAGTCGTTTTCAAGGTTACGTCATCTTGTTCAGTTAGTATTGCCTGATATTTCATCATCTGGCTGGGTGATAACCAGTGGCCCCCCCTTTTGTTCTAAAACGGTTGTTACCATATGTGGTACAAAAACTTCAATATGTTTTCCCATTCGAAGGCAAATAATTTTCTACTATCTTTATCAAGAGGTATGCAAAAGAAGGCATCCTTTAAATCTATCACGGTAAACCATTTATATTTCTCTCTCACAGATGTTAACAATGTGTAAGGATTAGCTACTACCAGGTGAATGTCCTTTGTTATTTCATTTATTGCTCTAAGATCTTGTACCAATCTATACTCGCCATTCGGCTTCTTTACTGGAAAAATTGGAGTATTGTATTCCGATTTACATTCTTCCAGAATCTGATATTTGAGAAATTTGTCAATAATTTTCACTATCCCCTGCCTAGCTTCTATCTTAAATGGATATTGTTTGATTCAAACAGGTTTGGCTAATAGATCCCATCCCAAGAGTGGAATCGGGCATTCTGGTACATACAAAAATTCATGGGTTAGTTCCTTACCCCCAAAACGCAAATCAAGGGGTTGTAAGAATGGCCGTTCCTCCTCCTTCCCTGTGGCTCCAATTATTGTAGTTGTCTTAGTTCCTAATCGTCCTTTTAAACTATTTAACACTGAATATGTTGCTCCTATTACGTTTACTGACTAATTAACACAGAGAAAGAAGCTCCCATAACCAACAAAAAAATTCAAGCCTCTGTCTTCGTTTCCTAGCTTTATTTCAACTAGTGGACCTGCTAGGGTAGATGCCCCAGGTCCCCGTCATTCCTGACTGTTGTAAGTTTGTCCTGCAGCCTAAGACAATTTCTTTCTGATATCAGGGGCCGATTGCCCTAGAAAGAGGCTAGCCAATTGCCTCTGTCTGTGTTTTTTTTCTTTTTTTTTTTTTTTAAGCCAGGTCCATTTTTTTTTCATTGCATTTCAAAGTTGGTCCAAAAATTCAAAAATTCCATAGGGGTTTCTTTTGGACCTTGTTGGAACAGATTCTCAATTCCCAATTTAACCAGATTTTGGTATTTACATAATTTCCGGGGTGATTAGGGTCTCAGTGGGGGGGTCGGTCAGGGGAATGCAATCGTTGACAGTTCCCTGAGCGGTCCCACTGGCAATCTGAGCTCACACATGAACTCAGGTTGTTTTAAGAGTTAGCTGCTTTTCTGTTTCCACGACAACTCTCTCGGACCCATCACGGTCCCTCTGCCCCAGAGGGCTCACACCCGCGATTTAGAGATCTCAGCCTCGGGTTGAGGCGGAACTATTAGCATTCCTACATCCTCTTTCCCTGCTCATTCAGCTTCAAACAGCTCTGTTAAATACTACATGCCACGCAACCTTTAACACCTTCAACAACCCTTTTAACACTTGCTTTATCTTCCTCCAGCCTGTACTTTTCTAATGCCAACACCAAAGGCTCAGTCAGGGGCCAACTTAATTCCATACCTTTTCCCTCCACGATGCTGAAACAAAGTATCAGTATACAACATTTCATCCTATTTCCCTTCTCTCCTCAAAAACAACATTAATTGCAAGACACTGTTATAGTCGATTGACCCATAAAGTGGCCATTTAGCTTATATAGTGGCCACCATTGATTGCAATACTTAGTGAAAGTCCTCTTGCTTTCTGTGCCCCCATTTCTAACAATATCCTTCCAATGTGCCAATATGCACCCAAGGAGGCTTTCTTTAAAACGTCTTTGTTTTGGATATTACCCATTTCCTTGATTTCCCATTCCCTTTTATTTATTTATTTCTGTTCCTTATTAGTTACTGTCCCTTGTTTCAATTTCCACGCAAACCTTTTTATTGCCGGTTTTTACTATCTTTCCCTAATCTTCTTCCCAAATGTCCCAATTCTCTGGGATTAAACTCTTCCTTCCACATACAAACTTTACTATTTCAGATTCTTAATGAGCCCCGTTCCAATCATAAATCCACAGGGCTTCGGGAAAACACCTGAAGCACTCAGCCCTCCGTCTTCTAGACAAACAATACCACCTTTGTCACAAAATTTACATTTCAACAAGACCGAATTTCAAGCCGAATGCCAATTTTTCTCATGCACTTTGTTAGTAAGCCTACACAAAACAAGGAATCACTCCTGTGTATCCGTCAAGATGGGGGTTTAAAAAGGTATTGAGGCCTAAATAAATTCGCTCTCCCCCTTCTTACCAAATTCCCAGGACTCAAGCCCGAACCACCAAAGAAGTGACTCTCTCTGTTCTACCGCTTTGATAATCAGTCAGCACCCCCCCCCCCCCCCCCCCCCCCCCGATACGTGGGAAACCGACCAAACACCACAGCGAATATACCAAAACTTCTAAACTGTTACTTAGATAATGCTCCCACCTTCCTCCTTGTCACACACTGAAAACATTTAAGAACAAAATAGGATTACAAGATGCACCACCGGGGGTGGATTGTTAGGATATAGAGGTGGTAGGTTATCCAATGACTCCCATTCATCATCTTTTTCTTTTTCCTTTTTTTTTTTTCCTTCTTCTTCAAACTTCTCGTCTGCTTTTAGTGTAAATATTGAGTCTGGAAAAGGACGTGAAGTCCTGATCCATAATCCTGCATAATCACTTTCCTCCTGGCTAAAAAGGTTCCTTTGAATTAACATGTATATTTAAGGCCTGGCAAACCCAGTCTTCAAAGGATTCAAAAACGGGCCAAAAGACATGTGGTCTTAAAGGCTCCTTTGGCCATTCTATCATACAATACTGGACCATTTTTAATTTACTTTTTCCTTTTCTGGGGCCCCTATCGTTCCAGTTTCTAATCATTATCCCTAACGGACTTTCTGGTGGTATGTCTGGTAATTTGCTCCCTTTTCTCTGGTCTTCGATTTTGTCTGTCCCATCTAGGAATTTTACTGTGGCAATTCCTACAGCCCTTGGTTGCCTTAGTGAGAGTGTCTTGCAGGGGGTTTAGGACCTATCACCCACCCACGAATCCTATAGGAATCGCTTCGGTCCTTCACCGGCCAAGTCCCTCGTGGGAGATTGGAACCGCGGTTAGAAGACCTCCACAATCGCTTCGGAACTACGTTCCGTCTCAGTCACACTCTCACACAAACATAGGCAACCGAATCCCACCCAACCGAACTGTATACGCCTTAAATACTTACGACTCCGTCGTCTTCGTTCGGATCTTCGCGCGCAGAATTACGGGCAAAATATAGTGCTGCAGCCGGCAAAGGGAGCTCATAAAAAATCTAAATCTTTGCTTGCCCTTATTCAGGTTCAAGATGGCATTAGTCCCGACCCGACTCGAACAGGAGCCACCAAATGGTGGGGGCGCCCCTCCTAGATCAAGTCAGAATTCAGGAACCAAGACCATCCCGGACGAGCCCCCAATTGTTATAAATGACTGAGTCCCAAATAGGACTGCAATCAAAGTTTACAATTTATTAAACGAATAGAGGCAAGCAAACAGCGCTGGGTGCGCCGGGAGTCTCTGCTCCACCAAGACGCACACCCGTTACGTAAGGCGCCTAATTTTTTATACTCCTAGGCTAATACATATTTATTACTACTTCTGAAAGAGGCAGGGTTATTATAATTGGTTTCCCGAATCCGAAGTCCTCCCAGGGGCGCCTGTGTATCAGTCTCTGGTGGTCTCTCGGGGGTCGTTCGTGCTGAAGGCTCATGGTCTTCCTCCCAGATTTTGCTCTTCAATCGCCCTCAGCTCCCCCTTCCTCCTTATTTGGTGGCCTCTGGGCCAGATGTCAGAAACTACTGCACATCCCGTGCAGAGTCAGCAGTTTTTCTCTAAAAATCCCTTTGTTCTCTTATCACCTAAACCCAGGCCTCAATGTTAACCCTTCAAATCCCTTAGTGACACGAATTGCTGGACCATTCCTTACAGCACCATGAGGATGTGCTGCAGCACCAGTACTATTTATTACATGATTAAATCCAAATACAAAAATAGGTCCAAGGGAAGAAGAAGAGAGTCCCACTGGGGAGGGCAGCAGAACAGGGCTCCCCACAGCCTGGCAGGCCCTGAGCGAGTGTCCCCACTCTTGCGGGTGCTACGCCATCAATGTGTCCAGTGTCCTTCAGGCCCCGTTAGCTGAAGGTCGCCTGCTCTGCCTTAAGCACCTCCGTGCTGGGGGGCTGGGGGTCCCCATGGGCTGGAGGTATCTCATCCTGAGTCTTCGCAGCTTGCGTCTTAGTCAGCGTGGTGTAGATGCCCAGGGCCTGCAGGGAATGAAAGAGCCATCAAGGAGGAGAGGAGACAACGCGCCCTGCAGGGACTGGGAAGGTCTCTGGAGAAGGCCCTGTGGGGCAGCAAGAAGTGTCCTTGCTGTAGGGCTGTGGCAACTCTTGACAGGACACACATAGGGCTGGGACAGGGCAGGTCCCACAAGGCAGGCAGGGCCACAGTGGACTCTAAAGGGGCTGTGTTCGAGGTGCTGATGTTGCCGTGCTACACCGCAATATCAGACAGCCCCATGGAGGACTCCTGCCAGTGCACAGCGGTGCCTTCAGGAACTGACCCAAATCCCTGTTCAGCCCTATTTGTTCAGGGATGGACAGGGAAGAAGCAAACTTCCACCCCAGAGACAGTAAGAAAGTCAGCACTCACCTCATATTTTTGCCACCTTGTTTTGGCAGAGAAAAGGGTCCTGTCTCCTACAGCTGCAAGCTGGCTCAGGCCAGTTCCACAGCCAGGGGCTGCCACAACAGGGACCCTCCTGTTCCCACAGGATGCTGCAAAGCAGCTTCCCCAGTCCACACCTTCTATTTCACACCCACCCACCGGTCCAAATTCCTCCTCCTCTCCACATCTCTCCTCTCCTAGCATAACCACCTCCCCCACAGGGGCTGCGAGCTTCACCTCCCTCAGCCTCTGATGAGAGGCAGGGTCCCTCCTCCGACACTGACCTGTGCGACCATGTGGGTGATGTCACCGGTGTTGGCTGGCAGCAGGACCGTGTTGGAGTCTTTGGCAAGCTTGGAGAAGGCGCTCACGTACTGCTCGGCCACACAGAGAGAGGCAGCCGTGCTGCCATGCTGCGGAGAGACGGTCAAGGCTCATCAGGAAGGAGGCTGAGTCACGCACCACCAAGAGCTCAGCCGTGCCTGCATCCCCAGCCTGCCCCAGGTGTCAGCAAAACTCTTCACTAAGATGCCAGGGGGCATCTGCGAGAAAGCTGGGTGCCACCCCAGCTTCGGGATCATCTCCCCATGCTGGCACCAAAGCTTTGACTGCCCCAAGGAGCCCTCACTCACCTGCTGGGCCAGGGCAGCCACCAGGAGCTGAATGGCCTTGGCCTTGGCCCTGACCAGCATGGCATTGGCTTCTCCTGCAACAAAGTACAACAAAGCACATCAGAACTGCGACAACACGCTTGCAAGAAGTATATCAAGAAAATGTGGTGCATGCAAAGCCTCCTTTTCCCTAACAATAGCACTACGATTGTCCTGCAACACCTCTCCTGCTGCCCCAGGCTGTGGGGAAGCAACACCAGCTGCAGCACAGCCCAAGGGTCCCAGCAGGGAAGAATGAGAGCAGCTGAGGCAGCCTGGCTCACAGCAGTGCAATCTGCTCCCAGGGAGCATCACCCCTCAATACAGAGGGGTGCAGATCCCCTGGTGTTCAAGGCACGTTCTAGCCAAAGGTGCTACCAGCAGCTTTGTTGATTTGCTCAGCCTTCTTGGCTTCTGACGCCAGGATCTGGGCCTGCTTCTGCCCCTCAGCCACATTGATAGCAGATTCCCGCATCCCCTCTGACTCCAGCACTGTCGCACGCTTCCGTCGCTCTGCCTCCACCTGCAAACACAGGTCAGATGCCTGCCTGCCACAGCCACTCTGGGGGAATCCCACCCATGGGACAAGCGCAGCAAAGACACTTCTATGTCCCTACTGGGCAAGCAGAGCTTAGCAAAGGGTAAGAAGACAGCTACAAAACACTGAGTGATCCCCAGCGAGGGTTGGTTCTGCTTCCCAGATGCAGTTTGCTGCAGCAGTGAGCCCAAACCACAACACGCCATGCTGCCCTGGTCCCGGGCATACTGCTCACAATATGCCACGCTGACTCCATGTGGGGCACTCACTGTAACGCCACTGGGCACCACCAGCTCACAGAAACTGCTCCGAAGAGCACCCACCAGCCCGCACAACCCTCTTCAGTCTGGTCCACATCTAACAGGCCAGCCTGCTTCCCCTCCTCCCCTTCCATGCCTGCCCTAGGCTCTGGCATCCCGCTTTCTTCAAGGGGAGACCTTCAGCTCTGGGTTTTGCTTCCTGCAGAGCCCAGCAGGCCCCAAGGATTTTAAAGGGAGCTGGCAGAGCTTGCATGTACCAGGCAGGGGCCACCACTGCAGAAATAAGAATGGGGATTATTTACTCAATAGCTGTGTATTTGCAGCCAAAGTTCCAACAGGCTTCCCTCCCTGCAGGATGGCCCAGAGTGCTGCCACAGCTCTGGATGGAGAACAGCCATGCTTCATGGAAGAGGAAACTTCCCTCTCATTCCACATCGCCCACCCAGAGAGCTGAACCTGCATCTGCATAGATTCCTTCACACGGGGGGGCACGTGGATGTCCTTAATCTCGTAGCGCAGACACCAGATGCCCCAGCAGTCTGAGGCTTGGTTGATGGCATCCACTATGTTGGCATTGAGGGACTCACGCTCCTGGCAGGCACAAAAGAAACAGCAGAGAACAAAGGAGAGGTGCTTAGCGTAAGACAGTGACAGAAGGGAAACAGACATCTCATTCCATGGGCAAAGGTCAGCCAGAAAATCCCCAACTCCATGAGTGTAGGGCAGGGCAAGATGCTTTCCACATCTCTCAGAGGGGTCACCTTCTCCTAGAAAGGGCAGTGCCCAAAACTGAAATTGCTGATACAAGCATCTGGTCTACAACTGGATACAGAGATGTCCCAGGAACAAAAAGTGCTCCTGCTTCTGTCCAACAAATGCAGCACGAGGGTTACAGCCCCCCCGAACCAGGTCAGCCAGGACACTCATCACTGGGTGTAAGCAAAGAGTAGCTGACTTGAGAGACACAGTCACAGCAGCTGGGTTTGGACATTGGCCAAAAAGATCCAAAGCAAGACCCATCTCCAAAGATTCACAAACAGGTTGACTGAAACAGAATCCAGAAGCCATCTAAGCAAAGGGCATTTTAGTGCTATACATATCAGCCTGTCTGTACAGGCCCCGCAGGGTTTTGAGATGCTGCCAGATGTTGGCAGCGCTGGTATCCACCTCCCCTGCTCACCCGGAATACTCTGTCGAGGGAGAGTTTGCCAAGTTCAGATCTCATGGTGGTCTGGGCCAGTTGGGTCACAGCATATTCAGGATCCTCCACCCCGTAACTGGCCTGGGGAGCAAAAGCAAAAACAAGAGAGTCGGTGGCAGTGCTGAAAGGGACCCCGAAAGAGGTTGTACTGGGTCTGTCTGGGATGGAGTCACCTTTCCCTGCAGCAGCCCACACAGTGCTGTGCTCTGCACTCGTAGCTGGAACAGCACTGGTATCACTCCAGTGTTGTGTCTATTGCTGCATAGTACTGGCACAGCATCAGGACTCCCTCCAAGCCCCCAAGAGCCAGCAGGCTGGGGGTGGGCAAGTGATGGGGAGGGGACATCGCCAGGGCAGCTGACCTAAACCAACCAAAGGGATATTCCATAACACCTGATGTCACACTCAGCAGTAAAAGGTGGAAAAGGGGAAGGGGGGGGGCTCTCACGGTGGAAGCATCTGTCCTCCCGAACAATCGCTACGCGTACTGAGGCCCTGCTTCCCAGAATGTGGCCAAACATCGCTCATTGATGGAAATTAGAGAGTAACTGCTTTTCTCTCTCTGTGCTTCCGTGCGGCATTTGCTTTATTTTTTTTTTCTTTCCTTTTTTTTCCCCTTTCCCTTTTTCCTTTAGTTAAATCATCCTTATCTCAAACCTCGAGCTCTTTGTGTTGTATTTTCTCCCCCTTCCTCTTTGAGGAGGGGGAGTGAGAGAGCGGCCATGGTGGAACTCAGCTGCCCACCCGAGTAAAACCACCACAGAGGCAAGGTGAGGAAAGGTTGTACTAAGATGAAAAACCTGACACAGACACCCCTGTCAACCTCCTCCTCCAAGAGAGCAGTCCTGGGGAAGGGGATACTCAGCCCACCTGCTTGTGGAGCACAGTAAGCCCAACAGAGGCTGGAGCATGCATCTTAGAGAGAAGTGAGCTGAGAGAGGCTGGCCACAGCGGCCAGCTGGGTGAGGCTGCACACGCAGAGCCTCCAGGGTGCAGCCATGGATGCTGGAGGCTGGAAGCTGCAAGCTGCCTCGTGCCTCCAGGGTCAAGCTGGGCCTCAGTACAGCAGGGACGGTACCTTGTACGGGTCCATAACCCGCAGATAGAGCACTCCATCAATCTGCAGCGTGACATTATCTGCCAGGAAAAGAATGACACATCCTGTTTACTGAAACAGAAGAGAAAAGGCATGGCAGCCCCCCTTTCCCCTGACAGAATTAGCAGAGCTGGGCATGGTTGTCCCTCTCCTTCCCATTGTCAACAGTGTGGCATGGAGAGAGGGATCAGCTGAAATAGATCTCCTCATGTAAAACGCTTTGTAAAAAGGATCCCTACATTCTCTACAAAGTGTCTCCCTTTGACTTTTAAATACACCAGAAACCTCAGGTGTCAAAATCAAAACATTTCATGCTGTAGCTACCTTAACAGGTAAAAGATTTAAGAGGGGAAAAAAAAGAAACTTTATACTAGAATTATAACAGACAAGTCCACCAACCAGATCCAAAATCTTTGCATGTTATTTGCAAAAACACAGTGGAGATTTTTCCTGGTTCAACACATGAAAATTTCTCAAATATGAAAAATTGATTATTGCCTGCTGTATTCATCATGGCAAGAGGTGCAGCAGCCCAGAGGGGCACACGGGACCTCCTGGTTTTGCTGGTCATAGTGTCATGGGTATGGGCAAGTCTGGGTCCACAGACATTTCTTCTCAGAAAGGCATTGGAACGGGTTGCCCAGGGAGGTGGTGGAGTCACCGTCCCTGGGGGTGTTCAAGGAAAGGTTGTACATGGTGCTTAGGGACAGGGTTTAGTGGGTGACATTGGGGGTAGGGGGATGGTTGGACCAGATGATCTTGGAGGTCTTTTCCAATCTTGATTCTGTGATTCTAGGAGCCTGGGACATTTCCTCTCATCCCCGCACTGTCCCTTGTTCACTGCAGATGCAGGGGATGGGAAGGGGCAGGAGACAGAAACTTCTCCTTACCTAGGGTGACAGCTGACTGCTCTGGGACATTAATGACAATTTCTTTGAGACTCTGCACATAACGAATCCGATCCAGCAAAGGGATGAGGAAATTCAAACCCTGTGAAAAAGGTGGGATTAGACAGTTGAGCCCTGAAGCCAGGCAGAGGTTTTCCCACCCAGGGAGCTCAGACAACCTAGAGAGAGATGTGCAAACAAAGCCCAAGTACGCTACATGCTGCAGATGCTTCAGGTAGAGCAAACATGCTTCACACATGTGGGGAGCTTAGGTTTTTCACTGTTTTTAACACACAATTTTAAAGGAAATTAGTCTACAGGCACCTAAAAGAATCACAGTCTGCCAGAATAAGCACAGGTACTCTGACCATCCTCTGAATCCTCTTGCAAAGCATGCGTCTCGCCGCAGCTACAGGAACCTGCCAGACCCAGAAGGGCAGAAAAGCAGCTCCTTACGGGCTCAAGGATCCGGTGGAACTTGCCCATCCTCTCCACCACCCAAGCCTCCTGCTGCGGCACGAAGAGCACCCCGATGTTGACGGGCAGGCCGGAGTTCAGCCGCTGCGGTGCCAGGGCCAGCCGTGCTGAACACTTCAGCTGCTGGGCACGCTGCGGGACGGAGAGGCACGAGATAGAGCCCAGCGGCGGGCAGGCAGCCCCTTGCCAGCGACCACTCCTCCTCCTCCTCCTCCACCCTGGCTCTGGAGCTATCCCCCAGCCCCTTCCCTCACATCCCACCTGCGGTGGGGGACCACAAACCCACCCCGGGACCCTCACGAGCCACTCGGCGCCCCCCAGCTCCGTTACCCCGGGGTTCTCCCCACACACCGCCCCCCGACCCCTCAGCGGTGCCCGGCCCCGGCCCCGGCCCCACCCGCAGCAGCCTGGGCCCTACCCGGGCCAGCATCGCTTCCCCCAGCGATGCCGTCCCCGCTCCCGTCCCGTTGCTGTTCCCCGCCCACCGCCCCGGAACCTCCCCGGGCAGCGCCGCCTCTTCCGGAGCCCTCTCGTTGCTTCCCAGCCCGTCGCGGCGGCCGCTGCCCTTGGTTCCCCTTCGTGTCCCTCCCTCATTCCCTCAGGGCGTTGGGGGGCCGGGCTCGATCTCCAAACGTTTATTAAATAAAACCCAACACAGAAGTACCGGTGTGGCGCTCTGGGAGGGGGCCAGCTCGCTGCTGAGGCGGCCCCCTTCCCTCTCCCCCCCACCCCAATCCTATTCCCCCCCACACACAGCGACCTGCAGGGCTCCCTTGCTCCAGGATGGCCTAGGCCTGGCCCCCTTCCTCCGTCATTCCCCGGCTGGTGGCTGCTGAAGCCACAGGGGTGAGGGGATTCACCCCTCGCACACACACGATGTTTTGGCCACCATCGAGATGGCACCCAGCAGGTCTCAGCCTCTCCCCGGGCTTTTAACAGAGCCCCCCCAGCTGACCCAACTCAGTCACCGGCTCCTTCCACGGGGGGACACGGCCACCCTTGCTGTCCCCTAGCAGCCCCATGGGGCTGGGGGGTGCAGCCCCTGCTGTTTGGGGCCTCATCCGGCACCTGTGGGGGAAGAGCAGCGCCTCTGCTCCTCTGCCCCCCCAGCAACAATAAATACTAATACAAACTTTCCACGCTTTTGGCTCGTGCCCCAGGGACAGGCACAGGCAGCCTCCCCCCTCGCCTCCAGCCATGCCTCCCAGCTCGGAGCAACACTGGCAAAAGCCTTGGGCATGGCCTTGGGGCGCCAGGGCTGCCCCTGTCCCTCCTCATGAAGCCCCCTCGGTGATGGCGGGGGACACGGCCACGACATCGGGGCAGGTGAGGAGGGTGATACTTCGAGGTGGCGGCGCTTCATCTCCTTTACTCATCTCTCCCCGAAGCACCGGGCTGGGAGCTCCCCAGCAGCCCCGGGGCAAGGGAGAAGGTCAGGCCCAGGGCGAGTAGCAGGGGTTCCTTGGCATCTCCGTGAAAGATTTCAGTTCATAGGGGATCCCCGAGTCGACCTCAATCGACTTGCGGGAGAAAAGCAGCTGGATGTCATCGCGAAGGTAGATCTTCCCCGACTTGGAGCTGTGAAACCTGGGAGGAGACTAGTGATAGGACTAGAGGGAATGGCCTCAAGTTGCACCAGGGGAGGTTCAGGTTGGAAATGAGGAGACATTTCTTCTCAGAAAGAGCAGTCAGGCATTGGGACGGGTTGCCTGGGGAGGTGGTGGAGTCACCGTCCCTGGGGGTGTTCAAGGAAAGGTTGGTCGTGGTGCTTAGGGACATGGTTTAGTGGGTGACATTGCTGGTAGGGTGATGGTTGGACCAGATGATCTTGGAGGTCTTTTCCAACCTTAATGATTCTGTGGAGGAGCCTCAGACTTGCAAGCAAGGGCAGCACAACCTCATCTGGAGTTGGGAACACAACTCCCTCCCCTCCTGTGGCCCCTGGTCAAAGCGGCCGTGCTCTGGTTGCCTTCAGAGGGACAGAGGTGGCTGTCATGGGGCAGGACTACAGCTCCCTGCAGCCCTTTTAGTGCAAATAACAGCTAGTCCCTGCTCCTCCCCAAGGCTATGGGGTCAAGCTACCACCCCACACACTAGCAGAGGGGGCTGCAGGTTTGAGGGAAGCAGGGACATAGGGAGAGGGGTCTGGGAACCCAGGACAGGTCTCCATCCCACCCCATATGCCCTACCTCAGGTGCATCAGGTAGCAGAGGACCCTGCGGGGCGGGCTGGTGCCCGGTGGCTCACTGGGGGCCACGGTGGCCCCTTCCTCCTCCTCCACGGGCACCAGGAAGATGCGGTGGCGTAGGAAGGTCATGTGGTTGGCCGGCATATCCTGGAAGTCGTACGTCACCAAGAACATCTTCACCACGGTCTTGTTAGGGTTAAATAAGGTCTGGGGGTAGAGGATGGGTGGGGGGGGGTCAGATCGGGAAGGGCCCAGGAACAGGTCGATAGGACAGGGCTGGGGCATCTGGAGGCAACAACAGAGGACTCAAGGGACCAGAAGAGTCGTCCTTGCCCCACACCAGCCCCAAGGGGCTTTGCCTGAGGCTTGGCTCTTGCCCTGTCCATGTCCCTCACAGAAGAGCCAGCACAGGTCACTGAGCTGGCCCACAGCTAAGTCCTCTCCACCCACCTCCACTCCCATGTTCCCATCCCATCCCCACTGCACATACACACCCCACCAGCCTCATCCTTCCCCACATCTCCTGTCCTGCTGTCTTCCTGCCAGCACACTGGGGGTCCTGTGCTCCCTCCACTATGCTTTCTTGGTGGCCATGCTACTCCTCTGCACAAAGATTTCTGGCTGCTGCCCCAGCTAAGCAGCACAATAGCAGAAACGCTGTGGATGCCCCATCCCTGGCAGTGCTCAAGGCCAGGCTGGATGGGGCTTTGAGCAACCTGGGCTGGTGGGAGGTGTCCTGCCCATGGCGGGGGAGTGGGACTGGGTGAGCTTTAAGGTCACTTCCAACCCAAACCATTCTGTGATTCTGTGATAACGGAGTATCTCCACCCCAGGAAGCAACAGGAGCCCAACTACCACTCACCACTTGGATGGTTCCAGCTTTGGGGACACTGTAACCCTTCTTTCCCAAGGCCTCCAAGTCAATCACTCCCTGGGACAAAACAAACAGCACGTGAGAGAGAGAGAGAGAGAGAGAAAGCCCATGGAGAGCCCAGCTAGGATGCAACATGGGGCCAAGACTCCACTTTTTCTTTGCTTTGCAGGTTAAGTGTTGCTCCTGAGATAGCTGGTGGTCTCCTCAGATGTGTGGCTGCTTGAGCCAAGCTCTCCAGAGAAGAGCAGCCCCTGAGGATGTGCAGTGTCTGGACACAGTCCCCGCTCACCTCCCCCACTGGCCCAGCCCGTGTGTACGTACCAGGAAAGGTGAGGGCGCGCTGTGTTCAGAGATGTCAAAGTAGGTGACGTCCACAGGCAGAGTGGCATGCTGGGGGCAGTAGGAGCCGCTGGCACCAATCTCTGCTGTGAATCCCTCGATGCGTCCTGACGGTGCAAAGCACCCTTTCAGGATGGACTCCTGAAAGAGGAGGGAAGTGTTAGGGACTGGGGACTGCCCGCAAGGGACCCTGGCTGCTTTTTCAGAGACAGATCCCATCCAGCCATAGGTGGCCTGAAACCAGCCATCTGGCGCAGAGAAGAACCTGCTGGTTGAGCTGTCCTGGTGGTGAGCAGCTGCCATGTCACATAGCCAACGTGCATGAGACCCTTAGGGACAGGCAACCCAGCCCCATGCCAACTGCCATAGAAAGCAGCCGGCTCCCGTTGGGCTCAGCCTCTCCCAGCCCGATGCCAGCCTAGCCCGAGCCCTCCAGACCCACCTCCCTCCCCGGCAGGCCATCACTGTGTGGATGCTGTTACCTCAAAGTTGCCCAGCAGAGCATGGCTGATGGTGGTGGTGGCCCAGGGTGCTGCAGAGGACCGGGTTCCCCTCCGGAGGCTGCTCCGGAGATGTCGCCTTGAGAGAGGAGAACAAGAATCAGTGTGGGACCGGAGAGCACAGCCTTGGGTTGTCCATCTCCCTGGGGGTGCAGAACCTTCTCCTCTGATGGAGATGGAGACGTCCCTCCCTCCACCCCTTTCCCTGGTAGAAGATGAACCCATTTTTCAAACCCCAGAAGCAGCCTCCCTCCACCCCACAGCCCGGAGTCTTGTGGAGGGGAGATGCCCACCAACCCAACCCAACCTGACCCAACTGCCCCAGCAGGCTGTAGGGTGCTGGGATCGCTGTGCACCCCAGATCCTGCTGCGAGGCAGGAGCTGCTGGGACACTCACGATTTGAGGCGCAGCCCGCTCTTCAGCCTCCTCCCAACCGCAGTGCAGTCTGCAGAGCTCTGGAAGGGACATGAAACCGAGGAACGTGTTAGGGCACCAAATGGGGACCGTGCACCACCTCTTGCCCTGTCCCACATCCCTGCTGGGATGGCATGGGGGGCAGCGTGAAGCATGGAGAGGACACAGAGCTGCCAAAACCCAGACCTGGCTGCAAGGGCAGGTCTTTACCCTCCCAAAGTGGCTCTGCTGAGGAAGGTGGTGACGAAACCCAAGACAAGGGTGCAGCACGCAGCCTCCCACCCCGTAAACCACATCTAAGAAATGGTGACACGTACGACAAAGCTCCCTGGCCAGTCTGGGAAAAGTCCCATCCCCAGGCAATTCATGCAAAGTCTGGGCAAAGGGTCGGGCTGCCCACAGCCAGGATCCTACAGTTGTAGGGTGGAGGATTAAACACAGGGCCTCAGAATCACAGAAGCACAGAATCGTCTAGGTTGGAAGAGACCTCCAAGATCACCCAGTCCAACCTCTGACCTAACACTAACAAGTTCTCCACTAAACCATATCACTAAGCTCTACATCTAAACGTCTCTTAAAGACCTCCAGGGATGGTGACTCAACCACTTCCCTGGGCAGCCCATTCCAATGCCTAACAACCCTTTCAGTAAAGAAGTTCTTCCTAATATCCAACCTAAACCTCCCCTGGCACAACTTTAGCCCATTCCCCCTCGTCCTGTCACCAGGCACGTGGGAGAATAGACCAATCCCCACCTCTCTACAGCCTCCTTTAAGGTACCTATAGAGAGCGATGAGGTCTCCCCTGAGCCTCCTCTTCTCCAGGCTAAACAACCCCAGCTCCCTCAGCCGCTCCTCGCAAGACTTGTTCTCCAGACCCCACACCAGCTTTGTTGCCCTTCTCTGGACTCTCTCGAGCACCTCCATGTCCTTCTTGTAGCAAGGGGCCCAAAACTGAACACAGTACTCAAGGTGCGGCCTCACCAGAGCCGAGTACAGGGGGACAATCACTTCCCTAGACCTGCTGGCCACACTGTTTCTTATACAAGCCAGGATGCTGTTGGCCTTCTTGGCCACCTGAGCACACTGCTGGCTCATATTCAGCCGGCTATCAACCAATACTCCCAGGTCCTTCTCGGCCAGGCAGCTTTCCAACCACTCATCTCCCAGCCTGTAGCTCTGCTTGGGGTTGTTGCGCCCCAAGTGCAGGACCCGGCACTTGGCCTTGTTGAACTTCATACAGTTGGCCTCAGCCCATCGGTCCAGCCTATCCAGATCCTCCTGCAGAGCCTTCCTACCCTCGAGCAGATAGACACACGCACCTAACTTGGTGTCATCTGCAAACTTACTGAGGGTGCACTCGATCCCCTCATCCAGATCATTGATAAAGATGTTAAAGAGAACTGGCCCCAGCACTGAGCCCTGGGGGACTCCACTAGTGACCGGCCTCCAACTGGATTTGACTCCATTCACCACAACTCTTTGGGCCCAGCCATCCAGCCAGTTTTTAACCCTACAAAGCGTACGCCAGTCCAAGCCATGAGCAGCCAGTTTCTTCAGGAGAATGTTGTGGGAAACAGTGTCAAAAGCCTTACTGAAGTCAAGGTAGACCACATCCACAGCCTTCCCCTCATCCACCAAGCGCATCACTTGGTCATAGAAGGAGATCAGGTTCGTCAAGCAGGACCTACCTTTCATAAACCCATGCTGACTGGGCCTGATCGCCTGGTTGCCCTGCAAGTGCCGCGTGATGACACTCAAGACAATCTGCTCCATGAGCTTCCCTGGCACTGAGGTCAAACTAACAGGCCTATAGTTCCCCGGGTCTACCCTCCAGCCCTTCTTGTAGATGGGAGTCACATTTGCTAGCCGCCAGTCGACTGGGACCTCCCCTGATAGCCAGGACTGCCGATAAATGATGGAAAGCGGCTTGGCCAGCTCCTCCGACAGTTCCCTCAGTACCCTTGGGTGGATCCCATCCGGCCCCATCGACTTGCGTACATCCAAGTGCTGTAGCAGGTCGCCAACCATTTCCTCGTGGATAGTGAGGGCCACATCCTGCTCCCCATCCCCTTCCACCAGCTCAGGGTACCAGGTATCCAGAGAACAACTGGTCTTGCTGCTAAAGACTGAGGCAAAGAAGGCATTGAGTACCTCAGCCTTTTCCTCATCTTTTGTAACTAAGTTTCCCCCCGCATCCAGTAAAGGATGGAGATTCTCCTTAGTCCTCCTTTTTGTGTTGATGTATTTGTAAAAACTTTTTTTGTTATCTTTAACGGCAGTAGCCAGATTGAGCTCCAGATGAACTTTGGCCTTTCTAATTTTGTCCCTGCACAGCCTCGCAACATCCTTATAGTCCTCCTGAGTAGCCCGCCCTCTTTTCCAAAGATTATAAACCCTCTTTTTTCTCCTAAGCTCGAGCCACAACTCTCTGTTCAGCCAGGCCGGTCTTCTTCCATGCCGGCTCGTCTTTGGGCACGTGGGGACAGACCGCTCCTGAGCCATTAAGATTTCCTTCTTGAAGAGTGCCCAGCCTTCCTGGACTCCTTTGCCCTTCAGAACCTCCTCCCAAGGGACTCTGCCAACCAGTGTCCTGAACAGCTCAAAGTCAGCCCTCCGGAAGTCCAAGACAGCAGTTTTACTGGTCCCCTTCCTGACTTCGCCAAGAATAGAGAACTCTACCATTTCGTGGTCACTCTGCCCAAGACAGCTTTCGACCACCACATCTCCCACCAGTCCGTCACTGTTTGTGAACAGAAGGTCTAGCGGGGCACCTCCCCTGGTAGGCTCAACTGCTGTCTCCTTTTAAAAGTGCCCCCTTTTCAGGGGTTTTCCTTTCTGGAAGCCACACAAAGGGCAGCACAACACAAAGGGGTGATGGAGCTAGCTGGCATGACTGGGCTGGAAAAGCAAGGGAAGCTGCTGGAGGACCTCACTCTGTAAGGGCAGTGCTGGGGGCAGCCAGGCTGGGGGACAGTCACCAAGAAGGGCACGTGGACAGGGATGGAGCTGTGTCCCACGTACAGTGCATCCTGGCTTTGAGCAGCAACAAGCCAGGGTGCCTCTGCTTTTGTAGGGCCGGTGGCAGGCTACAGATCACATGTCCCAGGGCTGGCCACTATCCACTGCACTGTGGCACTGGGACAGGACACGGTGCCATGCCACTGTGGGCCATGTGCCCAAGAGGGACAGCTCTGGGTGTCTCCAAGCTGTTCCCCACTTCTTCCTACCCCCCCAGCAACGCTCACCTTGGCTGCAGGGAGCAAGTGGTTCCAGAAAGGGGCCCCCTTGGTGTCTGTGCTGCGGCAGGCTGTGGGCACTAGGTGGCACGGCAGGGTCTTCTTCTTCCTCGCCGGTGGGGACAGGCTCTCGTCCTCGGAGCAGGAGTCGGCCACAACTTCACCAGTGGGCAGCAGCTTCCTTTTGGCCTGGCAGCTGCTGCCGCTGACCCAGCTACTCCCACAAGGCGTCTTCTCCAGGGAGCTCAGGCTGCCAGGCTCGGGGCTGAGCACTGTCTGTGGAGCCGGGGGCTCCTTGCACCCATTGGCCGCCACTGGCCATTCCTCTCCTCTGCAAGCCCTGCTGCTCTGAGCAGGGCTGCTCCCTGGCTTTTCTCTCCTCCCACCAGAGTCCAGCTGGGACGTTTGTGCAATATTGTGCAAATGATAGTCAAGTAGTTTGTGGCCACTCACCCGCTCCCCGTTCTCCCTGCAGTCCGCGGGCTGATCCCCCAGCGGGTTGGGGCAACCATCTCTCATGTGCAAAGTACTGCAAGCAATGTGCTGAGGCCGGGAGGAGGAGGCATCCTGCAGCTTGTCCTCTCTGCTGGCCTTAGGGCTGTGGCTAGAGCTGCCCTCGCACTGGTGCTCCACCACCCGCAGCCCGCTATGAGAGAAGTGCTGGGCAGAGCCACACAGGGACAGCTTCTCCACCAGCAGACCATCCTTGAAGGTATCATCATCCTCCAGGGCAGCCTGCCTGGGGCCCCTGTCACACTTGCCATCCACCCCCCCGCCACCCCAGTGAGTTCGTTTGGGATCCCGCACCCCCTCTGGAGTTCGCTGCTTGGGGTAGCCCCTCTTGACAGCCGGCTGGCTGCCTGCCCGCTGCTCTGTGCTCTCAGAGGAGCTGGAGAGATGGGAGAAGATGGAGACCTGGTAAACCTTCTGGCGCTTGATCTCCGTCTCATTGTAGCCCATGAGGATGCCGTGGTGGGTGCAGCACTGCGAGGAAGGCTCCAAGGCCACCTCTCTGCTGGGTTGGGGCAGGCCGGAGTCTGTGTTGGGCTCCGGGGGCAGGGACGTCTCTGCATGGATGTGCCGCATGGAGCCTCACTTGGCTGGGCCCCACGTGGAGCTGGAGCCAGGACAGCCCATGCAGCAGCAGGAGGGGGACAGTAAAGTGCCACAGGTGATGGTGGGAGGGCAGGTGCAGGAACTGGACCCCCTCACTCAGGACGTCCGAGTGAGCCCCCCGTTATGGGGTGCACTGCAGCGCAGCATCTGGAAAGAGAGGGGAGAGAGGTCAGCCGGGATCAGGGTCCTCGTCCTGCCTTCTGGACCTGCTGGGAGATGGGCAGCCCTGCTTGGACCTCCCTCCCCAGGGATGGGAAGAGGAATCAGCCTGGCATGGCTTCTGCAGACAACCCCATGGCATCACCCACTTGCAGGATCAGCACTTCCCTCCTGGCCTGGGCACAGAGAGGAGTCTCCAGCTGGGCTGGAGGCTACGGAGGACAAGTCTGTACAGGCAAGGAGAAGGGGGCCTGCCCTCTGCCAGGGACCTGATGTGCTTGTGCTGCTCTAGAGCACAGGAGTCAGGCAGGTCAGACCAGTCCCAGGGGCTCTGGACTGTAATCACCCCTCTGGGCAACAGCAACTAGATCTCCGAGCACTTGCCAAAGAAACCAGCCCCAGCCGCATGCGCTAAAGGAGGCAGGGTTGGCTTCGAGGCTACCAGCCCCACAGTGGGCATGGAACCTGTCTATGCAACCTGGGGGAACCTGAATTATTGTCACAGTTAGCTCTGCCAGCTTGGACCAGAGTCCTGAAACAACTGGATGGCACCAGGGGCTGCAGAGCCCACCACGGGTGCCTGCACCACCCATACCACCCATCCCTGCCTGCCTCGAGGACTCAACCTCCTTCATGCTACACAAGGCCTCTATTTCCATTTTCAGCCCAGTTTCAGAGTTGTGAGAATCCTGGCTATGAGCTGTCTGGCACAATAAACCCTAAAATGTCTGCAAGAGGCGAGGAGATGGGATGTCTACAGAAAATTCACTGGCCCACCGAGGAGCTCCAGAGCCTGATAAACAGCCCACGCCTGGCAGCTCTGCCCTTTGCCTGTCCCGGCAGCTCTCTCTAATCCTGTGGAACAAAGGCTCAGGGGCAGGCATGCAACAGGGGAAGCAGTTCTCCAAGCAGGTCAAGGTCATCTGGAGACTGAGGCCATGAGTGGTATTTTGATCCCCGCTACGATGGGGATGAGAAGGTGCCCGGTCAGGGTAGTTGAGGTCAGGGACTTCGAGAGAAGCAAAAGGTGTCACCATGCACCAGTACGTGCTGGAGGCCAACTGGCTGAAGAGCAGCTTTGCTGAAAAGGCCCTGAGAGTCCTGGTGGACACCAATTTGACCACAAGGGAATGGTGTGGCCTTGCGACAAAGAAGACTAATGCTATCCTGGGTTGCATTCTGAGGAACAGTGCCAGCAGGTCAATGGAGGTGATCCTTCCCCACTGCTCAGAACTGGTGAGGCCACACCTGAGAGGGTCCAGCAAAGGGCCACTAAGATGATTGTCCTGATTTTGGCTAGGATAGAGTTAATTTTCCTCCTAGTAGCTGGCAGGGTGCTGTGTTTTGGATTAGAATGAGAAGAGCGCTGATAACATGCTGATGTTTTAATTGTTGTAGAGCAGTGCTTACACCAAGCCAAGGACTTTTCAGCTTCTCGCTCTGTCCTGCTAGCGAGCAGGCTAGGGATGCAGCAGGAGCTGGGAGGGGACAGACCCAGGACAGCTGACCCAAACTGGCCAAAGGGGTATTCCATACCATCTGACGTCATGCTGAACAATATATAGGGGTGGCTAGCCGGGGGGGAGGGGTGGCCGGCTGCTCGGGGATAGGCTGGGCATCGGTCAACAGGTGGTGAGCAATTGCATTGTGCATCACTTGTTTGTACACATTATTACTAGTAGTACTATTATCATTATTATTATTATTTTCCTTTCTTTTCTGTCCTAATAAACTGTCTTTATCTCAACCCACAGGCTTTCATTTCTTTCTAATTCTCTCCCCCATCCCAGAGAGGGAGGGGGGAGGGTGAGTGAACGGCTGTGTGGTGCTTAGCTGCCGGCTGGGTTAAACCACAACAATGATTAAGAGACTGGAGCATCTCTCCTATGAAAAAGGCTGAGAGCTGGGATTGTTCAGCCTGGAGGGGAGAAGGCTAAGCCACCTGGATGTGATCCTGGGCACCCTGCTCTGGGTGTCCCTGCTTGGGCAGGGGTTGGACCAGATGGACCTAGGGGGTCCCTTCCAACCTCATCCCCTCTCTGAGGCTGTGTAACCCCCATGCTGCAGCCTGCCCTGGCTGCCCCCAAACTCACCCCTCTGCAGCAGAAAACCACTGCACTCCCGATCAACCTCCCCGTCCCGCCACGGGCTGTCGTTGGCACAGCTAGCTGAAGACACCTGCCAGCCAGGCACCCCTCAGAAGCGGCGTGGCTGCCGTGGAATGGCTCCCACCATCACAGTGTGCCTCCGAACCTCTGCGCCGTCCTCTCCAGCTCTTCAGTCCTCTTCCAGCTCTTCAGCAGCTCTGAGGGAAAGAAAGGGGGAGATGCAGGGCTGGCAAGATTCAGAGGCTCACCAAGAGCAGGGCAGGAGGGTAGAATCACAGACTGGTTTGGGTTGGAAGGGACCTTAAAGATCACCCCGTTCCAACCCCCCTGCCATGGGCAGGAACACCTCCCACTAGACCAGGTTGCCCAAAGCCTGGTGCTGCCTGCCCACAGGGTCACACAGGCAGAGAAGGCAGTACTGAAGCTCAGCCTCTCTGTACTGGGTCGGGCTGGGATGTTAACTTTCCCTGCAGCAGCCCATACAGTGCTGTGCTCTGCACTTGTAGCTAAAACAGCAGTGGTATCACACCAGTGTTGTGTCTGCTGCTGAGCAGTGCTGGCACAGCATCAGGACTCTCTCTAACCCCCCTACGGGTGGGCAAAGATGTGAGAAAAGAAACATCACCAGGACAGCTGACCTAAACCGACCAAAGGGATATTCCATACCATATGATGTCACACTCAGCACTAAAAGGTGGAAAAAGGAAGAAGAGGGGAGGGGTGGGCTCTCGTTGCGAAAACGTCTGTCCTCCTCCCGAACACCGGCTACATGCGTTGAGGCCCTGCTTCAAGGACGTGGTCAAGCATCGCTCATTTGTGGGAAGTAGAGAGTAATTTCTTTCCTCTGCACTTCCACATAGCCTTCACTTGTTTTGTTTAGTTTTCCCTTTCCCCCTCCCTTTTCCCCTTTCCTTTTTTTCCCCTTTAGTTAAATTGTTTAGTTAAATTGTTTAATTAATAATAATCTTTCCTTAATATTTTTTTTCCTTCTCTTTAATTAAATCATCCTTATCTCAACCCGTGAGTTGTTCTTTCCTTTACTTCTTCCCCTCCTCATCTAAGGAGGGGGAGTGAGAGAGCGGTTGTGGTGTTCAGCTGCCTAGCACGGTAAAACCACCACAGTCCTTTTTGGAGCCCAACGTGGGGCTCGAAGGGTTGAGATAACAGTAGAATTGATTAAAACGCTTACAACTAACACACGTACTTGCTAGTCACCATGTTCAGTGTCCTGTTAATATTGGCTTGTTTGATCATGTGTCATGCAATCCGTGTCATGTTCTCCTTTCTCCTCTATATCCGATCCGAGAATGTGCTACAATCTGTGTTCGTTTTATTTAATTCGCTGTGCTGCCAAGCACTGGCCTTGAGTTTAATCTGGCATTCAGGCTCTGCACTGTTATCACTTGGGTCTCATGGAAACTGTCTTTTAGAGAATATTCAGAATTACACTGCCTTCCTTTCCTCATCTGGAAGTCAGTTTATGAACTCCTCCTCCTTCTTTCACAGTGGGCTAATTACAACAGTTTCTGAGTATTTTGAATATCCATGTGTAACCCATATATTGCTATTTCTAATTCTGAATAACGGGTTTCCTCTTCTCTCTAAGATTAGTCGATTGTTTAGAAAGCTTACCCGGGAACCTGTCCCGAAACAGTCTTGTGGCAGGTGGCAAGGTGTGTGGGAGGATATCAGCAGGTACCTGTCACGGGTGTCTCCTCCAATAGTTTTGAACTTCACCCCCGAACAAGTGCAAAATCCTAAAAACCTGATAGAATGTTTGAGAGTGGTATGCCCTGACCCTGATAATGCCGGAGAACGACAGCTTGCAGCATTGTGCTGGGTCCTGGCTTACTCCTATCAAACACTGTTTAACATCATCCAGCACCTTGAAGAGAGGGAGGAAGTCTCTGAATCTGATGACCAGATAACACATGCTGTGACTGACCCAGAGGATCAACCAACTATGGTATCAGTCGCCCCCATAGTCAAGTCAAAACAATGGAAACAGAAGTCAGCTCGTTTACTAAGGGAAGAAAGTAATCCAAATTCTCCTGAAAGCTGGTTTTGCCATTAAACAGAGTAAGGTCAAGGGACCCGCACAGGAAATCCAGTTCTTGGGGGTAAAATGGCAGGATGGATGTCGCCACGTTCCAATGGATGTGATCAATAAAATAACTGCTATGTCTCCGCCAACTAGCAAAAAAGAAACGCAAGCTTTCCTAGGCCTTGTGGGATTCTGGAGAATGCATGTTCCAGGCTATAGTCAGCTTGTGAGTCCTCTATATCGAGTGACTCGAAAGAGGAACTATTTTGAGTGGGGCCCCGAGCAACAACAGGCTTTTGAACAAATCAAACAAGAAATAGCTTGTGCAGTAGCCCTTGGGCCTGTCCGTACCAGACCAGCTGTGCAAAACATACTTTACACTGCGGCCGGGGAGCATGGCCTCACCTGGAGCCTCTGGCAGAAAGCCCCAGAAGAAACTCGAGGTCGACCTCTGGGTTTCTGGAGTCGGGGCTATCGAGGATCAGAAGCCAATTACACCCCAACTGAAAAAGAGCTACTCACGGCATATGAGGGTGTTCGAGCTGCTTGAGAAGTTGTGGGTACAGAAGCACAGCTCCTCTTGGCACCACGGCTACCTGTGTTACACTGGATGTTCAAAGGGAAAATTCCCACTACACACCATGCGACTGATGCTACGTGGAGTAAGTGGATAGCGTTAATTACACAGCGGGCTCGAATGGGAAAACCTAATCACCCAGGAATCCTGGAAGAGATCATGGACTGGCCAGAAGGCAGGGATTTCGGAGTGCCGACAGAAGAGGTAACCCGTGCTGAAGAGGCACCACCATATAATGAGTTGCCAGAAGACAGAAAGCAGTATGTGTTGTTCACTGACGGATCCTGCCATGTGGTAGGGAGCCATCGGAAATGGAAAGCTGCTGTGTGGAGTCCCACACGATGAGTCGTGGAGGTCATGGAAGGGGAAGGTGAGTCGAGTCAGTATGCAGAAGTAAAAGCCATACAACTGGCCCTAGAAATTGCCGAAAGAGAAAAATGGCCAGTACTGTATCTCTACACTGACTCATGGATGGTGGCAAATGCTCTGTGGGGGTGGCTGCAGCAATGGAAACAGAGCAACTGGCAGCGCAGAGGTAAACCTATCTGGGCTGCTACCCTGTGGCAAGATATAGCTGCTCGGGTAGAAAACCTGGATGTAAAAGTACGTCATGTAGATGCCCACATGCCCAAGAGCTGCGCAACTGAAGAACATCAGAACAATGAAGAGGTGGATCGAGCTTCAAAAATTGAAGTGGCTCAGGTGGACCTGGACTGGGGACGTAAGGGTGAGCTGTTTGTAGCTCGATGGGCCCATGAAACATCAGGACATCTGGGGAGGGATGCCACATACAGATGGGCTCGTGATCGAGGGGTGGACCTGACCATTGAGGCCATCACACAGGTCACCCATGAGTGTGAGACCTGTGCTGCAATTAAGAGAGCCATGAAGGTAAAATCTCCCTGGAACAGGGGGAGGTGGCTAGGGTTTCAATATGGTGAGGCCTGGCAAATTGACTACATTGGACCACTCCCACAAACCCGCCAAGGCAAACGGTACATACTCACCATGGTAGAAGCAACTACTGGGTGGCTGGAAACATATCCAGTAAACCATGCCACGGCCCAAAACACAATCTTGGGCCTAGAAAGGCAAGTGCTGTGGCGGCATGGTACACCAGAGAGAATTGAGTCTGACAATGGGAGTCATTTCCGAAACAATTTGGTCACCTCCTGGGCCAAGAGACATGGCATTGAGTGGGTGTATCACATCCCCTATCACCCACAAGCCTCTGGGAAGGTTGAGAGGTACAATGGACTGTTAAAGACTATGTTAGGAGCATTCGGTGCTGGGACATGGAAACAATGGGACATAAATCTACCAGAAGCCACTTGGCTAGTTAACAACAGGGGGTCTGACAGCCGTCCTGGTCCTGCTGAAACAAAACCCCTACACACGGTGAAAGGAGCTAAAGTCCCCGTAGTGCATGTAGGAAAGTGGATGGGGAAGGTGGTGTGGGTTGCTCCTGCCTCAGGAAAAGGCAAACCCACTCGTGGGATTGTCTTCGCCCAAGGACCAGGGTATACCTACCTGGTGGGTCATGCAAAAGAATGGGGATATCAAGTGCGTGCCTCAAGGAAATTTAACCTTGAGAGAAATCTAATCTGTAATCTAAGTTATATGTTGTAGGAAGAGGCTGCAGGATCAACGACAGGTCAACTTCGCAAGGAACTGGGCAAGTGCAACAAGGACTTGAGCTAAGCTGGTGCTGGCATCCAGACATCCAACTCCGCCTGCTGTGAGTGACCATTTTGGCAGATGAAGACCAAATCGTCAACAGTTCTTATGAACATTTTCCAAGAAAGACCTATAGAATGAAAAGACATACCTACCCATCGATCTGTTAAAGGACAAGGGACAACGGTGATGAGAATACTTATATGCTAAAGTATGTGGGACCTGAGTGTGACACAAATGTTATGGAATAAGGGGTGGAAGTTGTACTGGGTCAGGCTGGGATGTTAACTTTCCCTGCAGCAGCCCATACAGTGCTGTGCTCTGCACTCGTAGCTAAAACAGCAATGGTATCACACCAGTGTTGTGTCTGCTGCTGAGCAGTGCTGGCACAGCATCAGGACTCTCTCTAACCCCCCTACGGGTGGGCAAAGATGTGAGAAAAGAAACATCACCAGGACAGCTGACCTAAACCGACCAAAGGGATATTCCATACCATATGATGTCACACTCAGCACTAAAAGGTGGAAAAAGGAGGAAGAGGGGAGGGGTGGGCTCTCGTTGTGAAAATGTCTGTCCTCCTCCCGAACACCGGCTACATGCGTTGAGGCCCTGCTTCAAGGACGTGGTCAAGCATCGCTCATTTGTGGGAAGTAGAGAGTAATTTCTTTCCTCTGCACTTCCACATAGCCTTTACTTGTTTTGTTTAGTTTTCCCTTTCCCCCTCCCTTTTCCCCTTTCCTTTTTTTTCCCCTTTAGTTAAATTGTTAATTGTTTAGTTAAATTGTTTAATTAATAATAATCTTTCCTTAATATTTTTTTTCCTTCTCTTTAATTAAATCATCCTTATCTCAACCTGTGAGTTGTTCTTTTCTTTACTTCTTCCCCTCCTCATCTAAGGAGGGGGAGTGAGAGAGCGGTTGTGGTGTTCAGCTGCCTAGCACGGTAAAACCACCACACTCTCCCAAATCCAAAGGTCACATGAATCTATAGGTCATCTCAGGCAGTATTTTCACTTTACTTTCTATTTAAGCCACAAATACTTTAAGCTAAGCTGTAAACTCTCATACCTTGTTTATCCTTTACACCCCTCTTCCTTGCCTTCCTGCATGAAAATCTATGTATAGGAACAGATCCCTACTTCTTTTTGGTGATCATTCCATGACCTGCTTTCCAAGACACTGCAGATCACCAGCAACCTCTGGGCCTTCAGCTAGCCGCTGGTCTCATGCCCATCCACCCCATCCGCCCACAGCACCCGACACTTTCTGGCCCTACAGACAAGGAAAAGGGCTTGCAATTGCTTTCTTCCGGTAAGAGATGCATGGCAGGGATGGCAGAAACCAGGAGCCTGACAACCGTGAGCACGATGGCCCCCCATCAGCCTCCCCCAGAGCAAAGACAGCAATCCTTCCACGTGCACAGCACTCACCTGCTCAGAGGCGCCCTTGATGTATGAAGTAGATTTGCAGCTGCAACACAGCTCTGTTGTGGTCACGATCCACCAGCACCACAGCTTTGATGCCTGGAAGAGGGCAAAGAGGAGAATTAACCCAGGCAGCAGCTCATGGTGCAACACCTTCACAGCAGGCAGGAGCCTTTAGGCACCTCCATCGTCAGTCCCTCTGCCATGGGGCTGCTCAGGAGCTTTGCAGTCCCAGGAAGCTCTGGGTGAAGGAGAAAACGCTGCCCACCGCTGGGGACCGTGCACCTCTCTCCCCATGCAGCCTCAGCTGGGGGCTCAATGCAGCAGCCATCTGGAGGGAAGCCACTGTCTGTGTCCTGTTGGGCAACCTGACCACGAGCACTGCTCTGAAAGATGGAAACAGTAGGGCCAGGCAGAAGAACAAAATCCCTGCAGGGATGCTCAGAGGCACCAAATACCCAAGTGCACCCCTTTCTGGCACCTTGGTCCAGCAAATTCTGCATCAGTGCAATGAACATGTGGCCTGACCTTGGCCGCCTCAGAAAACATGCTGTTCCCTCATTATGTTTCCAGTAAGATTTGTAATTAGTCCCAGTCTCTGAAAACAGACCAGCCCAAAAGCCACCTCCATCAGAGCCAGGGGAAGGGCACCACCAGCAAGCAGCCAGAACAGAGATGCAACACGCCAGCTCCCACAGAGCACTCGCAGCAGGGCAAGTCAGTGCTGCAGCACAACAACCCCCCTGGTCCAAAGCCTCGACAAAAGCTCTTTGTAAAGCTCAGCTCCTCCTGGCACCCTGCAGGAAGGCCGGTAGAGGAGCAGGTGGGTGTCTGCAGCCACAGAAGGACGCCATGGTGTTGGCATACCATGTTCTGTCCACCCAGGACGGGAAGAGCTCTCACCCCAGGTAGCTGCTTCCTTCCTCCATCCCCAGGGCAGATCTGCACCATGACTTCCGTGGTACGGCCAGCCACTGGGAAACAAAATCGGCAACTGGCGGCAAGAGTCAGCACAGGACGGCAGGAGAAAGCCACATCTTTCCTGCGCGTGTCCACACAGGACAAATGTGCAGATTCAGCCTGCACCTTTCTTTCTCTGACCCACACCCCTCGGCAGCCACAGCCCTTCCCAAATCCCCGGGCAGGCAGGCTGAGCCCTTTGCTCCCCAGAGGCAGCTGCCTTGCGGGAGAATGAGTCTATCAGGAGATGCTGACACCACAAACCCATCTCAGCCGAGATCTCCACACAAGTCACCTGGTGATGCCAGCACTGGGCAGTAGTGTGCCCCCCTAGCCTGAGGGGCTGCACCTCATTTTGACAACCCAGGTGCTGCTGCCAAATGCACTGTGCAGGGAAACACCAGGATTCCCCAGCCCACCCCCAAAAGCATCTCCAAGTACACCCCAGGACCCGCTCACATGCCCTGCAGCTGGGGACAGGGAGCAGCAGGAGCACAGCACTGCTCCTCTCCTGAATGCATCGGGAGGGACGGCCCCCTTACAGCACCCAGCTGGAGCCTACAGCCCCTCTACAGAGCAACATGGGGACCCCAAACTACTGCACCTACAGCAGGGTCAGGGAGACATCACCTGGACATCTTTCCCTTCTTCTTCCCCCAGAGCCAGGCATCTCCAGAGCCCTGCTTCTGGCAGCTTGGATGGGACAGGAGCAGGTCTGGGTCCTTCCCAGCCCTGCAGAGCTGTACAGGTGCCACCTGGGGCTCCCTGTGCCCACACCAAAGGTTCGGCCCCTTCTAAGCCCAAGCAGCTGTGATTTTGCTGGTGTTTTGGCCCGTACCAGTGCTCTAAGATAGGACTGAATGGGCTTTGCCTGTGGGGGGAAGCCTGGCAAGAGCTCCTCCTGCTCTCTGCCCTGCTCACACCAAACTCCCAGGTGACCCCAACAGCTGGAGGGCTGAATGGGGCCAGAAGGGCAGCCCAGCATCCAGAGAAGCAGGATGGTTGCTGTGTGGCAGGCCGAGCAGAGCTCCCTCTGTATCAACCACATTTTGAAGGAGAAGAAATTCCCTTCTATGGTGCTGCAGTGCCACCAGGGTCACAGCCCTGCTGTGGTTTGGCCAGGGTCTCCCAGCACCTGGATCCAGAGCTTTCCCTTCTTCCCCCAGCCTGGCTAGCCCTGGGGAAGGACACAACGCCTCACCAGCCACAGGACCTGCAGGGAGGGACCATGTCCCAGGCGCTGGGGCAGAGACCTGGCATTCCCTGGGGACACTGAGCCAGCAGACCGTGAGGCAGGATGACACAGCCAGGCCTGGGGGTCAGGGACATGGCTTACCTGCTGCTTTCATTCCTATTAGCACATCTGGGGCAAGGAGGGGGACACACAGGACAAACAGACCATGGCCTCAGTCTGGTGGCAGGTGAGGAAGGGTTCCCAGATGGGTGATGCAGCAGCTGGACCGTGTGCCAGGCTGCAGCCTACAAAAGGATCTGTTGCTGTTTGAACTGCTCTGCACCACACATGTCATGGGCCAGAAAGGAAGCAGGGAGGGTCGGGGGCAGCTCTGTCAGCTTTGGAGTAATTTGGGGGCAGGATGGGCAGAGGACTGGGACAGGGGCACCTGGCACTGGTGCGAGAAAAGCAAGAGCTGTGCCCAAAGGGACCCAGCAGGACCCACGCGGCTTCCCAAGGCCAGCGAGACAAGGGGACACATGGCCAGGTCTGAGCATCGCTGCCTGGGGCAGAGCACCAAGACCGTGGGCTGGCAGGGACAAGAGGGATTCTTGCACCTTTCGGACAACAAAAATCACAAAACCAATGCCAAGCTGGTGTTTATACTGCCTTTTGCTCCCTCTCCTGGGAAGAGCTAAGGAAACCCTTGCAGCCTCCCTGGGTTCAGGCAGGAACCATGCAGCACGGAAGGAGAGGGGTTGTCATTACAGGAGGGCAGAGAATCACCTGTGGTACATGCAGAGCATGAGGCAAGAGAAGAAGCAACGGAAACTGCTGGAAAGTGACTGCCTAGAGGATAAGTCACAGCCCTGCCAGTCCTATCTGAACCCAGAAAAAGGAAGAAAATGTAACCACTGGAAGTGTAAAGTCACAAGTTCTTTGGCACAGGCTAAGAGCGGAGCCTGAGAAGCACCGGCAGGCAGAAAGTTCCCATCACACGCCTGAAGGATGGCAGCACCAACAGCAATGCTGCCGTCAGAGGATGGTTTCTCTGCGGCCTGCAAGATCAGGTACATGGCTGTCAGCAGATATGGATAGGTGAGGCTGGGGACCACTTCCAGCATCATCCCTGGGCAAGGCGGCAATCCTGGAGAGAAGGCAGTTAGAGAGATGCTGCCGGAGCAAATGGTGCCTGAAGGGAAAGATGAATGGGGTGGAGGTGGCCCTGGCATTCCCCTGGGCTTCAGGCTGGGGAGGAAGGAGCTCACACTTGGTGGAAAGGAGGGAGAGGGGAGGAGAGAGGGTGCAGAGGGAGGGAGCATCCCTGCCCCGCTGCAAGGGCAAGCCTTGCTCTCAGGGGCTCTGAAGGAGGCCCGCTGCTGTGCCAGATTTACACAGCTGCAGAGCCTTGCTTAGTGCTGGCCCCTGTGCAGATAACAGGGAGGAAGCCCCAGCCCAGATGGGAAGAGGCAGTGCCCACATCAGGAGTGCAAGCTCCTGGAAACCACCAGGGACAGACCCCGCACCTCCCTCTGCCCAATGGCACTGTGTCGGGGAGCCACTGCTGCCACCCTCCCTCCCTCCCAGCCTGCAGGTGGGGACACCATCCCAGCGCATCAGTGCAGGGTGACAACACCCCTCGGGACAGAGCTCCTGAGTACCCAGATACCCCCCATCCCCGCCACAGGCTGGGGTCTGCCCCACAGTGTCTTCCCCAGCCCCAGCCCCGCAGGCAGGTGCTGTGGGAGGCTACGTGGGGTCCGAGCCCTTCCGCTCAGCCAAGCCAGGATAACACAATGAGAGCTCCCCCGGGAGCTTGGGAAGCCCACAGGCTTTACCCCTGTACCACCTGACACCCCGCATCCGGATCTCTTCCAACACCTTGCCTCGGCATCTCCCATGCCAGCAGCGATGCTGACAATAGCCTGCAGCTGGGAAGGGGGGCTGGCAGGGTCTGCAGGCAGATCCTATAGGCGATGGCCACCTGTGTATGGCTTTTCCCCATGCCCAAACCCTGCCAGCAGCCTCCCCTCCATGCATGGCTGCCCCTCTCCCCCAGGAAAGCGCAGAGAATGAAAGGCAGCTCAGCACCCAGCAGGACAATCGGGCTGCTCTCCAAAGCCGGCAGCACCCCCTGCCCACCCAGCCCAGCAGGCTCAAACCTCTGCGATGCAGCCTATGGCGTTAAACCAGGAGCCCGCGAAACCCACAGCACTAAGAGCGGGGAAATCCCAGCAGAGTGGGGAAATCCCAAGCAGCAGCCGCTCACGGGGAGGACAGCCCAGGTTGAGGACAGACCTTTGTCTCTGCCTGCCTGTCTCACAGGCTCGCTGCTGGAGGAGGAAAAGGGGGGCAGCAAGCAAAGATAACACCCCTAGGAGGGATGTCACAGTCACGTTAATCACTTGGAATTCCAGCCAGTGCAGACCCGGGTGCTGCAAATATGGGCAGCAAATGGAGATGCTCAAAGCTCTGAAATATTAGGATCCTTTCACAAGAGCCGAGCCCAGAATCCAGCACAGGAATTCAGTCCCCGCTGGAAGTCAAGATCAAATACGCGGAGAGGCAGGCACAGCACATGCGATCCTCAGCCGCCGCCAGATCCGCAGCCCCCTGTGCCGCTCTCATCTCAGGTGTCTTCCCAGCAGGAGTGATGGCACGGGATGACTGCGACAGTGAGCCCCGCATAGAGCCCAGCTAGGGACCGTCCCCTCCCCATCCAACTTACTCCACTTGTGGCAAGGTGCAGAAGCACTGCCAAGGAGAAAGGAGGTTTATCGGAGGAAAGCAGCAGCCTCGAAGCCTTGCTCGGCCAGAGGGGCAGCCCCACGGGGTAATGCGCAGCCCAGCAAGCTTGCCAGCCCGTGTCACGTCCCCGGCAAAACGCGTACACCACACATGCAGGCTCCTGCTCAGTGCCTCAACAGCAATGAAAAGGCACGGAGGCTTCTGCCAGAAAACAAAGAGGCAGTGGCAGAGCTGGGGGTGGGGAAAACTCTCGGCTGCCCAAGAGGATCCCTGCGGAGGCAGCAGGATTCTGTCAGGCTGCACCACAGCTACTCACCCCTGCGAGCCCACTGTGGCACCCACTCACCCGGCAAAGGGAGGACGGAGGGTGGACCGGCCCCGGTCCCCTCCCCAAGGATGTGCAGGATGGGAAGTGCTGCAGGATGCAAGCCAGACCCAGGACAACAGCTGGCCACAAGGGGAAAATTCCTCCAGGCTAGCTTCGCTTCATGAAACACTGTGTCTTTCCACCTCGGGGTAACCACCATGTACCACCACTCCCAAGGGTAAAGTGCAGCCAGCACCACACATGCAAGTTTTATGGCAAGGAGAATTTGTGAAGCTCAGCACTGTGCATGCTCTGGAGTTGACCTTGCAGTGGCACAGCGGTGGTGGTTACCCCAGGGTGACAAAGGAAGTGCCCACAGTGGCCCCTGGCCACCCCACGCAGGGACAAGAGGGCGGGCTCCCTCCCTGTCCCCCTGCTGGTCCTGTGGGTGGCAGCCCGGGCATTGGGGACTGCGTGTGACTGTACAAACCAGTGGCTCCATCCCAGACCCTGGTGCCAACTGGAACCAATGGGAAATTTCCCACCGTTTGTGCTTACAAAGTCGCCCACTCAGAGGATGGCCGCAGGAAGCCACATCATAGAATCATCATAGAATGGCCTGGGTTGAAAGGGACCATAAAGATCATCTAGTTTCAACCCCCCTGCTCTGGACAGGGTTGCCAACCACTAGAGCAGGCTGCCCAGAGCCGCATCCAGCCTGGCCTTGAATGCCTCCAGGGTTCCACTGCCTCACCACCCTCTGAGTGAAAAACTTTCTCCTAATTTCCAACCTAAATCTCCCCTGTCTTAGTTTAAAACCTTTCCTCCTTGTCCTATCACTACCAACACATGTAAACAGGCGTTCCCCCTCCTGTTTATACGCTCCCTTCAAGTACTGGCCGCAACGAGGTCTCCCCGGAGCCTTCTCTTCTCCAAGCTAAACAAGCCCAGTTCCCTCAACCTTTCTGCATGGGAGAGGTGCTCCAGCCCTCTGATCATCTTAGTGGCCCTCCTCTGGACCCATTCCAAGAGCTCCACATCCTTCTTGTGCTGGGGGCCCCAGGCCTGCACGCAGTATTCCAGGTGGGGTGTCACAAGAGCAGAGTAGAGGGGGACAATCACCTCCCTCTCCCTGCTGGCCACCCCTTTTTTGATGCAGCCCAGGACATAGTTGGCCTTCCGGGCTGCAAGCGCGCACTGCTGGCTCATGTCCAGCTTCTCGTCCAGCAGGACCCCCAAGTCCTTCTCCGCAGGGCTGCTCTCAAGTTCTTCTTCTCCCGGTCTATAGAAATACCTGGGATTGCCCCAGCCCAAGTGCAATACCTTGCACTTGGCCTTGTTGAACCTCATTAGGTTGTCATGGGCCCACCTCTCCAGCCTGTCCAGGTCCCTCTGGATGGCATCCCTTCCCTCTATTGTATCGACTGCACCGCTCAGCTTGGTGTCATCTGCAAACTTGCTGAGGGTGCACTCGATTCCATCTATGTCATTGATAAAGATGTTGAAGAGCACCGGTCCCAAGACTGACCCCTGAGGGACACCGCTTGTGACCGGCCTCCACCCAGACATAGAACTGCTGACCACAACCCTTTGGCTGCAACCAGCCAACCAATTCTTTATCCACCTAACAGTCCATCCTTCAAATCCATACCTCTCCAATTTAGAGAGAAGAATGTGGTGAGGGACCATATCAAAGGCTTTGCTCAAGCCCAGGTAGATGATATCCATCGCCCTCCCTTTGTCCATCAATGCCATCACTCCGCCATAGAAGGCCACCAGATTGGTTAGGCAAGACCTGCCTTTGGTGAAGCCGTGCTGGCTGTCTCAGATCACCTCTTTATCTCGTGCATGCCTTAACATGTCTTCCAGGAGGATCTGCTCCATGATCTTCCCAGGCACAGAGGTGAGGCTCACTGGCCTGTAGTTCCCCGGGTCTTCCTTTCTCCCTTTCTTAAAAATCGGAGTAATGTGAGAAACTAAGTTGTGTTTTTGCAGTAGAGAACTAATTTTCTGTATTCCAAGGTAGTTGTGTAGTCATAACAAGGAGAAATGCTAAGTAGATAAGTGGACAGTAGAAGGCCTCACTGTTCCAAAATAAGGTGGAAGCTTGAGAAAAACAGGATGAGCAGTGTGAGAACAGTAAAACAAAGATCACAAGTTCTCAAAACATAAGAAAGGGAAAAAAAAAAAAAAGGGAAAAAGGAGAAATTAAAGGGTTGAAAAAAAAGAAAAATTGTACATATATGGTATAGAGGAGCGTCGAGTAGCTTGTGAACCTGTAGTACTCAGCCAATGAGGAAACAGGGGAGGTGATCAGGCGTCGGGTAATAGGGAATAAAAGGTTATGATTTGTTTACTAAGATGCACTCCTAATTGGCAGGACGCCCGCCATTGCAATCGCGAATGAAATAGCTTCACAGAAGATCCTGTCTGAAGAAAATTATTTGAGATTTTTTCTCACAATTTGGGGGCTCGTCTGGGATCTTGTCGCCTGCCGAAGATTTCTTGCCACTACAGACAGGAAGGTGCACCCTGCTGATTTCAGCGGTCCCGTCAGGGGTGGGGGGTTGTCTCGGTATGGCCGGCAAAGGACCGAGACTGTTAATCTGAAGACAGGATCTGCGAAGCTCTGGGGAGAAGGGAAGCCAGCACTGACAGACACAGACACAGCCCAGATATAGTTCAGCCCGGATCGGGAACAGGCACGGGGATTACTGCTGATAACCCGGACCGTGAAGCCGTGCATGGACCGAGGTAAGGGAAACTTTACCGTATCTTGCCTCGGGCTGGGTTCGGGGAGACTCTTGTGTGGAGTGTGAATGAGACGCACTTTTAGTGCAAAGCGAGTGTGGAGTCCCGATCCGGGAGGTTCTGTAGTCCCACGAGGGGACAAATGAAGTGCCCTTGGCTGGAGAGGGATGAAGCGAAAGAGAGACGAGGGAAAGAGAGTCTCGGGGGTTTGGGCCCTTAGGTGTACGGTACCCCGAGCAGGGTGAAGTGAGGTGCTCGGCAGTACACCCCACCTCTGTCCTAATCCTAGGTGAAGGCGTGTGGTACCCTGTGGGTGGTCAAGTCCACAGCAGCACGTCAGGAAGAGCTGGGGATTAAGGGTTCCAAGAGTCAGCAGGGTGGGGTTGTGCCTAAAGATAGCCCTTTGGAGAGAATGATAAGGATTTGGAAAAACAACCCAAAAACTAGGGAAAAAGATTAAAAAATATATATAATTAAAAAATGGTTTGATATTGTGTAATTGTCTGGCCTAAAAAGCTAATAAAAGGAACTTCAGTATTTTGGCCAAAATACGGGTCTGATGAAAATTCAGGCTTGAAATTTATATGTAAACAATAAGGTTCCATTTTCGGAGGAGGAATCAAGTTATGCTCCCTATAATCCTAATATTGCACCGGAGGCAGCGGCAGGTGTTCCAGGAGGGGAGACAGGGACTGCAATTGATGTTGTCCCTGGAGAAGTCGCGCCGGGGAGTGCGGAGCGGCAGGAGCGGAGGCGGGGGCGTCCCGGTGGGGCCTCGGGGCCGTGCAGGGCTGACGCGGGGCCAGTGCCACTCCCCCCTTACCAGCAGAGAGGTTAGGAGTTTTAAGAAGGAAATGAAGTCTTTAATTGAGGGCCTAGCAGAACAGTCAAATCCGTTTCTAAGGACTAATTTGTATTCCTGGGGGGGAAATGTCAATCTTGAGTATGTTATTCCCTGGAAAACAATGTTTAGGAGGGGAATGATTTGCCAGGCAGCTATGCAAGAATGGGAAAGAACTAACACCCTCCCCCCCCCCACAGACCGAGAGTAATTCCGATAGAGCAGAAATATCTGCTTATCTAACTGCGATAATAACAACCCACAACACAGAAATCATATGAGAGACTCAGAGTCAGAATTAGAAAGTACTCGGGGATGAATCCTGAGGACCCAGTAGCCCAAGGGCTCTTTAAAGTTCATTTTGTGATTAAAGCCTGGCCAGATATGCAGAAAAAGCTCCAGAAGGTGGGGGGGTGGAGTGAACAGTGCAGGTAGTATGAAGGTGTATGCCAGGAAGGGAGATGAGAAGGAAAAGCAGAGAGCGAAAGAAATGTTATTCACAGTGTACTGGGTAGTGAGGCAGAGGGTTGGAGATAGAGGGCCCAGGATGGAAAGGAGAGGAAGAGAGACAGAGGAATAGCAGACAAGGAAAGCTACCTGTGTTGCAGCCTAAATCCTAGCAGGGACAGGCTTTGAGAAGATGTTTTAAGTGTGGCCAGGCCAGCCACTTCAAATAGGAGTATCTGGAGTGGAAGAAGGAGGAGAGGTTGCTGTTATAAATTCAGACTAGGGGAGTCAGGGCTTCTCAGAAAGCTAGTTCCCTGATAAATGAAAAAGTGCACCTCAAGGGCTCCTCAAGTGTACCTCAATGGGGATCACTCTACAATTATCGTTATGGGCAAAACAGGCTTAGCATAGGAAGATTAATAAAATTTATTACCTATTGCTGACGGGCTGGAGTGGTGAGAAACAAAGAAACAAGCTGGGGGCACCTTCCCCCATCCACTCTCTTCCACCTCTTCCCTGCCCTGAGTGGCGTGGGGGGGCCGGGAGTGGGGGCAGCAGTCAGTCCGTGGTGCTTCGTTTCCACTGCTCCTTCACGGTCACTCTCCCCCCTGCTCTGGTGTGGGGTGCCGACCTTCCTGGGCTGGTCCTGTGTGGGTTCCTCCACGGACAGCAAAAAACAGGCTCTTTGGGAGCTGCTCTGGTGTGGGGTCCCTCTCGTCAGGTGCCGACCTTCCTGGGCTGTTCCTAAATGGGCTGCAGCGTGGAGATCTGCTCCGCTGTGGTACACCATGGGCTGTGGGGGTCTGCCTTCCCCACTAGGGGCCTCTCTGTGGGCTGCGGGGGGGCTTCGGCTCCAGCACCTGGAGCACCTCTGCACTGCACTCCTCCTCCTCTGCACTGACCTTGGTGTCTGCAGGGAGGTTTCTCCTCACTCTCCCAGCTGCTGTTGTGCAGCAGTTTTTTTTCCTTTTCTTGGATGTGCTCTCATAGAGATTTAAACTGCATTGCTTATGGCTTGGCTCTGGGCAGTGGTGGGCCCCTTTGGAGCTGGCTGAAACTGGCCCTTATTTATCTAACATGGGGCAGCTGCTGGATTCTTCTCACAGGGGCTACCACTGCAGCCCCCTCCACTACCAGAACCTTGCCATGTGAACCCAATACACTGAGGCAGCTAGGTCATTACTGGCCTGTAAAGTATCAGGGCTTAAATTAACTAATGAAACCCTAAATGTGATGGGGGTAGAAGGGCCTGGGATAACAGTGCCACTGTTTGGGGACACCAAGCTGAGACTAGGGATAGAATGATCACTGGGCAATTATTGTATGCACCCGAGGCAGGGACTACCTTGCTGGGAAGGGATTTGATAATGAAATTGGGCATTCAAATAGTAAATTGTTAGGCTGGAATAACAGTGTTATTAATGGGGTGCTCTCAGACCCTGAGAGCAAAGATATATTTGCCTTTGAGTGGAAAGACTCTGAAATGGGGTAGAAGCAGCAATACAGATGGACAGTTTTACCTCAGGGGTTTACAGGGCCACCAATTTATTTGGGCAAGTTCTAGAACAAATTTTGGAGTAATTCTAACCTCCAGAGGAGGTGTTACTGTTACAATATGTGGATGATCTTTTATTGTCAGGACAGGAGAAAACAGTTGTGAAGGAAGCCACTAACAAGCTATTCGACTTTCTGGGAAAACTGGGCTTGAAAGTATTGGAAAATAAATTAAAATTCGTAGAAAGAGAAGTCAAGTATTTAGGGCATCTAGTGTCTGAGGGGGAATGAAGAATAAATCCAGAGAGGATTCAGGGAATTGTTGAGCTACCCCTACCCAAAACTAAAAAGAAGTAAAAAGTTTTAAGAGAGAGTCTTTTAAGGAATGAGGAGTCACGAAGCCGAAAGGAAAACAGATACTCCCTGATGGGAGAGAAATGCTGAATAAAGTACTAATGAGGCAAATATTAACTGTTTTACATCAAGAGGGTCATTGGGGAATTCAAGCAACGTGTGACGCTGTGCTATGGAAATATGTATGTGTAGGAATAGATATACTCTGGCTGAACAAGTATGCAGGTTGTGTAGTGTCAAAAGGTAAATAGGAAAATTATCCGCAGTCAGCCCAAATGGGGGTGCGAGAACCAGGAATTCAACACTTCCAAAATGTACAGGTAGATTTTACAGAACTCCTTAGAGCAGGTAGATTTAAATACTTATTAGTCTTGGTCGATCATTTGTCAGGGTGGGTGGAAGCTTTCCCTTCAGTATCTGCTACTGCGAACATAGTAACTAAAGTAATTCTAGAACAAATAACTCCCAGGTATGGAATTGTTGAAAACATTGACTCTGATCAAGGAAATCACTTTATGTCAGAAATATTGCAAGGGCTAATGTGGACTCTAGGAATTAAGTGGAAATTTCACACTCCTTGGCATCCTTCCTCTTCTGGAAGGGTGGAGCAGATCAGACAGTAAAGAAGCAATTGACTAAGTTCTGGAAACTCAGCTTCCCCAAACAAAGTGCTTACCTTTGGCGCTTCTCCGAATTCAAACTGCACCAAGAAAAGATGTGGGAGTTTCACCATATGAAATATTATTTGGGTTGCTGTACATGGACAAAGGGAATGAATTACCTCAATTTGAGACAAAAGATGGTTTTCTTAAGAACTATATACTCAGGCTGTCGTCCTCTTTGTCATCTCTCAGGACCTGTGGATCATTAGCTCAAACCCCACCCTTGGAAGCCCTGATCCATCCATTCCGAGCAGGAGATTGGGTTCTGATGTGAACATGGAGAGAACTGAAACTGCAACCTGAGTGGGATGGACTGTTCCAAGTGCTCCTGACTACTGAGATGACAGGAAGAACAGCTGAGAAAGGGTGGACTCACCTGGGTAAAAGCATCAGTTAACCCTGATACCAGAGAGACTGCATTAACAAAGACTTTTAAGGTTAAAACTGTTAAAACTATCTATTGTAAACCTTTAACTTCTCCTTAGAAGAATTCTTAATGAATTAATGAGTAAAAGGGATTGAATTACACAGAACTGGAGTGTTTCCAGGGAACACACTCTGGAAGTGGAAGAAAAAGAAAGGAGGGTATTTAATCCCCACCAGAAGAATCCTTATTAGTTTGTGATTTTTATTGTTTTTCTTAATTATTATTTCTTAATTATTATAGGAGTGTACATATACATAGAAATGGTGTATTTTAAGTTTATCTTAGTAATACCTATTCTCAATGGATTAGTGATAGGATGGAGGGAAAAATCAGCATTTCCAATGAATCCAGAACATCTCTCGAGTTCTATCTTGAAATAATTGTTGGATTTGCACCCAGATGCCTAGAAAGATTGAAAAGGCCTTGTCCCTGATTGCTATTTCCAGCAGCAACTGTGTCTGGATTCTCTAGATTTCTAAAAAGGACAGATCATACTCAGTCCCGGGAAGGAACAGATTTTGAAGTTGAGTTCCCTAGACATAGTCCTGGCTACAACATAGCATGTTATCAAAGGTGCCTTTTAAACAACAATGATAGAAACTCAGGGGGCAATATTACTGACCCTGGGTGTGGAAATATCCATGAAGTAGGGAATAATCCATACTGTACCGAATATGGTAGCTACGGGAATGCTAATATACATAATGCACACCAGGTACAACATGAGAATCCTGTAAACGGATGGCCTGTCCCAAATGGCAAGGGGTGGTACTGGCTATGTGGCAATAAAGCCAGGAAGGTGTTGCCCCTAGGATGGAAGGGAGCTTGCACCCTGGAGGCAATAATTCCAAATGTAACTATTATTGAAGACCCACAAAGCCAAAGCCCCCTTGAGACCACACGCAGAATTAAGCAGACTCCAGATAATCCTCTAGTAAAATTCTCTAGCATTTCACAGTTTTGCAAGGTGGTTTTTACCTTGGTTAGGGGTGAGTGAATTAGAAAAAGCTATTGTAAATATCTCAAAATACAAAAATATTGTAAATATATTGAAGATCTAGAAAATACATTAGATAAGTTTGCAAAAATAGTACTCTAGAATCAAATAGTATTAGATTTATTAATAACCTCATAAGGAGGAGCGTGCACTGTAATTAATACTAGTTGCTGTATATATGTAGATCAAATGGGATGAATTTGACTGATCTCAAAAATATTTGGGAAAAAAAAAACAACAAACAAGATCCTACATAGAGTAGCTCAAGATGACAGTTCCTGGGAATTTAGAAACATTTGGGAGAAACTAACTTCGTGATTACCTGAATGGAATTGGCTCAAACAACTATTTGTTGGTATCGTAATAATAATGGCATTGTGTATGTCATCTCCTGTGACATCCGAAGAAGAATATTGCACCTTAATGTTGGAAAAACTCAAGAGTGCTGTATGTGAAGAGGTGCAAAAACAACAATAGGAGTAAGAAAAGAAGAGGGGGAAATTGTGAGAAACAAAGTTGTGTTTTTGCAGTAGAGAACTAATTTTCTGTATTCCAAGGTAGGACATTGGGTAATAGGGAATAAAAGGTTATGATTTGTTTACTAAAACGCGCTCCTTATTGACAGGACGCCCGCCATTGCAATCGCAAATAAAATAGCTTCACAGAAGATCCTGTCTGAAGAAAATTATCTGAGATTTTTCTCACAGTAATGTTTATCTTTTTCCAGTCACCGGGGACTTCACCCGACAGCCATGATTTTTCAAATATGATGGAGAGCAGCTTGGCAACCACATCAGCCATCTCTCTCAGCACCCTGGGATATATACCATCTGGCCCCGTGGACTTGTACACACCCAATTTCATTAGGTGGTCCCAGACTTGTTCCACTGTCACAGTGGGATGGAATCCGTTCCTCTCACCCTCTCCTCGAGGTTCAGGGTCTTGACAGACATAGGAAACATGACCACCAATGTAGACTGAGGCAAAGCACTTACTGAGTACCTCAGCTTTTTCCATGTCTGAGGAAGCCAGTTCTCCCGTCTCGTTTATCAGAGGGGGAACACTCTCCTTGGCCTGCCTCCTCCTGCCTATTTAATCTGTAGAACCCCTTCTTGTTATTCTTCACATCCCTTGCCAAGTTCAGCTCCATCTGTGCCTTGGCTTTCCTGATCCCATCTCTACACATCCGGACAACACCCCTGTATTCCTCCCAGGCTACACAACCCCGCTTCCACTTCCTGTACATTTCTCTCTTTTCCCTCAGTTTAAGCTGCAGGTCCTTGCTCAGCCATGCCGGTCGCCTGCCTCCTCTGCTTGATTTCTTCTGCTGGGGGATGTAGAGCTCTTGCGCTCTCAGAAGGGTGTCCTGAAAGAGCTGCCAGCTCTGTTCCATTCCTATGCCCTCAAGGACAGTTTCCCAGGGGATCCCAGCCAGTAATTCCTTGAGCAGCCGGAAGTTTGCTCTCCTCGAGGTCAGGGTCCTGACTCTGCTTTTTGCCAGACCCATATTCCTCAAGATCACAAACTCCACCAGGGCATGGTCGTTACAGCCCAGGCAGCCTCCAATCTTAACCTCTCTAATGCTCTCTTCCACGTTGGTGAGCACCAGGTCTAGTAAGGCTTCACCTCGGGTCGGTCCGTCTATTACCTGGACCAGGAAGTTATCCTCAAGAGACTCCAGGAATCTCCTGGATTGCCTGGAACCTGCCATGCCACTACCCCAGCAGATACCCGGGTGGTTGAAATCCCCCATCAGGACAAGAGCTTGTGAGCACAACAGTTCTTGCAGCTGAAGCAAGAAGGCCTCGTCAACAGACTCCCCCTGATCAGGTGGCCTGTAGCAGACCCCAACTACTAGATGTCCTTTACTGGACCGATCCTTGATTTTCACCCACAAGCTCTCGACCTGATCATGGCTGTTTCTCAGGCACAGCTCTTCACAATCTATCCACTTCCTAACATAGAGGGCAACTCCACCTCCCCTCCTTCCTCACCTATCCCTTCTGAACAGTTTGTAGCCCTCAACAGCCACACTCCAGTCATGGGAATCATCCCACCAGGCTTCCATGATGGCAACTACATCATAGTTCCCTACTAGCATGGTGGCCTCCAGCTCCTCCTGTTTATTACCCATACTGCATGCATTAGTGTAAATGCACCTCAGCTGGGCCACCTTTTGGGAGGGAGAAGCCCTAATACCCTCCTGACCATACTCAGGTGTTTCCATAGTTACCAACCTCTCACCAACCCCTGTGTCCTTCCTGCAAATTGCTATGTCATCCTCATCCTTCACCAAGACACAAGACTGCGAGGTCTTGCTAGCACATTCCTCACCCAGAAGAACTGGCATGTCACATTCAGGCTCCTTTCTAGTGTCCCTGGTTCCACCCACACCCCCCTTCGTACCTAGTTTAAAGCTCTATCAGTGAACCCTGCCAACTCCCATCCTAAAACCCTTTTCTGCTGGTGGAATAAGCTATTCCTGTCTGTTGTCAGCAGGCCTGGTCTCATGTAAATTGACCCAAGGTCAAAAAACATTGGTCCTGGTGGAGGACAGGGACCACGTCTGCTCAGCATGACGTGACCAGGGCACCTACATGCTGCCACGTGTTCAATAGGACATTTGTCCAAGGGAGGAATTCGCCGGGTCCAAGCAGGACTAGATCATCACCACACTAAGTGAAGCACAAACATTAGGATTAACAATCCTCTTGGCCTGACTATCTGATGTGCCAAGAGGAGGAATAACACCCTGGGGTTGGTTATTCTCGCATCAGAAGCCCTGGAGAACTCTATCCTGACCTGTTTAACTTGACCCTAATGGAAAAGCAAATAACTTACTGTTAACTCCCATGCTGTCCGCTCCCTGTCACAGAGAAGCATGACCTGAGCAGGCAGCAGGAACAGCCTGCTCCTCATTGCTGCGTGAGCCCCTGGCAGGGTGCACTAGGGCTGGTGGCTGAGGCTTTGCAAGCTGAGGGAAGTCTGCACGGTAATCAGCGGGTGATGGGACCCTTCTTGCTCAAGCCTCAGCTGCCCCTTCTTTTCTCCCTCAGTCAACACCCGCCCCCAGCCACCACCGCACACAACCACAGCCATCCACCTTCCCTCCTCACTGTGCCCTGAGTCCCTGCAACCACCCACACTGCCTGATCCCACATCCTCCACCTTCCCCACATCCTCCACACGGCAGCCCGGCTCTGCATCCCCTGCAGTGTGCTACTCTTCGCTCTCACCCCACATCCCTGTCCTCCACAGCCAGCAGACCCTGTTTAGGTGCATCCCCCTGCATATCCAGAAGCACAGAATCATCTAGGTTGGAAGAGACCTCCAAGATCACCCAGTCCAACCTCTGACCTAACACTAACAAGTCCTCCACTAAACCATATCACTAAGCTCTACATCTAAACATCTCTTAAAGACCTCCAGGGATGGTGACCCAACCACTTCCCTGGGCAGCCCATTCCAATGCCTAACAACCCTTTCAGTAAAGAAGTTCTTCCTAATATCCAACCTAAACCTCCCCTGGCGCAACTTGAGCCCATTCCCCCTCGTCCTGTCACCAGGCACATGGGAGAATAGACCAACCCCCACCTCGCTACAGCCTCCTTTAAGGTACCTATAGAGAGTGATGAGGTCGCCCCTGAGCCTCTTCTTCTCCAGGCTGAACAATCCCAGCTCCCTCAGCCGCTCCTCGTAAGACTTGTTCTCCAGACCCCTCACCAGCTTCGTTGCCTTTCTCTGGACTCGCTCGAGCACCTCCATGTCCTTCTTGTAGCGAGGGGCCCAAAACTGAACACAGTACTCGAGGTGCGGCCTCACCAGAGCCGAGTACAGGGGGACAATCACTTCCCTAGACCTGCTGGCCACACTGCTTCTTATACAAGCCAGGATGCTGTTGGCCTTCTTGGCCACCTGAGCACACTGCTGGCTCATATTCAGCCAACTATCAACCAGTATTCCCAGGTCCTTCTCTGCCAGGCAGCTTTCCAACCACTCATCTCCCAGCCTGTAGCTCTGCTTGGGGTTGTTGCGCCCCAAGTGCAGGACCCGGCACTTGGCCTTGTTGAACTTCATACAGTTGGCCTCAGCCCATCGGTCCAGCCTATCCAGATCCTCCTGCAGAGCCTTCCTACCCTCGAGCAGATCGACACACGCACCTAACTTGGTGTCATCTGCAAACTTACTGAGGGTGCAGTATCCTCAGCTCCTTACCCGAGCAGTGTTCCCTCCTGATCTCTGCAGCTCACACCATAACCTACACCAATCTCCCCCCATCCCCAACTGCTGCCCACCTACAGCCCTGCCAGCCTGAGCCTCCTCACACACACACCCCACCAGAGCCAGTGACGAGTCCCCAGCTGGCAGAGCCACAGCAATGTCACCTTTCCCTACCTGCCCTGCTGCTCACCAGGTCACCGCAGAAGGTCCTGGGGACACTGCATTACCCGGAGTGACTCTGGGCACAAGCATCAAAGCTACAGATTGGAAGATGGAGCAGGCGGAGCGCCTGCGGTGAGGAGGGCAGCAAGGACTGTGCACGCAGCGCTGACCCCGTGGGAAGAGTCCCTTCTCGCCACAACCCCTCTTGCGATACACTTCCTTTTACCGTAAGAGCCCTCCAAGGGAGGTGCTTGGGCACAGGCACGTGGCTAGGCGTCACGAAGCTGCAGCCTGCAGATAAGGCGGCAGCAGCTGCAGGGACATCCAGCATCTCTTCCACTCCCTGTGCTAGACATCTACATGACACAGGAGGAGGAGATACCACCCGCACCCCCACCCAACTCATCCCTTTCCAGCTGCGATTTAGGAAGTCTCAAGGCTATGAAGGCCAGAGCAGTGATACAAGCTGGGCAGGAATTCAGGGTGAGGCTTTGGACGTGTTTGACTGTAAAGAACTAGATGAATCCAGGAGGGCTGCTGCAAGGAAGAAGCATTTCCACCATGAATTCAGTGTCCCGTGTCTTGTCAGGGAAAGGCAAAATCTCTCCTTCCAGTGAGGACTGAAGATAAGAGAGAAACGAGAAACTCTCTGCTGGCATTAGGAGAAGGGTGCCACAGCTGTCATCTGAACACTCCCACTGTTGCCCAAGCAAACACACAAGTGCACAAGCCTCTCTGAAGCACAAGAGGGCCTGGGATGCCTGCTTCCAGGTCTACTCAAGCCAGCAGAGCAGCACCAGCTCCTGCTTCACCCCATGGAACTCCCAAACCCCCGGTCCATAGCCCCAAACCTCCAGTGCATCCTGCGGCTGTGCACGCAGTGCGTGCATCCTGCACGCAGTGGGGAAGGCCTCGGGATGGAGGTGTTGGATGGAGATGGCAGCATCGAGGACGCCAGGGCCCATGTTTTGGGTGGCAGAGGACCTGCCCAGGGGCTAGCACCAGCACACCGGCAGGTGCAGCCTGTAGGGACTGCACAGCACCGGGGCGCCTGCATATCAGCATCCTGCATCTTCACTGGGGCAATAGCAAACAAGGATGGGTTCAAGACACAGCCACGTCAGACAAGCCTCCTGCACAAGACACAAGTTCCCACGTCTGTCCCTACAACACGAAGACCCTCCCGAGCAAGCTCGGCTTGCTGCGCTGCTACAGCTCAGAGATCTTAGAAAGCAGCTTAACCATCACCAGCAGATCCAAAACACCAACCCTGGTGGCAGCTATGTCACAAGAGACACAGACATCCCCCCAAATCTGATGTCCATAGGAGCCCACGAAGGAACCGAGAGCTCTCCACGGACCACCAGACACCAGAGAGTCCCTGGCCACACAGTGACTTACCCATGCAGGTGGGAAGAAACTTCAGGGGCCTCTTGGCTCAGACAAGTGGACCCCACTGCTCTCGATGAACAAGTGTTGTAACAGGGATATCCAAGTAACTCAACAGCGCCCAGAGTGGGGTTGAGCAACAAGCAGACGGTGCAGAGAGGTGGCCAGGGGAAGGGAGCGCACAGCGCTCGCACCGAGTCGCAGCCCAGAAGCAACAAGCCCAAGGGAAAAGTTGAGATGAGCAACTTGAGAAGGGAGCTGGGGACAAACGCAGGCTCATGGAAATGTCCTAGACCTTGAAAACCCACATAAAAGTGTCTGGGGAGCCTGAATGCCAGGGGCATCCTCTGCCAGATGGGGAGGCACATGTAGCTGTTGCTGCAGGTCAGCTCTGCCCAGGCTATACGCTGCCCCCTTTGCTCTGTTTTGTTACTCTTGCAGACAGGACAGGGCAAGCACTAAAAATCCTTTTGGCACTTGCACATGGGACTCAGGCTTCTGGAGCATCAGACACCAGAGTCAAAGCTAGGAGACTCAATAAATCGCAGATCGAAGCTGTTTCTGAAGACAAGACTGATGAAGCTGCCAGCAGCCAGCCTCACAGGACAGGATCAGGAAAAGAGCAGCCATGAGAATAAAAGGCTGGCAAAGAAACAGAAAATACTGGGAGCAAGTAATTCTTTCCAGACAGTACTTTGGGCTCATCTCAGCCTCCATCTGCTCCCTATCTGCTCGGGATGGTCAGGCAGCTGGAGCCTTTAAAAAGACTACTGGTGACTTCCCCCTCCAATTGTCACCATCTCTGGGCCTGGGAAAGGCACCACGGGGAAGATAAACCCAGAGCCCTTCCAGCTGTGGAGCTAGGGGCTGGCATCCTCTCCAGGCCCCGAAAGCACAAGCATCCCCCTGCAGATCACAGTTCCATGCTCCCAGCGGAAAAGAGTGGGTGGTTTATCATCCTGTGCTTTGCTGCCGTGGTGCCTTTTATTTATGCTTGAGCAGGGAGGGAATAGCACAGTGCTCTGGGGAGAAGGGCGCTCCAGCTGAGATAGGTAGGGGTAAAGCAATGAGCTGGGTGATGCTGCAGCACCTCTGTTCCCAGCACTGCAGGTACTGCACGGCTGAAGTGAACCAAGCCAGGAGAAGGGCTACTGTTTGCTGTGCCACGGCCAGGGGATGGACAAACAAACCTCCAAGCCCTCTGTGTACCTACAACCACGTCAGCCCAACAGACCGTGAGCTGTTACACTGCCAAGTGCCCCGAGGGCTGCAGGACCAGGCAGCGATGCAGGTAGGAAGGGACCTCATGGTCCAATCCTGCTTGGAGTGGGGTCAACCTCGAGCAAGTTGCTCAGGGGCTGGCCCTGCCGAGGGCTGAGGCTTTCCGAATTTGGAGATTGCTCCCCCTTCTCTGGGCCCTGCTCCAGAGTTCAACTGCCCTTGTGGGGAAATATTTTTCCTAATATCTAGTTGGAATTTGCCTTAATGCATCTTGTGCCGCTGCCTCTTATCCTGTTCCTGGGCACTTCCCAGGAGAGCCCGGCTCCGGCTTCTCTCCAAAGTCTCATCAGGCAGCTGCCGACAGCAGTGACACCCCCTTTCCCTCTCCTAGGCTGCACAGACCTGCTGCTCTGACTGCTCCTCTCCTGTCCTCTAGCCCCTCATCACCTCCACGGCCTCATCTTCACTCACCACCACCTGTGTGGAGCCCAAAACCTCCCAGGGCAGGAGGAAGCCCTGCAGGAGGAATGGGGCAAAAGGTTAATCTGCAGAGACTGAGCTCACAGGCTATGGGCAGAGAAGCTGGCCAGCAGGAGGGAGCAGTCACCCGTGCCAGGGAGGGACACAACCGCCTCCTGCCCCAGCTGGAGCCTCCTGCAAACAGGCACAACACACAGCAGCTTCCCTTCCCTTCCCTTCCCTTCCCTTCCCTTCCCTTCCCTTCCCTTCCCTTCCCTTCCCTTCCCTTCCCTTCCCTTCCCTTCCCTTCCCTTCCCTTCCCCACCTCCAACAGGCTCAGCAGGCAATGGACATGATGCAGGGCCAGGGTTCCCGGGTGTCTCTAGAGGATGCTGGAGCCCATTGATCGCCATCCTTCCCAGCCAAGGGTACAGCCAGGCAGGACAGGAGGTACCTGCAGCCAGCTGCAAGCCTACAGACCTGAGGGACGTTGAAACAAGAGACTACCCCAAACACAGACTAGTGGGGGGTGTATTTGATCCATGGCTCTGGTTGGCAGAGATACCAAGTACCTACTTTAGCACCTGCTACAAAATACCTAGCTGGGAATGCCAAATGCCTGCTCCAGGAAGACTGGCCCTAAATACACAGTGATTTGCTTTCACCACTGGCCCTACTTCCATCATTCCCATGGGGAACTGGCCCTCAGCAGTGACGAGCAGAACCACCAGGAGTCAAACTCAGCAGAGACCAGCTGGGCTAGATAGAAATTAAACAACCCAGAGCTGGAGGAGGTGAACAGCCATCCAGGTCCCCCAGGACACCCCCCAGTGTCTGCAGCACTGCCAGAGGGGCACAAATCACGCAGGGGATTTCTGCAGCTGTGGCCCATATCTGCAGAGCATCATCTTCACCCCAGCTCTTCTCCCTCACTAAGTACAGACCTACCTCTTAGCTCTCTCTCCCCCAGCAGGGAGTGTTCCTTTTTCCATCCTGCCTCTCCCGTTCTCTTAGCGTGGAGGGGAAGGTTACCAGGCAGGACCCGGCCAGGACAGAGACTGTCCTGGTTTCAGCTAGGATAGAGTTAATTTTCCTCCTAGTAGATGGTAGGGTGCTGTGTTTGGGAATTAGGATGAGAATAATGTTGATAACACCCTGATGTTTTAATTGTTGCAGAGCAGTGCTTACACCAAGCCAAGGACTTTTCAGCTTCTTGCTCTGTCCTGCCAGCAGGCAGGCTGGGGGTGCAGCAGGAGCTGGGAGGGGACTGACCCAGGACAGCTGACCCAAACTGGCCAAAGGGGTATTCCGTACCATCTGACGTCATGCTGAACAATATATAGGGGTGGCTAGCCGGGGTGGGGGGCCAGCTGCTCGGGGATAGGCTGGGCATCGGTCAACGGGTGGTGAGCAATTGCACTGTGCATCACTTGTTTCGTACACATCATTAGTAGTAGTACTATTATCATTATTATTATTATTATCCTTTATTTTCTGTCCTAATAAACTGTCTTTATCTCAACCCACAGGCTTCGTTTTCCTGTTTCTCTCCGCCATCCCAGAGAGGGAGGGGGGAGGGTGAGCGAACGGCTGTGTGGTGTTTAGCTGCCGGCCGGGTTAAACCACAACAGTCCTTTTGGCGCCCAACGTAGGGCACAAAGGGTTGAGATAATGACAGATCGGACCAGAGTGTGTTAAAACAAAATTCTTATAAGCATTACATCAGTTTAATAGTTGCTAATCACAATGCCGATTTTTGTGATCTCAAGTCTGCTGCGCCTGCTTCCAAACTGAGTTATATAGCACATTACTTACTGTATGTGTTCCCTGTCGTATTGCTTATCACTTGTGGGGGTTGGTATAGGGTTATTATTTTGCTGTGCTGTGTAACACTGGCTTATGATATGATAAAATTACCGACCATGAGACTAATCTGGTATTTATACTCAGCATTGTCATCAACTCCATACTTTGGGAACCCTACCTCAGAAACTATTAATAACTACATCTTTCATGCTTTTTCTTCAGGGAGCCAATCTATGGAGGGGTCAGGGGAAGATGTTTTTTCCCACTTGTTCACTCTTCCTTTCTCCTCTACCCCTTTCTTCTTCTCCAGGCGAGTTATGGTACCTTTCCAATACTTCGAATATCCTTATGATGTTCAGAGCAGCATGTTCTTATTCTTCCGTGTCCTGAATGTGCTTCAGGTTTTGTCTAAGGTTAAACAAATACTTAGGAATGTCACCCAGAGATCTGTCCTGAGGTAGGATAGTTATGAGTGGCAGGGAGAGTGGGAGGATATGGGCAGGCATCTAGAGCAGCGGGCACCTCCAGTGCTTTGGAAATTCACTCCTGAACAATGGAAAAATCCTAAAAAACTGGTAGAGTGCTTGAAAAAGGTGTTTCATCACCCTGGCAGTACCAGACAAAAACGAATCACTGCAGTGTGCTGGGCCTTGGCCTATGCTTACCGAGCTGCATTCAATGCCAATATAACCCCTGAGACAGGCCCAGCAGCCACTCCAATCCCTAAAATGGGCCCCAAGACTGAGCCAGGGAAACAAACCCTACCAGTGTCAGTTGCACACGTAACCATGATGAAAAAATGGTTTAGAGAGTCAGATCATTTAGAACGCAGAGAAACTCCTGCTAAGACTACGTGTGGAGAAGACGAGGCCAGGCCATCAGAGGAACACGAGGATGAAGATGTCGAAAAAACAACAATAACTACCCGAACCCTATACCAGCGTGAGCTATGAGATGTGCGAAAAGATTTTGGTTGTTGTCTAGGTGAGCACCTTCTCACCTGGCTGCTCCGGTGCTGGGACACCGGAGCCAATAGTCTGGAATTAGAGGGCAGGGAAGCCAGGCGGCTTGGATCCCTTGCTAGAGATGCAGGCATTGACAAAGCAATTGGAGATGGAGCACCAGGCTTCGGCCTCTGGAGGTGTCTCCTGTCAGCTGTGAAGGAAAGGTATCCCTTCAAGGAAGAACTTGTATGTCTACCAGGCAAGTGGACCACCGTGGAGAAGGGAATCCAGTACCTGAGGGAATTAGCCGTACGGGAGGTGATTTATAGGGACCTAGACAATGAACAAATATCCACAGATCCAGATGAAGTCAAGTGTACACGACCCATGTGGCGGAAGTTTGTATGGAGTGCACCATCATCATACGCCAGCTCATTGGCAATAATGGCCTGGAAAGAAGATGAGGAACCCACAGTGGGTGAAATGGCTAAACAACTCCGGCAGTACGAAGAAAGTCTCTCCTCTTCCCTACAGGCCTGCGTCTCGGCTGTGGAGAAACTCTCTGAAGAGTTCCACCAACTTAAAGAGAATTTATCTTCCTCCCCACCTGTACAAACCAGTGTCTCAGCTATCGGGGTAAGCGTCCATCCGTGCAAGGAAGACGATATGGTGGGTACACACCCCGTGCCACCCTGTGGTTTTACCTACGTGACCATGGAGAGGACATGAGAAAATGGGATGGAAAATCTGCCTCGACCCTAGAGGCACAGGTACGTGAGTTGCAAAGAAAAACAACTGGGAAAAAGGGGTTCTCTGTGAAGCTTGCTACTACAGTTTCCAGCAGGCAGTCCCCCAGACACAGAAATGAAGATTCTGACCAGGATTAGAGGGGCCCTGCCTCCAGCCAGGGGGAGGAAAGGGACAATCGGGTTTATTGGACTGTGTGGATTCGATGGCCTGGCACGTCAGACGCACAGAAGTATAAGGCTCTAGTAGACACCGGTGCACAATGTACTCTAATGCCATCAAGCTGTAAAGGGCCAGAACCCATCTGTATTTATGGAGTGACGGGGGGATCCCAGCAGTTAACTGTATTGGAGGCTGAAGTGAGTCTAACCGGAAATGAGTGGCAAAAGCACCGTATTGTGACTGGCCCGGATGCTCCGTGCATCCTTGGCATAGACTATCTTAGAAAAGGATATTTCAAGGACCCAAAAGGGCTCCGGTGGGCTTTTGGCATAGCTGCCTTAGAGACAGAGGACATTAAACAGTTGTCTACCTTACCCGGTCTCTCAGAGGACCTTTCTGTTGTGGGGTTGCTGAGGGTTGAAGAACAGCAAGTGCCAATCGCTACCACAACTGTGCACCGGCGGCAATATCGCACCAACCGAGACTCCGATTCCCATCCACGAGCTAATTCGTCAACTGGAGAGCCAAGGAGTGATCAGCAAGACCCATTCACCTTTTAATAGTCCCATATGGCCAGTGCAAAAGTCTAATGGTGAGTGGAGACTAACAGTGGACTATCGTGGCCTGAACGAAGTCACGCCACCGCTGAGTGCTGCAGTGCCGGACATGCTAGAACTCCAGTACGAACTGGAATCAAAGGCAACCAAGTGGTATGCCACAATTGATATCGCTAATGCATTTTTCTCCATCCCTCTAGCAGCAGAGTGCAGGCCACAGTTTGCTTTCACTTGGAGGGGAGTCCAATATACTTGGAATCGGCTGCCCCAGCGGTGGAAACACAGCCCTACCATTTGCCATGGACTGATCCAGTCTGCGCTGGAGCAGGGGGAGGCTCCTGAACACCTGCAGTACATCGATGACATCATTGTGTGGGGTGACACTGCAGAGGAAGTTTTCGAGAAAGGGAAGAAAATAGTCCAAATCCTTCTGAAGGCCGGTTTTGCCATAAAACAAAATAAAGTCAAAGGACCTGCACGAGAGATCCAGTTTTTAGGAATAAAATGGCAAGATGGACGTCATCAAATCCCAATGGATGTGATCAACAAAATAACAGCTATGTCTCCACCAACTAGCAAAAAGGAAACACAAACTTTCCTAGGTGTCGTGGGGTTTTGGAGAATGCACATTCCAAATTACAGTCTGATTGTAAACCCGCTCTACCAAGTAACCCGTAAGAAGAATGCTTTTGAATGGGGCCCTGAGCAACGACAAGCCTTTGAACAAATTAAGCAGGAAATAGTTCATGCAGTAGCCCTTGGGCCAGTCCGAACAGGACCAGATGTAAAGAATGTGCTCTATACGGCATCCAGGGAGAATGGTCCCACCTGGAGCCTCTGGCAGAAAGAACCTGGGGAAACTCGAGGTCGACCCCTGGGGTTTTGGAGTCGGGGATACAGAGGATCTGAGGCCCGCTATACTCCAACCGAAAAGGAGATATTGGCAGCATATGAAGGAGTTCGATCTGCTTCGCAAGTGGTCGGTACTGAAGCACAGCTCCTCCTGGCACCCCGACTGCCGGTACTGGGTTGGATGTTCAAAGGAAGGGTCCCCTCTACACATCATGCAACTGATGCTACATGGAGCAAGTGGGTTGCACTGATTACTCAGCGGGCTCAAATAGGAAACCCCAGTCGCCCAGGAATCCTGGAAGTGATTATGGACTGGCCAGAAGGCAAGTACTTTGGGATATCATCAGAGGAGGAGGTGGTCCGTGCTGAAGAAGCCCCACTGTACAACAAGCTACCAGAAAATGAGAAGAAATATGCCCTGTTCACTGATGGGTCCTGTCGTATTGTGGGAAAGCATCGGCGATGGAAGGCTGCTGTATGGAGTCCTACACGACGAGTTGCAGAAGCTGCTGAGGGAGAAGGTGAATCGAGTCAGTTTGCAGAAGTGAAAGCCATCCAGCTGGCCTTAGATATTGCTGAACGAGAAAAGTGGCCAGTTCTCTGTCTCTATACTGATTCATGGATGGTAGCAAATGCCCTGTGGGGGTGGTTACAGCAATGGAAGCAGAACAACTGGGAACGCAGGGGCAAACCCATCTGGGCTGCTGCATCGTGGCAAGATATTGCTGCCCGGGTAGAGAACCTGGTTGTAAAGGTATGCCATGTGCCCAAGAATCGGGCTACTGAAGAACATCAAAACAACCAGCAGGTGGATCAGGCTGCTAAGATTGAAGTGGCTCAGGTGGACCTGGACTGGCAACATAAAGGTGAATTATTTATAGCCCGATGGGCCCATGACACCTCAGGCCATCAAGGTAGAGATGCAACATACAGATGGGCTCGTGATCGAGGGGTGGACCTGACCATGGACACTATAGCACAGGTTATTCATGATTGTGAAACGTGCTGCAATTAAGCAAGCCAAACGGTCAAAGCCTCTTTGGTATGGAGGACGATGGCTGAAATACAAATATGGAGAGGCCTGGCAGATTGATTACATCACACTCCACAAACACGCAATGGCAAGCGCCACGTACTTACAATGATGGAAGCAACCACCGGATGGCTGGAAACATATCCTGTGCCCCATGCCACCGCCCGGAACACTATCCTGGGCCTTGAAAAGCAAGTCCTATGGCGACATGGCACCCCAGAAAGAATTGAGTCAGACAATGGGACTCATTTCCGAAACAACCTTATAGACACTTGGGCCAAAGAACATGGCATTGAGTGGGTGTATCACATCCCCTATCATGCACCAGCCTCCGGGAAAGTTGAACGATACAATGGACTGTTAAAGACTACACTGAAAGCAATGGATGCTGGGACATTCAAAAATTGGGATACACATTTGGCAAAGGCCACCTGGTTAGTCAATACTAGAGGATCTGCCAACCGAGCTGGACCTGCCCAATCAAACCTGTTACGCACTGTAGAAGGGGATAAAGTTCCTGTAGTGCACGTAAGAAACATGCTGGGTAAGACAGTCTGGGCTACTCCTGCCTCAGGAAAAGGCAAACCCATTCATGGGATTGCTTTTGCTCAGGGACCTGGATGCACTTGGTGGGTAATGCAAAAGAATGGGGAGGTCCGGTGTGTACCTCAAGGGGATTTAATACTGGGTGAGAATAGCCCATGAGTTGAATTGTAGTATGTTAATTATTATAGAATACTGTATGTCATCACTACCATGATTGCTATATGTCAATGTCCTGTTAATGGTATTACAGTAACAGCCACGCAGATAATAATGAATGAATTTTGATAGAAATGGAGAAGCACAGAGATGTGATGGAATAAGAACAGGCTTCAACGTGTGACGATCCAACATCACACACCAACTTGCAATCACAGATATGTGGTGGGACAGTTCGCATGACTGGAACACTGTCATGGAGGGCTATGTCCTTTCTAGGAAAGACAGGCTGGGCAAGTGAGGGGGTGGGGTTGCCCTTTATGTGAGGGAGCAATTAGAGTGTACCCAGCTCCACCTGGGGGAGGGTGAAGGACAAGTGGAGAGCTTGTGGGTGAGAATTAAGGGGTGGGCTGGTATGGGGGACACTGTTGTGGGGCTGTACTACAGGTCACCAGATCAGGAGGAGGAGGTCGATGAGGCCTTCTACAAGCAGCTGGTAGTAGCCTCACGATCCTGGGCGCTGGTTCTCATGGGGGACTTCAATTATCCAGACATCTGTTGGGTAAGCAACTCGGCCAGGCACGCGCAGTCCAAACGGTTCCTACAATGTGTTGAAGACAATTTCCTGATGCAGGTGGTGGAGGAGCCGATGAGGCGGGGGGTGCTTCTGGACCTTGTCCTTACCAACAGGGATGGGCTTGTTAGGGATGTGAAGGTTGGGGGCAGCTTGGGATGCAGCGACCATGAGATGGTGGAGTTCAAGATGGAACTTGGTGGAAGAAGTAAGGCAAATAGCAGGATTGCTACCCTGGACTTTTGAAGAGCCAACTTTGACCTCTTCTGGGACCTGCTTGGGGGTATCTCCTGGGCTAGGTTGCTAGAAGGCAAGAGTGCTTGTGAGAGCTGGGCTACATGTAAACAGCACTTCTTCCAAGCTCAGGATCGGTGCATCCCTAAGAGTAGGACATTGGGGAAGGGGGGCAGGAAACCTGCGTGGATGAGCAAAGAGCTCATCGACAAGATCAAAAGGAAGAGGAAGGTCTATGAAATGTGGAAAAAGAGCCTGTCCTCTTGGGAGGAGTATAGAAGTGTTGTCAGGGCCTTCAGGGATGCGATGAGGAAGGCTAAAGCCCACCTAGAGATGAGGCTTGCAAAAGAGATAAAAGATAGTAAGAAGGGTTTTTTAAAGTATGTAAACAGTAAAAGGAAGACTAGGGATAATGTGGGTCCCTTGCTGAACGATGGGGGTGTCCTGGTAACGGGAGATGCTGAGAAGGCGGAGATACTGAATGCTTTCTTTGCTTCAGTCTTTGCTTCAAGAACTCCCCCCCGGGACTCCTCGACCCTGGCAGGAGGAGAAAGGGTCTGGGAAATGGAGGGCTCCCCCCTGGTTGATGAGAGAGTGGTTTGGGAGCATCTGAGTGGGCTCAACGCACACAAATCCATGGGTCCCGATGGGATGCATCCATGTGTGCTCAGGGAGTTGGCAGAGGTGATTGCCGAACCGCTCTCTATCATCTTTGAAAGGTCCTGGAGAACAGGAGAGGTGCCTGAAGACTGGAGGATAGCCAATGTCACTCCAGTCTTCAAGAAGAGCAAGAATGAGGATCCAGGAAACAACAGGCCAGTCAGTCTCACCTCTGTTCCTGGCAAGGTGTTGGAACAGCTCGTTCTGGATGCCATCTCCAAGCAGTTGGAAGAGAAGGTTATGAGGAGTAGTCAGCATGGATTCACCAAGGGGAGTTCGTGCTCGACCAACCTCGTTGCCTTCTATGATGGCATCACCAGCTGGGTAGATGGGGGGAGAGCAGTGGATGTCATCTACCTTGACTTCAGCAAGGCTTTTGATACTGTCTCCCATGACATCCTGATAGCAAAGCTGAGAAAGTGTGGGATAGAGGAGTGGACAGTAAGGTGGGTTGAGAACTGGCTGACTGGCCGAGCTCAGAGGGTGGTGATCAGCGGTGCAGAGTCCAGCTGGAGACCTGTGACTAGCGGTGTTCCCCAGGGGTCGGTGCTGGGTCCGGTCTTGTTCGACATCTTCATCGACGACCTTGATGAGGGAATAGTGTCCGCCCTCAGCAAGTATGCTGATGACACAAAGCTGGGAGGAGTGGCTGACACGCCAGAAGGCTGTGCTGCCATTCAGCGAGACCTGGACCGGCTGGAGAGAGAGGCAGGAAGAAACCAAATGAGGTTTAACAAGAGCAAGTGTAGAGTCCTGCACCTGGGAAGGAACAACCGGACGTATCAGTACAGGCTGGGGTGCGACCTGCTGGAGAGGAGCTCTGAGGAGAAGGACCTGGGGGTCCTGGTGGACGACAGGTTGGCCATGAGCCAGCAGTGTGCCCTGGTGGCCAAGAAGGCCAACGGGATCCTGGCGTGCATTAAAAGGAGCGTGGCCAGCAGGTCAAGGGAGGTGATCCTCCCCCTCTACTCTGCCCTGGTCAGGCCTCACCTGGAGTACTGTGTCCAGTTCTGGGCTCCCCGGTACAAAAAAGACAGGGATCTCCTGGAAAGAGTCCAGCGGAGGGCCACAAAGATGATACGGGGCCTGGAGCATCTTCCCTATGAGGAAAGGCTGAGAGACCTGGGTCTGTTCAGCCTGGAGAAAAGAAGACTGAGAGGGGATCTCATCAACGTGTATAAATACCTGAGGTGTGGGAGACAGAGGGATTTGGCCAACCTCTTTTCAGTGGTTTGTGGGGACAGGACAAGGGGCAATGGCCACAAGATGGAGCATAGGAAGTTCCATACCAGCATGCGAAAGAACTTCTTCACGGTGAGAGTGACGGAGCACTGGAACAGGCTGCCCAGGGAGGTTGTGGAGTCTCCTTCTCTGGAGATATTCAAGGCCCGTCTGGACGCCTACCTGGGCAGCCTGCTCTAAGGAACCTGCTTTGGCAGGGGGGTTGGACCCGATGATCTTTCGAGGTCCCTTCCAACCCCTTCGATTCTGTGATCTCTTCTGCCCTGAAAGACTGCTGTGACAGATGGAGCCCGAAGTCAGTCACGGACTATGCAGACTCAGTGGACATTCTATATACCATAGATGAAAATAGTGATTAATTAGAAGGTATTGGAAAGGGTGTAACCTGAGCATGACGTAAATGGTATGAAATAAGGGGTGGATATCTGTCCTGGTTTCAGTTAGGACAGAGTTAATTTTCCTCCTAGTAGATGGTAGGGTGCTGTATTTTGGGTTAGGATGAGAAGAGTGCTGATAACATGCTGATGTTTTAATTGTTGCAGAGCAGTGCTTACACCAAGCCAAGGACTTTTCAGCTTCTCGCTCTGTCCTGCTAGCGAGCAGGCTAGGGATGCAGCAGGAGCTGGGAGGGGACAGACCCAGGACAGCTGACCCAAACTGGCCAAAGGGGTATTCCATACCATCTGACGTCATGCTGAACAATATATAGGGGTGGCTAGCGGGGGGGGGGGGCAGCTGCTCGGAGATAGGCTGGGCATCGGTCAACGGGTGGTGAGCAATTGCATTGTGCATCACTTGTTTGTACACATCATTAGTAGTAGTACTATTATTATTATTATTATTATTTTCCTTTCTTTTCTGTCTTAATAAACTGTCTTTATCTCAACCCACAGGCTTCATTTTCCTGTTTCTCTCCCCCATCCCAGAGAGGGAGGGGGGAGGGTGAGCAAACAGCTGTGTGGTGCTTAGCTGCCGGCTGGGTTAAACCACAACAGAGACCTGGTCAGGTTGCCCAAGGCGGCTGCGTGCCCCACTGCCTCCTGGGAGAAGGATTCACCCTGCTCACCGGAGGCTGGAATACCCTGCCATCACTCTGCTCCCCTGCGGCACTCATCTCCAGTCCCTCCCGGCAGCGCCTCCAAGGACACTAACATACTGGCGGCAAGATGTGAGCAAGGATCTGGTAAGGCACTCACCCAGGCCTGGTGCGGCACACAGCCGAGACGGATCCTGCCCTGTCTCCACCACTCTGTTGCCTGAGCCCTCAGGCTCCCCCAGATCCCAGGGGTACCCAGCACAGGCTGCCAGACCTTTGGACTCCCCAAATGCCCAGCCCTGGGTCAGCACCTGCCTTCTGCTTCCCGCTCTGACTTCACTCCCCTCTGACTCACCCCCTCCTCCTGCCTGACTCACCCATTTTACCATGGCCGGCCACGGGTGTCAGGGCAACGCCACAAACTCAGTGAGGCAGCAGAACTGGTGCCAAACCCCACTTCTCCCACAGCGCCAGCGCTGCTGGCTCAAGGCCACTTCAGGGCAGCAGCAGGGCCAGCCAAGAGCAGGAGCGCTGCCATGCATACGCACTGCCAAGATAAGGAGCGAGGCTGGGGGCAAGCTTCCTCCAGGCTCTGATGCTGCCTTCCAGACAAACCCGGTGGTTTTATCAGCCCTCTGGCAGCCTGACCCCACCTCTGACTGCTGGAGGGACACCCGGCAGACCTGCCTTGGGTACAGCCCGACATGCACGCTTCCGTGCTGCACCTCTTCCCAGTTTGGCTTTCTGGGGTGGAGAGCTTCCTTGGCTGACATCAGCCTCTGGAAGGGACCAAAGCAGCCAGAGGTGACAAAAGGCAGATCACCCATCACCGCTCCCACTGGGGAGCAGCTCCACAGAGCAGAGCACATCCATCTGTGTCAAGGAGCACACAAGAGAGAGCGGGCACGCGGGGAAGACACGGATGTGTGCATACACCTGGGCTGCGGAGCTGCGCCTCTCCCTGCTGCAGCCTCATGGCTGGAGGATCCATCTCCTACTGAGAAAATCTGCCTTCTCAGGGCAAAGAGAATCAAGACAAGCCACACAGCTTCTCCTGCAGGCTCCCATCAGGATGCTTCGCTCCCCAGGGGCAGCAGGGTGGGAGATCCACAGCACTCACCATGCGCTATCAGTGCGGCCAAAGGCACAGCCAACACCATGGTCATGGTGTCACCAAGGTCACAGCACTGGGTAAGTGCCTGAACAAACCAGCAGCCACCAGCAGGACAGGCCCAGCAATTTAAATGCACATGCTTAAATCAGGCTCTGAAAAGAAGGGCTTCCCAATAAGCCCTGTGGAGGCTAGGAGAGCAGAGAGAACCTACAGAGCTCTTAAACAAGAACATGCCCTCATGCAGGGGCACTGCTCCGATTTGAGCCTGATGGTAACAGTGTCCTGACGGCCCCCCATTTGTGAGTAACAGAGGTGTAACACCCTATCCATAACAGCACCCTTCAGCCAGGCTGGGAGGGGATCAGATGGGAAAGAGCCACGCTGCTCTCAGTTCTGACATCCCTCCCACACCAGAGATCCCTTGTAACTCTTGTGTCCCCCCCTTATGCAGCCCACGTGGCTAAAGAGTGGCAGAGCATCCTTCCAAAGTACAGTGACAGGACCTTACTGCCTTGAAACAGTACACTTCAGGGCAGCAAGCTGGGAACTGTCAGCAGAGAGATTTATTCACCCACCTTTAAGTCAGTGACATGGTTCTGCTGCTCAGGTGATGTCAAAGGGCAGCGTGAGAAGTGAGGATTTGGAGCAACAACAGAGGGAGAAGTTCAGGCTTTCTGAATGCAGATGCTAAGCAGAGAGAAATACGTGAACTTGATGCTTCTGCTGAAATGGTTCCTGTTAACAAGGGCAGGCATACAGATTGCTAGTCTGACAATGAGCCATCTACCAAGGTCAACAGAGGATGTTATCACTTCCAGGAGCCCCAAACCAAACCCTTCATTTCTGGGTTCCCCTTTCCCACAGTGGCTCTGTGCTCATCTCCCTTCATGGTGCTTGAAAAAAATAGAGCAGCCACAAGGCTGCTAACTTAACTGGTGGCTGCAGTGACCCAGTCGGAGTTGCCAGCACGAGGACAGAGGCTGTAACAGAGCCTGTTCCCGTCCCAGCATCTCCTCTCTGCCAGGATCCAGGGAGATGAAATAGCTGGAGCTGGCACCCAGCACTCATGGAGCATTCCCTGGAACCACTTTCCATCTCCTAGACAAAGTCCAGTGAAGTAGCAGCCCTTTGTTCCAAAAAATCACATCCAAGGTCATCCGATCCAATGTAAGGACCAGATGTGGAATTTCTTTAAATAAAAGCTTAGATTAGGGGGTGTACCCATGGCAAGGGATGGAGTTGAATGGCCAAGTGCCTGCTAATCCAGCTTGAAAGTTTTAAGCTTCCTTTTCTGGTCAGTAACACAAATCTGAGTTTACTAAAATTGGAAAGCCCACCATGTGGCTTGTAGCTGGCACTCACCCTTCCTGCAAGCTGCAAACCCCTATTGTCTTGGCAGCCACAATCAAACCTCCCTGTGCAAAGGGATGCTCTTGTTGACTCAGCACATCCTGCAGCCCTCCATACACATCCTGGGTGGGCTGGCTCGCACCAGCCGAGGCTCAAGATGGAAACAAGCTGTGCTCTCTTCCCACCTTGCTGTGGGAAGGGAAGTGGAGGTTTCTGCCATCCATCCCTTCCCTAACTTTTTCTGGTCCCTCTGTTGCTGTGCCCCACAAGGCACCCAGCGCAGATGACGCTAAGCGGAAAGGCCAGGATAGGAAAGCAGCCAGACTTAGGCTTTCCTGCTGAACTACACATGCAAAAATCCACTTTTAGCCTGGGCAGGCATTTAAAAGCTTTCTGACAAAGCAAAACATGCCTGCAGGCTCTCTTCTGCATTTTAGAGATGGCCTCCCTCACAGGCATTGCCTTGCACCCTCTGCTCACCCTGCAGCACTCACCGGCACAGAGCAGGCAGGAGCAGCCCAAGCACTGGCTGCATGGGTGATGCCATAAATCCAGCTGCCACCTGTGGGGCAGCTGCAAGTGCCCCCTTGCCCCACACTTTTGAATAGTGCTTACAAGATACCTGGATGCCCCAGTGCTAGTCCATTCAGCCAAGGCAGCCTCGCCACTTCCCCATGGATCAAAAGCCGGTCTCCTTCCAGCAGACAAGGGCTCCTTCTTCCTCCTTTGGTCCAACTAACTTTACACCAGGATCCTTCCCAGGAAGCCTGTCCCCCTGTATTTAACCCCCCACTCCTCCAGACAGAAGCTCCTGCTATTTTTGCCCTGATCAATTCAGCTGCATGTTATCACCCTGATTGGGATACCCAGAGACCTCGATGTGCTGTTGGGTCCTTCCCTCTCAGCCTCCCCAGGCAGCAAAGCAATTCTCCACTGCAGAAAGGATGATTGACATGTTCACTATCAGCCTCAAAAGCAGGGGTGGGAATAGCACAGCTTAAACACTTTCACATCAAGGAGTGAGATATAGGGGAGAAAAAAAAAAAAAAAAAAAAAATCAAGCCACCCCAAAATGTCAGGATAGAAGGTTTGAACTGAGCAGACAATCCCAGCCTCCCAGCCTTGTGTTCAGTGCTCATTTGTCTCGGGATACAACTGAGTTTTCACTCTGGTCTTAAAGCTCCCCAAGAACTCGCCCTCACTGATTTCCACAATCTCCTCTCTCTCTGCCCCACTTCCAACAGGGACCTCAACTGCTGCTGGCTCCCAGCAAAGGGATCTCCATGACCTTTGTAATTCAACACACTCAAAGGCTCAATCCCTTCCCTCTATTCCTGTCCCAACTTTAAAAGCCCTCTTTGTTCCTGCTACAAACCCTGCCCCATGACTGTGGTTTAACTCTTGGGGCACTGCCTCACATACAAAGTGCTTCACAGAGGCATGGCAGGTTCCGACAGCCATGGGACCTATGGAAGAGCTGTGCTGACAATCTGCTGGTGGCTGACAGGATGCAGAATAAGACCCCTTTGACCATCCTCACCCTCATCCTCAATACTATCCACTGCCAAGCAGTGCATGTGGGGACTCTGCCCCACGCTGCTGCAGCAACACTGGGGTGGGAAGGATTCATGGCTCTGTACAGTGCCTGTCCCATTTAGCAGGTTTATTACAATCTGTGCCACAAGCAGGCAGATTTGGGGCCACAAAACAGGAATGGGAGTGAGGAAGGAAGCAGTGGGACCGTGCACTCCCCTCATCACTCCTGCAAGGACCCCTCTGCTCCTGCCCGCAGCTGCAAAGCGCAGACAGCGAGGGATGCCACAGAGCTCCTGCTGCAGCCTGCACGTAGGTGAGAGCACTCCTGACTCTGGCCTGAGCAGGTAAGCTCTGACCCATGCCCGAGCAGCACCCCGTGAATCGGACACCAGCAGAAGCAGGGCCACGGGACCATCCGCGATCTTACACCCTGCACGTGGGTGAGCAGAGGGGATGGGAGATGCAACCAGCCCTCCCTAGCCTAGCAGGATCCCCAGCACAGGAGAAGACAGCGTGGGGCAGGGCTGCTCTGCAGCATCCAAAGATGCTAGCTCTGCGGCTGGGTCAGAGCAGAGCTGCTTTGCAGCACCCCAAAACACCACCTTCACAGCAGACAAGGCAAGCTTGCGCCACAGCACCCCCAAACACCACCTCTGTAGATAGGGTGCTGCAAGGTGGCCCTGCCCCATCCCAAAACACCATTTCCTACCAGCTGCTGCAACTTCCCCTCCACCCCTTACCAGTCTGGTTCTGTTCCTCCCCGCCTCACAGGGAAACTGATGCATGGCATGCTGTCCCTGTCCCGGGGAAAAGGAGCAGATGGGCAGCACCCAGCACTGGGGAGCAGGACAAGGGTGGTGTGGCCCGCATCAGGTTGTCACCCCATCACTGGCCAGCCCCTGGGTGAGAGGTGTCCTTGCTGTAGGGCCAGCACAGTGCGTCCCCACAGGACAGGGCAGCAGGATAGGGTGGGAGGCACTGGGTGTTGAGTGGGAGGGCATCATCACAGCAGCAGCTTCGTGGCATGGAAAGCTCCTGGTCTCTGCACCACTCAGCCTGGCCCAAAGTGCCCCTGCTGCTCCTGCAGGAGGAGCAAGAAATTGCAGTGGTGCCCATCAGTAAATGGGGGGAAAACAGAAGCTTTCTGCCAAACAAACCTCAAGAAAGAAGTCAATCCATTAGCAGCATACAGCAGGTGCATGTAACTCAGCCAAGAAAGGTAACACCACATAGGAACCAAAAAATTAGAGACCCAGAGATTGCATTATAAAACAGAAGAATGCCCTGGCTCCCAAAAGGCTAGTAGGGGGCTGGATCACCACCCATCTACTCTGTAAACAGAGGCTAATGATAAAGATTTGATCATTTAGGCTCCAGTTCAGACATTTCACTAATGCTATTGAAGTTACTCTTTCTCTGTTGCATTTATCATGACCACAATGAGATTAAGTGCCCAGCATTGCCATCCAGTTCACCAGATCTGCCAAATGGGAAAGCAAAGCTCATGCTGAAGATGCACAGCTATCAGGCACTGCTCATCTACAGATCTCCCGGCATCTTCCCCGAGGTTTCTGTCTCCTGGTTGCCTCGCTCCCATCCTCCTGGGGACTGCAGAGCAAACCCTTTCACCCTCCCAGGGACATGCATTCAGGTGGCATTTGCTTTTGTTGCCACACAAAGCATAATGTTACTGCCAATATCCTTGCCCCAGCTCTGCTTCCCAGGGCACAACGTTAGATTAAATTAATTATCCCCTATCGCTTTATAGCATAGTTTTTTCATTTCTCTCTTAACACACATCTGAGACATATCAAGTTTCAGACAAGCTCACTCTAAAGGAAACTCCCCACTCTTTCCTTACAAGGATTTATACAAGCAATACCTTTTCTTTTTGGTACTCCTCATGGAGGTTCACTTAAAGACAGAATTTGACTTTTCTCCCTGTACCACCACTTTGGTCACACCTTTCCCAGGCTCTGGAGAGCAACATTCTCACCACTGCTCACACAGTGCAGCTCCACCAGCAACATTTGAAGTTAGGCTGTAAGGAAGCTTTCAGGGGTGAGATGCCTTTTCCTTCCCAAGAAATGAAGGCAGGCATTTCCTGGTAAACTGCTCCTCCTTGCTTCCAGCCTCTGCTACACGACAGGCCTCTGATAGCAGCTTCCTACCAGAAGCATCACTGCGTTTTGTTCAGTTACTCTACCAGTAAGATAGCGTAGGGAAACAGAATGAGAGAGCTGTTATTGATAATAAATCACTCTTACTGAGCTGCCAGGAAGAGAGATACACAGGAGAAAGGGAGAGGCTATTTCCAATCTGAAGCCTGCTTCCTCCACAAATTCAAGCCACGAAACAGCCCTTCAGCTGCAGGAAACAGGCACGGCAGCCAGAGGAGCACTTTCAGGCTGGCAGCTTGGTGCCACGACTTCTGGCTCTCTCCACCAAGTTTTATCACCTGGCCAGGACAAACCACTGCAAATACCTTTAGAACCCAGACTGGCATTCTCAGGGAGAGGCAGGCCAACCAGCCCAAGACAAAAAGTCTGAGAACATTCCAGTTCCTCAAAGTCTGCTAATATTTTTGGCTCTTGCAGGCTCCTAGAAAATGAATTGAAAGCAAAGCTCAGACCTGTCACTTGATGCCACAAGTGCTTTCTTTTGCTGGCAGCCACAGCAGAGAGGACCTCAGGAATTACCCTTTGTACACTGCTGGCCCAGCTTGACTAATCCCAGCAGTAAGGGAAGCACAGTATGGAAAGGACACAAGTGCCTGCTAACTGTTTTTACTATGCCCTCTCTGCACAGCCACAGAATTGCTGTCTGGCAGCAAGAAAACCCCAGAGCAGTGAGTCCAGACATGCTTCCCCCAGGTTTCAGTTGAACAAATAGTTGGCTCTTGCAAACTATTCTTTACACATCTTCCAGACAGGACAATCTGTACAGCACCGCTGGGCTTGACTATCTTCTCACAATTTAGGGAATGCAGGTAGCAGCGCCCACCAAGGCATATTTTCCTTCTGGACCCAACGATTTTTCATGTCCCTGCTGAAGTCCCCAGCGGTCTTTCAGCAGCGGCACCATTAAGGTTGCTCCTGATGTCCAAAAGGTCACTGGCCATTTTGTCAGAGTGATGCTGCTCAACAAAGTGTCCCCATCTGGCTCCACACAAGCATGCGTGTCCCAGAGCCGCTGAGGCGATGGCAGCAAAGCGCAGCACGTAACCCACACAGTACTTTCCAAACCTCAACGCTGCAGCTCAGCCAGGAGGAAATCTCTCTTGGCTGCCACTCCCTAAATGCTTATTCCAGCATGGACGCCTAACTCCTCCCCAAATCGGGAGCTGATGTGACCCCACTGCCTTTGGGCTTTTCTGATCTTTTGTGCTGCACTTAAAAATGCAGTGTGAGGAGACAAGACAGAAAAATGGGGAGCAGCACTTCAAAGACGACACGGTTATAACTCATCAGGTCACAGCACCCAGGACCTTGAGTCTTAGACAAGGATCTCAGCATGCAAGGTGCTGTATAAATGGAAAAAAAAACACTCTCTGCCCTACAAACCGGCAATCCACGCCCCAACACACATACACACACCGCACAGCTTTATCCACTCAGCCCTGCCACCGCTCCATGATATTTCATAGCACTTCCTGGGGCCTCAGTCTGGAGGAAAGATCAGAAGAAACAGGCTGCACAAATGGGGTCAGAGGGAACTACTGCTTGGCTCAGTGGATTTTGATCACTCTGCCACCGTCCATGCCTGTAACATATTGCAATGCCAACTCTTACACCAAGTGCTGAAGGTCACGTGCGTTAAGAACAGTGCTCGAGCTGATGATCTGAAATTGCCCTCAACATCAGGTATCAGTGTCTCAGCTTCCCCCATGGGAAGGAAGCTCCAGCTGGCAGTGCAGAGCAAGCTGTTCCCCTTCGCGAAGGAAAGGGAACTTTCTTGGGAGCCTGAGGGAGGAAGCACACAGGTATCTGCTGCAGGCAGCTTTCACTTCAGATCCAGGGTCCAACTTTCACCTCCTTGTTTGCTCTCCCTTGGGAACATCAGGATCTAGAGCCCAGGGCACATTTTACAAACAAGTTCAACTCATTTGGGAGCTTTAAGACAGCTGGAACTACAGCACTGGACAGAGATGGGCAGCCCATGCAGGTCTTAAAATCACCCTAGGGCCTGACACAGACACTATGGTGGATTGCAAATGGTGAAAATGGTTTCCAGGAGAATTTCTGAGGCTTTGTACCCTGGTTCAGAGCTGGAAGGAGGGGTCAGAGCTCAGGCAAGCGCCATGACAATTGTGAACGTAGGGCTGTTTGGGCATCCTTTCCCCTCCAGCTTTGCCTGAACATCCTGGTCTCAGATGAATCCTGACCGCAGGCACCACAGCAGCACGCACCATCCTATAACAACCCCACGTCTGACCAGCATCAGTTCAGAGCATCCTCTGAAGGCAGGGCAGACTCCTCCCTCCCTCGTGCTGGGCTGGGGGCAGAGCACTGTAATCCACTGCGAGCACTGACCTTTGGAAGGTGTAATGAGAGAGGTTTACAGCTCACACAGTGATCCATGTCAAGATGGGCAAGCTGTGCTTGCAACCAGCTAGTCCTGTCCCCCTGGCTCACACCCAAGGCTTTAGGCACTTTTCAGAGGACAGGTCAGGTCTCAGTCACACTCATATTACAGCCAGGCTGGAGCCTGACTTCCTGACCCCTTCTCTCCATGCAGCCATATGAATGGCAATGATGTTCCCTGCTTCCTTTAGTACCAGGAGCTGGCCCTATGCCAGCCTCTGGCAAGGGGTCTGCCCAAAAGCAGCTTCAGAATTGCTCAATGCCTCCCTTACCTGCCCAGAGGATGGTCTCAGACCATATCACAGGGCTCATCAGTGTCTGCTCTCCATTAGAGTACAGCTACCCCGCAGCAAGGCAAACCAGCTGTGCAAGATGTACGGTGCGGTACGGGGCCCGGCATCTTTGAAAGATGCAGGCACGGCAGGACCCACTTACATTGATTAACTGAGGATGAGCAAGGGCAGCAGAATGCCATGCTGCCCTCCATGATTCAGTGAGAGGGCTTAGAAGACCGGTTTCCCTCTGGCTGGGCCTGCTCTGTAACTCAAGGCTTCAACCTGAGCAAACAGGAGCTGCCTGAGCTGGACAAAGTACCACAGCCACTCGCCCTGAAGCTGCTCCCTGGGGAGGACGGCTGCAGGGGCCAGTGGGGCACAGAGCCCACGGCAGGAGGGGGCCAGGGCTGCAGTGGGATGCACAGCTGGCCCAGCGCCACCGCACAGGCTGCCGAAAGCTCGAGTTGCCATGGCAATCCCCCCAGCGCACCCTGCTGCCCCCCTCCTTTGTCTCTGCTCACCCAAGCCTTGCTGTCCCCTCCCCACCATCCCACACACCAAACCTCCATACGGCACATGAAAGCCTAAATGTGCTCCAAAAAAAAACCCAAGGAAGAAGGGAGGCAGGCAGCCCCCACAAGCCCCCATCCCAGCCCGCTGGGTGGGCACGGTGCTCAGGCCAGACCCAGGCACATTGCCCCACCTGGGTGACAACATCCCCATGGTGACATGCAGCCCCTGCCCAGCCTCCCGCTGTCGCCAGCAGCACAACGTGTGGCTTTCTGCACATCAGAAAGCCCCCTGCAGCTCCTTCTACCTTGTGGCAGCACCAGGTTTGATGGAAACAGAGGTCCCAGGTTCTTCTCGCCACAGCCCAGCAGAGGTCTCTAGGGCAGCCAAGTCTCTGCTTTCCAGTCCAGCCCATTTCCACTTTAGGCAGTTCTGTTCTGCTGCACTTAACCTTGCTGTGGCTTGAACAGGAGACAAGATCCTGATTCGCTTCCTGTCCTAAAAACTGTTGTCTACTGTTGCTATGTGCTGTTAAATGGTTACTCAACCCAGCGTGCAAGCAGAGCTCCTCTCTGACACAGGCACAAGATGCAAGGAAAGACAAAGGACCCTGCTGAGCCACATTCAGGTGTGATACCTGCCCGTATCTTTAGATGAATTCATTTAGTGACCTGACAAGATGGATAAAACAAAACTTCTAAAAGCTCTGCTTCCCTCACTGCTACTCCTCCCTCCTCTGCCCTTCCCTATATCACGTAGGGCCCACCACAACGGGTTACATCACTTGAGGGTTATAGCAGAAGCTAGCAAAGCCTCGGTCCTCATCCAGGATGAGTCATGGAGCTCAGGAGAACATGCAACTTCCTTTTGATACCATCAAACAAGTCTTACACAGGCTAAAAATAAAGATGGGCCAGAACTACAGAGCTACATCTTGCCTCAACACAGAACTCGGCAGAGCTCAGTGCTAACCTCAGCTTGGCTGAAATACATGACAACAATCACCTGAGCAGGTGGAAACCAGAAAGGGCAGAGGGGCTGAAAAGCCTTGTGTGTGCAGATAAGGGAGAGGCCTGGAGGCCTCACTGTGTGCTGTGCTAGTTTGGAGGATGTCAGCAGCAGATGCTGTGCAGCCACCCAGCCATGAAGAGAAGGTCAGAGCCCTGCTCTCATGGGTCTTGGAGCATTTCCACACCCAAAGCCTTCACGGAAAACTGCATTTGCTGCTGGATGCATCCATCCTGGGCATTCTGGGCACCACAGCACAAGAAGGACATTAAACTGTTGGAGAGTGTCCAGAGGAGGGCAACGAAGATGGTGAAGGGTCTAGAGGGGAAGATGTATGAGGAGCGGCTGAGGTCACTTGGCCTGTTCAGCCTGGAGAAGAGGAGGCTGAGGGGGGACCTCATTGCAGTCTACAACTTCCTCGCGAGGGGGAGTGGAGGGGCAGGTGACCTCTTCTCCGTTATCACCAGTGACAGGACCTGCGGGAACGGTGTTAAGCTGAGGCAGGGGAAGTTTAGGCTGGACATCAGGAAGAGGTTCTTCACCGAGAGGGTGGTCGCACACTGGAACAGGCTCCCCAGGGACGTAGTCACTGCACCAACCCTGTCTGAATTTAAAAAGCGATTGGACTGTGCACTTAGTCACATGGTCTAAACTTTTGGGCAGACCTGTGCGGTGCCAGGAGTTGGACTTGATCCTTATGGGTCCCTTCCAACTCAGGATATTCTATGATTCTATGATCCAAGGTGACAGGAACTGACTGCTGTGAACGAGAGATGCTAAGTTTTTGGCAGGCAAAGGGTGGAAAGCTGATGGTTTGCAGGCACGCAGTGTGTGGGCACCCACAAAGCAAGGTCCAAAGGGTGCTTGGCATGAGGCTGAAAAAAGGAAGGTCACACCTACATCTGATATGGAAAGGATTTGGCTTAGACACTTTAGGTAAGTGAGGAATTCAAAGTTCTTCCCAATCCCCAGCACACTATCCCCCTGCAAAACCTTTACACTCTAGCATACAGGACTCTTGCATAGCAGGATTGCACACAAATAGGAACTCGGGGAAATCGGCAATATTTGGAGGCCTAAAATTAGCCCCAGCAGATGATCCTCTGCTCCATTCTTGGGAGCAGTGAGAACTGAACAAGGATCCAGCTGTCCCAACACTCCCAAGAACAGGATCTTTGAATGCCCACCCTACTTGCAGCAGAGATGGTAGGGCAAAGAGGGGATTCTTTGCATAACTCCAGTGCCAATACTCATGAGGAACCCAGGGCCCCATCCCTGAAGGGGGAGCAGCATTTCCTTGAGGTTTCCTGTGTAAAGAGGACCTACTGGTAAGACTAAGGGACAATGGCAGCCTAAGCATGCTAAGAGCAGGCTGACTGATGCTAGGCTGACCACTTTCTGCTGAACATCTAACCCCGGCTTTATTAGCTCTGAGTTTGACAGCAGGGCATCGCATCCCCTTCCTGATGGGGGCACTGCAAATCTATCCAAGGGTCTGCCAGCTGTACCAGACTACTGCCAGCTGCACTCACCTGAGCTAACAAAATTAATTCAGCCCAAACGTAAACTCACTGATATCATCTGGGTTAGGTGATATCCAAGCCACAGAAAACAGGTTCATGCTACGACCAGGTACTGGGAGAAGTTGTTGCATTACACATACACGGGAGGTTTGCCATCTTGGGAAGTATCAAACTATTTGGTCAGCAGATAGAAAATAAAAAGTGGATCCAACGTGGTGATCCTTGCGTTAAAATGCCTCTTGTCACAAGGCAGGTAAGCCCTGAGAGAGTATTGTGAGCTTGGTGGATGGGGATCTGCAAGCAGCCCCAGCAAAACACACCTCTTCTCTGGTCGTAGCCACATAATACATCTCCTTTCCATCATTAAGAAAGATGTAGGATCCCAGCAAGGAGCAGGCATTAGTGACTGCCACACCTCAGCTGGATAAAGGGGCTGCTCTGCTGCTACCACACCATGTGACAGGGAGTTTGCATGAAGGACTCCTTCCTTCCCTCCTTTTAACTTCCCAGGTGAATCTACCCCTGCCTCACTGCCTGCGGGTTCCACCTCAGCATCAGGCTGAAGGAAATGGGAAAGAAAAGATGGCCTGAGGCCCAGCCTCCACTTGTCTCTGGCCTGGCCCCAACCTTCCTTGGCAGACACTGAGAGGAAGAGCCGCACAGCCTGGGCAGTCACATGCGCTGAACGGCGGCTTCCCCACGAAACCTCTCCTGGCCAAACTGCACCTGAGCTCTGGGCCAAGAGAGAGCCTTGCTGCGGTTCTCCAAAAACCAAAGTACAGGTGAAGGCTCCCTTCCCAAAGACCTTCGCATTTCTGGTCAGTGGCAATACCAAGACTACTAGTCCTCCTGAAACACTTCACTGATACGCCATGGCTGAGAGCCAGGCTCCCTCCTAGAAGTACAAAGTCTCGGGAAAACACAGGCAGAGCTCAACTGGTTCTGACAGAAAGCAGGATCATGCCTCTAGTGAACTCTGGGTGAAGCCTTAGCTCTGTTTTTTCAAATGAAGGACAGCAAGCAGCAGAGCAGCAGCTGGGAAATCCTCCTGCTCAATACTGCTGGTGGACAGAAGGACAAGCTCAGTGAGCACCACAGACAGCAAGTTCTCAAGGGTTTAAAATACACCACCCTTGAGCTTCCAACTGCGTGCAGTGTTCAGCAGTCTTAGCAGCACAGGTGACACCCACCCAGGCTCCCTCAGCCACCCTGCCGGCCTGGGCAGTGTGAGCAGCTCCGTGACACCTGCTGTACTGAGCTGTCCCCAAGGACCAAGGGGAGGCAGGAGGAAAGCACGGCGTTCCTGGCCTTCCTCAAACTGTCCTGAAGAAGGAAGAGAAACCAGTAACGATCAAATGAGTGCTAACCTGGGCATAGGACTGAAGCAGACAGGAAAGGCAGCTCTCAGCACCTGCAGCATGATCTTGGGGCTGCTTGTTCTGGCTGCATTGGGTCACCTGGAAAGACAAGTGCACAGTGCAGAGATACACATTAAGCTCAGCTGAGAAATAACCTGCCCACACAAGATGACCTCCCTGATGCTGGCCGGTCAGTGATTGCTCATATCCCAAGCCAAGCAGTTTTATGGCCTGCACACAGCTCCAAGGGACCACAAGCATCCCCAGCATCATGAAGACCCCACAGTATCTCCTACCTGTGCTAAAGCCACCCCTCCAGCTACAACCTTCCCCTGTGGTTCCAGTTATCACCCTGTATGACTCCAGGTAGACGTGGTTGTTTCCCCCAGGAAGCCAGAGCTGGATCCAAGAGACAGCTGCTGAGGTTGCTGCCACTGTTCCCCTTCCCCAAATTCAGGGGGAAGCCTTGACTTTGCTCCTCCCTACCCTCCGCAGCCGTGCTTTGCTTCACCACACGGGCGCTGCCTGTGCGTCCGTGGGCACGCCAGGATATGGTTTAGTGATAAGCACAGCTTCTTGCTGTGCTCTCCCCAGGCTGCCTACCAAACCTCATGGCAGAGCCAAGGCAGGAAAGGCCAAACGCTGCTGCGAGGGAACTCGGAGCTCTCAGCAACCCAAAGAGACCCAGTCAAACCCAACGCTGTAGTGTTTCCCAGGCTACAGCAAAGGGGGAAAGCAACAACTGCTTTATAGAAATCTCCACGAGGTCAGCCAAAACTGTCACAAAGGTATTGTTTAAGACTCCTCCCTGGGCTCCCAGCGCTGCGATTACAGACTACCAGAGATAGCGCTGCGCAGAAGCTATGTCCTTGAAAACCAGGACAGTACCAGCCTCCCCAAAACCTGGCCTCACACTCCCCTAGCTACTAGGATGATCAGCAAAAGCTGGCTGGGTGCAGTCCCTGCTCCCCAGCCAGCCCTCTCGCGCTGGGCACCACTCTGAAGCGACACCAGCAGCCTGAATAATGGCAGCCGAGCAGCCGCGCTCTGCTCTACAGGAGCAGCAGTACAGGCTCAGCCTTTGCACCGTGACACAGATAGGCACCTACACACCAGCTTCCCGCTGCACTGGTCCATAAAACGACCGTGAAGGCACCCAGAAAGCTTCTGCTTGATGTTACCTGCTTGATGTTAGGTCAACCCACACCAGCATCCCAGGAGAGACGTCACCGGGATGCTGTGCTGCTGGTCACCAAGTCACCAGGACTATGGTTTCAGAGAGCTTACATACATACCAAGCCCCACTAAGAGCAACTTGTGTGTGCGTATAAATATATATGTTTGTATATACATTTAAAAGCCTCCATTGATTCCCTGCTCTACCACACTGCCTTTCAGGGAAGGTTGTGAGTGTGAGCATGCCTGTGACAAGAATTGCCTCGGACACAGCTGAAGTGCTGCCACCCACATACTGCCATAGCACAGGAAGCAAGAGCAACCTGTCCGATAGGGACTGGCAAAAACCCTTCCCAGGAAGGCAGCAATTACCCCCCGTGGGCTGAGGCCAGGAGATCTGGATTATCACTTCAGCTCCTGCACAAAGGGCTTTGCATCTTTGTTAACTTCCAACAACAATCACAGTGTTGGCATCAGCCCAGGCCCAGGACATGCGTTCATTACTAAAAAGCACTTCCAGCTGAATCGCTGACTGTACTTCTTGCAGCGCACAGGACTTCTCTGTAGGCTTCCATCCAAGTGCTGTTCTGCCACCGCACTGCTTGGCTGGGGGTGGTCCAGGCCACCAGGCAGGCGGCTCTGGCTGCAGACCACTGGCCTGTCCTGCAGCTCTCTGAAATGCAGAGCACGCGAACTCAGCTGCTGTTCACACAGGATTCACAATCAGATGGGGACAGTGACAGAAACGGGGGGAAAATTAATTGGCAGCTAAACATTGGCGAGGCCAAGAAAAGGAGACCATGAAGGAGAGGAGCAAAGAGAGGACAAAGATGTGCAAGGCAGCTTCCAGTCAAAGAAAACAGTTTTTAGAGCAAACCTTAAATTTTGTGAGACACGGTTCTCTGGAGGTTATAGCAACCTGGCTCACTTACCCATGAGCACAAGAGAAATGGAAAAACAAACTAAAAGCTGCTCAGAGAAGACGGCTGCAGGAAGCAGAGCTGCCAGGTGCTGCAAACAGGAGAACAGACCAGAAACGTGCAGCTGTTACCTGGGTGCAGGGACCCACGTGCTGGAGGGAGGGGGTCCCAGCTGTGATGTGAGATGAAAAGAAATCAGGCAAAACCTCCAAGAGAAGATTTTCACTGCAGAATCACCCACAATGACATCCTCCACAAGCCATCTGTTAACATACAAATGACTCCCTTTGGGATTTCACCCATGTTGCCCTTCACACCTGTCCTGCTTCAAACCTGACTCATTAATTCCTCCAGCCAGGGAAGTCTTCGATAACTTGATCACAGCTATGCTGACAGTCCTCTTGGAATACCATTTTTCTAAGCCATACAGCTTAATTTCCCTTTACACCTGCTGTCACATACATAGGGATGACATGTTTTCTCGTTCTGTACCCAGAAAGAATCCTGCCCCCCGGCACTGTGGATTTCCACACAGTGTGTGACAATGACACCAAATCTAGCACTAAAAGGGGACAAGCATGGAGAAGCATGGAGCAGTAAGGGCAGGTACAGGGCTGGGGAAGCGTCAGGAGTCTAGGAAAATCAATTTTCAGGAGCCAGATCAATACCCACCCCCCAAAACCATCCTCAGGCTCAGGAGGAAAACCTGAAAAAAATAAAAAATAAGCCTGGGTGTCTCTGCCCTTTGCTATGCAGAAACATGCCAGGACTAAACACTGATGCTGGACAAAAAGGAGGAAGACAGCAGTGTAGATGTGCCTCCCCACCCTCCGAGGCCAGCTGAACCCAGTGAGGGAGCTTCCTCCCCTCTCCTCGAGCCCAGGAGGGAGCAAGACCTGAAAACGCCGAGGGAACAGGGATGGGGAAAGCTCAGCACGTACCAGTGGGAGTGAACACCGCCTGGGTGCTTCACTCAGCTGCAAGGAAGCTGCCAGGACAGAACAGCAAACCCTAACAGTAAAATCAAAGCACCATGTTACTCCACATGGTCTGCCCCTACAGCAGCAGGGCCGAGCTCCCTGGCGAGCCGTGCCTCCACCAGCAGGCCCCCAAAACCCGGTACCCGAACAGCACCAACCGCGCAGGGGCGATGGCCACCGGGCTGCATGCCAGGAGCCGTAGTCCCGAGGCGGCCCCGCACCTCGCTCACACCAGCGCCACTCTGCCTACCAGGGTGAAACGGGGACAGCAGCGGGGCTTGGCCGGGCGACACTTCGCCCTGAAACCCTCGGGGAGGGGTTCTCCCTAGCCCCCTTGTCCCCAAACTCCCTGTCCCCTAAACCCTCGGGGAAGGCTTCTCCCTATACCCTTTGTTCCTAAACCCCTTGTCCTTAACCCCCCTGTCCCCAGACCGCCCGGTCACCGCGTGCACCCAGCCCCTACCGTCCCCTATCGGTAGCTCCGCATGCCCCCCACCCCCGGCAGACATTGGGCTCCCGCCCCCAGGTACGAAGCCCCCCGAACGTTCTGGAACTGGAGCGGAGGGGGATTAACCCCTTCGGTGCCGGCCCGGACCCACCAACGCCGCTGCCGCAGCCCCAACTCCGGGCGTTCCTTCCGGGTGCGCCTCAGGGCCACGCCCCCCAGCTGCCTCCGCGCCGCTGATTGGTGAGCCGGGCGGAGGGCGGTGCGTGGAGAGGGGAGAGGTGAGCGGACGAGGCCAATGGGAGAGCGCGGGGGCAGTGACGCGAGGAGCACGGAGCCCGCCCCCTCCACGTGCGGGTGTGTGATGACAGCGGGGAAGGGGCAGCCCCTCGCTGGGAGGGTTCTCATTGGCTGGCGGAGGAAGAGGCGGGGCCTGACTCTGCGCTGGGGGGGAACAAGGGGGGGGGGGGGGGCGCTGCCGTCGCCGTGACCCCTAACTCCTGACTCGGCCCCACGGACCTGGCCCCATGGACACTCACCCCACGGATACCTACACCATGGACACAGCGTGTCCTGACCCCACAAGTTTGGTCTCCTGCCCTACAGACCCCCAGCCCCACAGACACCCACCCCACAAACACCCACCCCACAGACACAGCATATCCCAGCCCCACAGACTTGGCCTCCTGCCCCACAGACCTCCCACCCCCCAGCCCCACCAATGTGACCTTCCCCAGACACAACCCCACGGGTGTCCCCCTCCCCACGGACACAGTCCCACCTGGGCCCACCAAAGTGCCCCAAACCCCTATGTGACGCCAGTCCTGAGTGGGACGAGCCTGCTACCAGCCTGAGCAGTGCCAAGCAGGAATCGCAGGGGTATGAGGGAGGTGTGGAGGAAATGCAGCGTGAATCAGCCCCACGGCCGTCCCTGCTGCTCAGCCAGCCATGATGCTGCCCTAAAACCAGCAGGTTTGAGGCCAGCACGGGATGTTTCATGCTCGCCACGTGCAGGTGCTGGTTTCGGGGAGGAAGAGCCTGTCTGGTTTCCCCCACTCGGTCACAGCAGGAACTGCCTACGTGGCAAAATTGTCCCCTTCTGTCCCTCAGCCCCATGCGCCAGCTCTGCAGGACTGGTGTGGGGCTCCAGCATCTCACCGAGGACGTTGCAGAGGCTGTGGAAGCTCCCCGTGGGCTGGAACCACTCGGTGCCCATCCTGTGGGCATGGTGCAGGCTGTGTTCACAGCTTGGGCCCCTCACTACAAGAAGGACATGGAGGTGCTCGAGAGAGTCCAGAGAAGGGCAACGAAGCTGGTGAGGGGTCTGGAGAACAAGTCTTACGAGGAGCGGCTGAGGGAGCTGGGATTGTTCAGCCTGGAGAAGAGGAGGCTCAGGGGCGACCTTATCGCTCTCTACAGGTACCTTAAAGGAGGCTGTAGCGAGGTGGGGGTTGGTCTATTCTCCCACGTGCCTGGTGACAGGACGAGGGGGAATGGGTAAAGTTGCGCCAGGGGAGGTTTAGGTTGGATATTAGGAAGAACTTCTTTACCGAAAGGGTTGTTAGGCATTGGAATGGGCTGCCCAGGGAAGTGGTTGAGTCACCATCCCTGGAGGTCTTTAAGAGACGTTTAGATGTAGAGCTTAGTGATATGGTTTAGTGGAGGACTTGTTAGTGTTAGGTCAGAGGTTGGACTGGGTGATCTTGGAGGTCTCTTCCAACCTAGATGATTCTGTGATTCTGTGGAAGTGGCTGAAACGAGCTCGGCATTAGCAAATGGTTAATGAGCCATTATCGGCCTCAGCAGGAACTAAACTGGAACAGCTTCAGTCACTGCTGAGCCCCATCCGAACGATCTGCTGGTTCAGCTCCTTGGCTGCAGGGAGATCTGGGTTCCTTTTTCCTCAACAGGAATAATACATCTCTGTGCATTGTGTGGGCAGCAAAGGATTAATAATGCCCCAAGTTATTTACCTCCTGCTTCAGAGTGCTTAGGGTTTGCGAGCGATGTCCCTGCCGAGCATGCTGTCCCTTAGCAACCTCCTCTGGTTTTTAAAACACAATTCCAGTTCCAAAAGCAGGATTAAGGAACGGGACGCCAGAGCTCGTGCTAACAGGCTTGGTGGGGTGAGAGCATTGCCTAACCCTTTCTGGGTCACTCTCCAGACAGGCACATTCTGCTTTTTCATCCTCTCTGATCTGCTTCCCTGCCCACAAACTCCATCGTGGCCATTTGGCGATGGATAAGCACAGGACTGTAGGGCTTCGGGGAGCGGTTAGAAAACCTCCAGAGGCTTGGAGGAGATGGAAAGAGAGGAAAGCTCCTGCATGAGCCATCCTGCCCCAGTGCACAAGGAGCAGTTTCCATCCCTGGCACTCAGCTCCACGCCATCGCTGTCCACCTCCCAGAGTCTCTCCTGCTGGAAGGGCCGGCAGCGGGGTATTTCCCCAGGAAGATGAGGTGTCCCGGGCAGCATGCAGTGCAACGACTGTATTGGGTCTGGCTGGTGTTGGAATAAAAATGTTGTTTTTGCAGAGTGTGAGAAACACTCTGTAGCCAATAACTTAGGCTCAGGCGAGGATCGCAGTGAAGTAGTAATTTATTCACAATTGCAATGGCGGGACTCCCACAAGCAGGAGCGCACCTACTAGTCACACAGTATGGTTTATATACTTTATTTCTCAACGACCTGGACCCTCTCCTGTTTCCCCATTGACTGGGTAATCCAGGTTCACAACCTATCCGATGCTTCACAGACAATGCATGGCCTTCAGTTGCCGGCCTGTTAAATTTCACATTTCTTTTGACTTTTTTACTGTTTGAAGTGGTAATGTTTCTTCACTTATCTGACTTGACTTGACACCGTGATTTTCACCTAATTGTTCTAAGGAGTCTGGTTGTCTGCATTTTACAAGGTCGCCTGCTAAGTTTTCTTATCACTGCAAGCATATCTCAATACCCCATTCCTTACCTTTAAACAATGTAACTCTGCAAAAACAACATTTTTATTCCCACAATTCCCCCCTTTTCTTCTTTATAAATTGTTGATTTTTGCAAAACTTTTCTCTAAGGTGTAATTTGGTAGATATCTTCCTCTTCTTCACTTTCTTTGCTTTCCATCTCCTCTAATATCATTACCTTATTTGAGTAAGGTGGTGGCTCCATGGTCATTTGTTTCAATAGTGCAGTTTCAATTAACCACTGTACTAGTCCTCTTACACAGGGGATAGTGCAACAACCAATGGCTGTCAGAACTCCTGCTACTACGATCAAGGATGTAAACATGGACACTACCATCCCTTTCCATTTACCAAACCAAGATTCCAACCGTCCTGTGATGGAAGTGCCTGTTCCTAAGTTTTCTGCCAATTCACTGGCAAGGGTGGTAAGCCCTTGCAATGCTCTAGTTACTGTGCCATCCGGGGCAGTATTGTTGGGTATAAAAGTGCAACAATGGTTGCTCAGTATCACACACACACACACCTCCTTTCTCTGCGAGCATCATACCTAATGCTATTCTGTTTTCCCAAGCCATTTTGCTGGTGGCATCTAGTTGTTCAGCGATTCCTCTTATCGCATCCCTTGTATAATTTATGAATCTCTGCTGATTATAGTAAATATAATTAATCCAATCCACATTCTTATTGATTGTTACCCACCAGAACAGTGACTCAAACCCTGCAGCAATTTGATTCCTGGCTTTCTGTTCATCGGGAACTCCTCTAGGCACCCCAATAGAATCTATGTACACTCTATCATCAAATGATATTCCTAAGCTTCTTTTACTTCTTCTGGGTATTTGTGATGATTCTCTTTCAAATGCCAGGGTGAAGGGTATAGCTAATTGAACAAGCGCACAAGTGCCTCCCCAATTAGATGGTAGGGTGGACCGTAAGATCTTCCCTCCACAGTACCACCAGAGATCTGCCCTGGGGATCTCAAGTCTTGAGCAGCTTCCCATCGAGTCCTTGGTAGCATTCAAGGTCCTCGTGCACAAGGCAAATTCTCCCAGATGCCGGGTAGCACTCACACCCTGCCGTGAGAGGCAAGCTGTATGGTTACCTATAGCTGTGGAGAATGCAGGGGGAACCCTGATATTGCTATCACGCAAGGAAGGGAACAGCAAAGAGAGAGACTTACAGGCCTCATTTCCCCAGGCAGCCTTTTCTTGGTACAATGCAATCATACATCGCATCCCCTGGGAATCCCTGGTCCACCCCAATGGGAAGGGCACTATCTGGGCAATCGGTCATCCCGAGGCACAAGCATAGCAATTGCTATGGCTGAGACTCTGGACAGTATATTTGACCCATTCTATCCAGGCATTCACATCCCCATACCCTGTTTCAATCTCAAATGTTTGAACTGCCGCATTTCAAAGAGGGCCTCCTGTTTTCTCTCCTGTTTTCTCCTTGAGTTTCTCCCTTTCTCTGGTGGCAATAGAGGATCGTTTCCATACAGCTGTTCTCAATCTGGCTGTTGGGTCTCTCCCAGTTATTTGTTCTCTCTGCTCAATTGTCGTTGGGCATTTAAATCTCCACAAGCTAACACCTCACAAGCATCAAACATGACGGATTGTGGTACATAACCCTCTGTCACAGTCACCCATATTTTTACGGGGTATCCCGTTTTACTATTATCTGGTCATGCCTTTTCCAAGCTGCCAATTGACCAAGGCCTTCTCTGAGGCCTACAATCACTAGAAACAAAATTAATAGTTGATTTTTCCCGTCATTATTTTTAACCCTTAGGTTTCCAATAATTATCAATACAAAGAATAAGATATATGTACACTACTACTAGAACAAAAATCCCTTGGGAGCACTTTGATTCGCTATAGGCCAGTCCTTTCTCTCACTTGCAAGCCACGCTCATTAGTTACCTGTGAAAATAAAAGGTTAGTTTACAATTGTAAGCTTTTATCCTGCTCAGAGTCCACTATGAGATTTTTCTCTTTGATTTCAACTTCCAACAAGTCTTCTGTAGGAACAACTTCCCAGGTACTAGGGTCAACAGGTGCCTTCACTCGAGTATAGTGAGTCCAACCTTTTTCTGCAGTTCTTACGGCTGTTTCAGTTGTTACTAGTACTTGGAAGTGTCCTTCCCATTCAGGCCGGAGTTTTGATTCTTTCCAGGTCCGAATCAGGACCCAATTTCCTGGGTGATGGTGGTGAATGGGGAATTCCAAAGGTGGGGTTTGAGCCAACAGCCCACGGGTCCTGAGAGATGACAAAGAAGAGGACAACCCCAGAACACAGCTCTTAAGATAACTCTCTCTTGTTTCGAATTGTGGTATCTCATCCCTTCTGACTAGATAGGGCAATCCGAACAGCATCTCATATGGTGAAATTCCTGTATCCTTTCTTGGTGCTGTTTGAACCTGGAGGAGTGCTAAAGGTAATCATTTTACCCAAGGAAGTTGGGTTTCTAACACTAATTTAGTTAATTTCTTCTTTAATGTCTGGTTCATTCGCTCTACCTTCCCAGAAGAGGAGGGGTGCCAGGGGGTGTGAAAATCCCACTCGATCTCTAAGGCCTGCATTAACCCTTGCAGTACTTGTGAAGGGAAATGACTTCCTTGATCTGAATCAATGTTTTCAGCTATCCCATATCTAGGGACTATTTGCTCCAGTGATACCTTAGCCACCGTGTTCACAGTGGCAGATACCGAGGGGAAAGCTTACACCCATCCAGTCACGTGGTCAATTAGGAGAAACAAGTACTTAAGTCTCCCTGCTTTAGGTAACTCAGTAAAGTCTACCTGTATACTTTGGAAAGGTCGAATCCCTGGCTCCCGTCCCCCTCTAGGTGGGTTACGGATGACCTTTTTATTTACCTTTTGACATATGGTACATCCTCTGCATATTTGCTTCACTAAAGTGTATATTCCTACACAGACATACTTTCTTAGCACAACATCACACATTGCTTGCACCTCCCAATGACTCTCTTGATGTAAAACAGCTAATATTTGCCTCATTGGTGCTTTATTCAGCGTTTCTCTCCCATCACGGAGTATGCATTTTCCCTCAGACTTCGTGGCTCCTGATTCCTTAAAAAAAATCTCTCTCTTAAAACTTTTTAGTTCTTTCTTAGTTTTCAACAATTCCCTGAATCCTCTCTGGATTTATTCTTCGTTTTCCCTCAGACATTAGATGCCTTAAATACCTGACTTCTCTTTCTACATATTGTAATTTATTTTTCAGTACTCCCAAGCCCTGCTTTCCCAGAAAGTTGAATAGCTTGTTAGTAGCTTCCTTCACAACTGTTTTCTCCTGTCCTGACAATAAACGATCATCCACATATTTGTAACAGTAATACCTCCTCGGGAGGTTGGAATTGCCCCAAAATCTGTTCTAGAACTTGCCCAAATAAATTGGTGGCCCTGTAAACCCCTGAGGTAAAACTGTCCATCTGTATTGTTGCTTCTGCCCCCATTTCAGGGTCTTTCCAGTCAGAGGTGAATATATCTTTGCTCTCAGGGCCTGAGAGCACTCCATTAATAACACCGTTATTCCAGTCTAACAATTTACTATTTGAATGCCCAATTTCATCATCAAATCCCTTCCCAACAAGTTAGTCCCTGCCTTGGGTACATACAATAATTGCCCAGTGATCATTTTATCCCCTAGTCTCAGCTTGGTATCCCCCAAAAGTGGCACTGTTATCCCAGCCCCTTCTACCCCCATCACTTTTTAGGGTTTCATTAGTTAATTTAATCCCTGATACTTTACAGGCCAGTAATGACCTAGCTGCCCCAGTGTATTGGGTTCGATGGCAAGGTTCTGGGGGGGCTGCAGTGGCAGCCCCTGTGAGGAGAATCCAGAAACCGCCCCGTGGCAGATAAGGGACAATTTCATCCAGCCCCAAAGGGGCCCACCACTGCCCAGAACCAAGCCATGAGCAACACAGTCCCTGCCTCTGTGAGAGCACATCCACGAAAACAAACAAACAAACAAACAAAAAGCTGCTGCTCAACAGCAGCTGGGAGAGGGAGGAGTGAGAAACCTCCCCGCAGACACCAAAGTCAGCACAGAAGGAGGGGGTGGAGGCGCTCCAGGCGCCAGAGCCGAAGCCCCCTGCGGCCTGTGGAGAGGCCCCTGGTGGAGCAGGCTGCCCCCCCTGTCCCCCCCTTCTCGATACTTGGGAAACTGACCAAACACCACAGCAAATATACCAAAACTTCTAGACTGTTACTTAGATAATGCCTTCATCCTCTTTCCCTGCTCATTCAACTTCAAACAGCTCTGTCAAACACTACATACCACACCTTTAACACCTTCAAGAACCCTTTTTAACACTTCTTTCTATCTTTCTCCAGCCTGTACTTTCACCAAAGGCTCAGTCATTGGCCAACTTAATTCCATACCTTTCTCCCTCCAGGATGCTGAAACAGCATATCAGTATACCAGATTTCATCCCATTTTCCTTCTCTCCTCCTTCTTCCACTCCGGATATTCCTATTTGAAGTGGCCAGCCTGGCCACACTTCAAAGCCTGTCCCTGAGCTTTCCTTGCCTGCCATTCCTTCATCTCTCTTCCTCTCCTTTCCATCCTGGCCCTGACTCCCCCTGAAGATTTTCTTCCTCTTTCTCCAACCCTCTGCCTCACTACCTGCTACACTGTCAATACCATTTCTTTCGCTCTCTGCTTTTCCTTCTCATCTCCCCTCCTGACACACACCTCCAGGGCCTCCCACAGGAGGGCCCCCAGTGACTGTTCACTCCATCCCCCCACCTTCTGGAGCTTTTTCTGTGTACCTGGCCAGGCTCCAACCACAAAATGAACTTTCAAGAGCCCTTGGGATACCGGGTCCCCGGGACCCATCCCCAAGCACTCCCCCACCCCGACCCCAAGTCTCCCACATGACCCCTGTGCTGCGCACTATCACCACTCCAGCCAGGATCGGCAAGTGGGCACCCCTGCTCTGCCAGTATTACCCCCGGTCCCGGAGGACGAGCTCCTTCCCATTCTTGTATAGCAGCTCTCCTCCTGATCATTCCCATTTCTTCCCCTGTAAACAACTGTCCTGGTTTCAGTTAGGACAGAGTTAATTTTCCTCCTAGTAGCTGGCAGGGTGCTATGTTTTGGATTAGAATGAGAAGAGCGCTGATAACATGCTGATGTTTTAATTGTTGTAGAGCAGTGCTTACACCAAGCCAAGGACTTTTCAGCCTCTCTCTGTCCTGCTAGCGAGCAGGCTAGGGATGCAGCAGAAGCTGGGAGGGGACAGACCCAGGACAGCTGACCCAAACTGGCCAAAGGGGTATTCCATACCATCTGACGTCATGCTGAACAATATATGGGGTGGCTAGCCGGGGTGGAGGGGTGGCCGGCTGCTCGGGGATAGGCTGGGCATTGGTCAACGGGTGGTGAGCAATTGCATTGTGCATCACTTATTTCATACACATTATTACTATTAATACTATTATTATTATTATTATTGTTGTTATTCTTTTCCCTGTCTTAATAAACTGTCTTTATCTCAACTCACAGGCTTCACTTTCCCGTTTCTCTCCCCCATCCCGGAGAGGGAGGGGGGAGGGTGAGCGAACGGCTGTGTGGTGTTTGACTGCCAGCCGGGCTAAACCACAACAACAACATACTTAGTACAGACATTATTTCCCCCCAAGAGTGTAAGTTAGGTCCTAGGAACTGGTCTAATAGTTCAGCTAGCCTGATGGGGTCCTCAATTAAAGACTTCATCTCCTTCTTAAAACCCCTAACACCTCTGCTGGTAAGGGGGGGGGGGGGGGGGGGGGAGTTCACCTAAGAGGATACACAGTAAGTGTTAGTACTGTTAGCATCAGGGAAGGCGAAATTCTTAATATCTCTTCTACCTTGTTCTAATTCTTGCCAGAGCCTAGAGTACGCTCCTTCTCTAGGGACAGTGTTAATTGCAGTCCCTGTCTCCCTTCCTGGAGCGACTGCTGCTGCCACCGGTGCAATATTAGGATTATAGGGAGCATAACTTGGCTCCTTCTCCAAAAAAGGAATCTTATTGTTTACACATAAATTTAAAGCCTGAATTTTCATCAGACCCGTATTTTGGCCAAAATACTGCTGGTTCCTTAATTGGTTCTTTTGTCCAGACTGATACACAATATTTAACCATTTTTTTTTCTTTTATCATCTCCTCTAATTTTGAGATTATTTTTCCAATTTCTTATCATTCTTCAGGAAGAACTGTCGGTAGGCACTCCCCCAGGGATATCTCCCTGTCCCCTGGAACTCATATTTCCCATTTTTCCTAGCCCTTGTCAATGTGCTGCTACAGAAATTTCCCTCCTGCAGGGTACCACACACTAATGTTCCGATTCTGGAAAATGGGGGTGTACTGCCAAGCACTTCCCCGTGCAAGGGGTACCGCACACCTATGAGTTTACCAAATTTCCCTGGTGTACTGCCAAGCACTTCCCTGTGCAAGGGCTTACCATACAGCAAATTTCCCAAGACTCTTCCTTTCTCTCTCTCTCTTATCTGACGCTTTGTCAGTCTCTGGCCGCGCCCCTCACGAAGCTATGGAACCGCAGATCAGGACTCCACACTCGCTTCGTACAAAAGTCCGTCTCAATCACACGTCACACAGAGTCTCACCCGACCCCCAAGGCAATACTTAATATTTCTTACCTTGGTCTATGCACAGAGTTACCGGATCAGTTCTCAAACCCGGAGTGCCTACCTTCTTCCCTTCCCCACTACTTCATGGATCCTGCCTCTTTAATCAGTCTCGGGCCCTCTGTCAGCTCTCCGCAGAACCGCCACCATCGATGCACAGGACCGCTGAAATCAGCGGGGCATGCCTTCCTGCTGCTGCGGCGGTGGGGCTCCCCGGTAGGTGACTGGATCCCGGACGAGCCCCCAGATTGTGAGAAACACTCCGTAGCCAATAACTTAGGCTCAGGCGAGGATCTCAGTGAAGTAGTAATTTATTTGCGATTATGCAGAGCAGGCTGCCCAGGTAGGCGTCCAGACGGGCCTTGAATATCTCCAGAGAAGGAGACTCCACAACCTCCCTGGGCAGCCTGTTCCAGTGCTCCGTCACCCTCACCGTGAAGAAGTTCTTTCGCATGCTGGTATGGAACTTCCTATGCTCCATCTTATGGCCGTTACCCCTTGTCCTGTCCCCACAAACCACTGAAAAGAGGTTGGCCAAATCCCTCTGTCTCCCACACCTCAGGTATTTATACACATTGATGAGATCCCCTCTCAGTCTTCTTTTCTCCAGGCTGAACAGACCCATGTCTCTCATCCTTTCTTCATAGGGAAGATGCTCCAGGCCCCGTATCATCTTTGTGGCCCTCCGCTGGACTCTTTCCAGGAGATCCCTGTCTTTTTTGTACGGGGGAGCCCAGAACTGGACACAGTACTCCAGGTGAGGCCTGACCAGGGCAAAGTAGAGGGGGGATCACCTCCCTTGACCCGCTGGCCACGCTGCCTTTTAATGCATGCCAGGATCCCATTGACCTTCTTGGCCACCAGGGCACACTGCTGGCTCATGGCTAACCTGTCGTCCACCAGGACCCCCAGGTCCTTCTCCACGGAGCTCCTCTCCAGCAGGTCGCACCCCAGCCTGTACTGATACGTCCGGTTGTTCCTTCCCAGGTGCAGGACTCTACACTTGCTCTTGTTAAACCTCATTTGGTTTCTTCCTGCCTATCTCTCCAGCCGGTCCAGGTCTCGCTGAATGGCAGCACAGCCTTCTGGCGTGTCAGCCACTCCTCCCAGCTTTGTGTCATCAGCATACTTGCTGAGGGCGGACACTATTCCCTCATCAAGGTCGTCGATGAAGATGTCGAACAAGACCGGACCCAGCACCGACCCCTGGGGAACACCGCTAGTCACAGGTCTCCAGCTGGACTCTGCACCGCTGATCACCACCCTCTGAGCTCGGCCAGTCAGCCAGTTCTCAACCCACCTTACTGTCCACTCCTCTATCCCACACTTTCTCAGCTTTGCTATCAGGATGTCATGGGAGACAGTATCAAAAGCCTTGCTAAAGTCAAGGTAGATGACATCCACTGCTCTCCCCCCATCTACCCAGCTGGTGATGCCATCATAGAAGGCAACGAGGTTGGTCGAGCACGAACTCCCCTTGGTGAATCCATGCTGACTACTCCTCATAACCTTCTCTTCCAACTGCTTGGAGATGGCATCCAGAACGAGCTGTTCCAACACCTTGCCAGGGACAGAGGTGAGACTGACTGGCCTATTTGGTGCTTTGGGTTAAGGATAGCACGAGGGATGGCTCTGGACAGGGGTCAACTGGTGTAGGCATCTGCGGGAGAGCAGCACCATGTCCATGTCAGATGCGGGAAGGCGTCCTTCTCTAGGTCTCTCATGCCCCAGCCTCTCCTGCTGTGCCGGTGCTGGTGCATGCCAGGGCTGCCCAGCGCCATGCGGTGACATTGAGGCCGTGCTGAGGGTGCGAGCCGCAATAGCACATGGCAAACATCCCCTCGACGTCATCTTGGTAGGGTGGCGGTGGTGGAGGCCATGCAGAAATGCTCCCACTGGGGCCAGGGGATTCCTGCTTGCTTGGATTTTGGCTGAGCCCCATCCATGGGGCTTGGTGACGGCTGGTGGCTGGGAGGGATGCTCCCCTGTGGTGTGTGAATGGGGTCCCGGGGGGGCTGCCGGGCAGGGGCTGAGGTCCATGCGTCCAGCTGGAAGCTGAGGCCTTGGGGTACCTCCCGGCCCTTTGTTGTCACTGGAAATTCCTTCCCACGCCGTGCTGGGTTGGAGAATGCTGCCGTTGGCACCAGGTGGCAGTCCAGCCCAGCTTATTTTTAGTAGGGAGCTGCCCGAAGCCGTGGAGGAGAAGCTCGGAGCCTTTCAGAGCAAGGAGGAGCAGTGCAGAAAGGGGGAAAGGAGGCAGAACAGCCATGGGGAGCGATGGGCTCTTCCCTGCCCTCCACGGGTAGCAGGGACAGGCAGGGGGCTGCGACAGCCAGCCTGCGGCGGGGGTGCTGGGGTGCTTCCCACCCTGACCAGCCGTGCACCTCCAGCAAAGGGATGGAGAGAAGCGTTTTTACAAAGTCACAGTGTTGTGAGGGTTCTCGTTCTTTGGTATCCGGTCTCACCTCTTGGGGTTCACCATATTCCCATGTGGAATAATTCACTGGATCTTCCTGGTGGTGCTCGGCTCAGCCTGGGATTTACCGATGTCCACAGAGCAGCCGAAGCTGCTGGCTGTGCCCTTGTTGCTGGACTGATGCCATCCTGATGCTCTCCCCTCCCCTTCTTCAGTTTGCTCATCTCTAGCAGGGACACATGAGAATGCTGCTGATGTGTTAGTCCTTGTTACTGGCCTGCACCAACCACCATTTCCTTTGGATTTAAAAGTAAATCTCATGCTGAGCATGCTTACCCCTCATTCTGCTGCAGTAATCTGAGTTTTGACTTCCTAAATCCAGGCACTGGGCAATCCCAACCCTTCCCATCAAAACAGACCCTGTTTTTCAGGCACTGTACCTTTGTCTTAAAACCAAATCTTTGGAGTAGGGTCTGCTCCACTGTTTTTGGAGAAAAGCCTCACTGAGCAGTTCATCTTATCCTCTCTGCATCTTAAGCACATCTGCATCTATGGAGCAAACAAGGTCAGAAGGAGCCCACGGAGCAGAGAAGCAGATTTGAAGGAGGGGATGCACTAACTGCTGCCACTAATGGGTTTAGATCTTGCTGAAAATCACAACTTCAAAGTGCACAGATGTGCAAACATACCCAGATGTGTGGGGATACCCAAGAAGAAACCACTGTCGCTGAGCCCCTTCAGCTCCTGGTGCCTGGCTCTGCCCCCCCTCCCACCAGACCTTGATTTCAGTGAACACACTCAGTCCTTGTCCTGGTTTCGGCTAGGACAGAGTTAATTTTCCTCCTAGTAGCTGGTAGGGTTCTGTGTTTGGGATTTAGGATGAGAAGAGTGCTGATATCACACTGATGTTTTAATTGTTGTAGAGCAGTGGTTACACCAAGCCAAGGACTTTTCAGCTTCTCACTCTGTCCTGCCAGCGGGCAGGCTAGGGATGCAGCAGGAGCTGGGAGGGGACAGACCCAGGACAGCTGACCCAAACTGGCCAAAGGGGTATTCCATACCATCTGACGTCATGCTGAACAATATATAGGGGTGGCTAGCGGGGGGGGGGGGGCAGCTGCTCGGAGATAGGCTGGGCATCGGTCAACGGGTGGTGAGCAATTGCACTGTGCATCACTTGTTTCGTACACATCATTAGTAGTAGTACTATTATCATTATTATTATTATTATCCTTTCTTTTCTGTCCTAATAAACTGTCTTTATCTCAACCCACAGGCTTTCATTTCTTTCTAATTCTCTCCCCCATCCCAGAGAGGGAGGGGGGAGGGTGAGCGAACGGCTGCGTGGTGCTTAGCTGCTGGCCGGGTTAAACCGCAACAATCCTTCACCAGGCTCTCAGGAGGACTGAGAATTAAACATCACAAAAATCCCTGCCAGCTGCCTGTGTGGGGCTCCCAGGTGAGTCTCAGCAGCTTTGGAGCACTAGCAAAGGAGAGCAGTGCCATGGGGGAGACAGGCCCCTCGCCTGTGGCCTTTGCATGGCACCAGTGGAGGATGCTGCAGCAATGTTGCCAGCGAGCAGTGCATGGAAAGTAATCTGGGGCTTCCCAGAGCACTTTCTAGCTCAGAGGGCTGCCTTTCACACTTAGATCTGCATGACAAAGCCCTGTGAGCAGAGCTGGTTTGATTTCAGTTCAGAGGGGAAAACACACATCCCCCAAATGACCTAGTGCTGATAAACTGTCACCTGATAAAAAGTCACCTGATAATGCTGTTTATGTCATTGAGTCCCTTGGCCACCATACCCATGCTGTGGAGGCAAAAGGGCACTGTTGTTGGCACAGCCAGGGTAGGTTTAATCAGCAAAGCTCACTGGTGTGAAAGCCCAAGGGACGGGTCAGGCAGAGACCATGACAATCTCGTCCTGGGTGCCAGTGGCTGCATGAGGGTGCGAGGCACTTGGCTGCTTTTGGGGTAGCTGTCAGGCTGTGCAACCTAAACATGCTCCATATGAGAGAGGTAGTTAGGAGAATCTTAGCAAATAGAGAGAGAGCGCTGACAGTATCAAACTAGTGGATGCTGCTTAATGTCTTTGCTAACTATTGTGCATTGTGCAAATTAACTAAAGCAAGAAGCCTTGGGCCCCTTACCAAGGTTAGTCCCTTGATAAGAATGTGAGCCTATTGTGGGGAAGGAATTCACAGGTGGCTTTGTGCTGTTTCACACATCCATGAATTAGAGATAATGAGGAAACAAGCAGTAGAAACAAAAACTTGAGCAAGGTCGAGATAAAGTAAATTGGCTACAGTGTTAAAGATGAGCTTTGGGCAGTGGCCAATTGCTGGCTGGCTCGAGGTGCGTGTCTGAGGGTCTCTAACCAGTTGTATGACAGGTTCAGGTGCGTGGACAGCACATGGGGCTACGGGGAAAGTATATGTAGTGGTGAAAAATGGCAATAAAGGTCTCCTGTTCAAGAGCCATCAGGAGTCCGTGTCTTTCATCCCTTCAAGCCTATCTCAAGAAACTGGCAGAAACTGGTCCTGCGGATGGACAAGAGCCAAGGAGCAACTGAGTCTGCGCAAAGACAAGAGGTCAACTAGCGGTGATGAGGAAGAGTCATCAGTCTTCATCCCCACGACCCCCGACAACCACCACCAGAATACACTGCGCAAGCACAGATGGGAGGAGTTTATGGAAATGACTCCTTGGAACTAATTTTAATATGAAGTGGGGACAGGTTATGAATATGTATAGGAGTATTGGGAAACTTCATGCATATGTAACTCTTTACTGAATATAACCAAGGCAAGTTGCTGCGTCGCGTGCGCACGACTTTGGTGGGACTACCCCCCGTGCTGCCCAGCACTGAATAAACATACCTACTTTACAGTCTTACTGATTGTGGAGTCCGTTTTCCGCAAGTCACATAGGCTTGAGCTACTTACAGCAGCCGGCATCTCGCCCAACAGGGCTGGCTCAGGAGCCACCACTTCACCTCTACCGGTGTATTGTGGCAAGGTTTTAGTACTGGGGGTTTGCAGGGGAGGCCTCTGTGAGAAGAGGCGGCAGCTGGAATAAACACAGGGAGCACAGGGATCCTTGTACCTCTAATATGCGTGCTGCTCTGCAGCCAGGCATCCACTCTGCTGCTAAGTGGGTGAGGGAAGGAAAGAGGATAACGTTCATGAATTAAAGTTGCAGCCCTTTCCTCCTCCATTACTAATCCCCGTTCAGATTTAATCAGGCAAAGAGTGTATTTCAGTCACTGCGGCCTGAGTTACTGCAGCAGCTCCCCGCTCCCGAGAGGCTGCGCTCCAGCAGCTGCTGTGCAAGCTCACAGCAAAAAGGCAAATCCAGCAACCTGAGACCCGGCAGCAGGTAGAGACAATGCTAAGGGGCACCAGGGGAAAATGAAAAGAAGTTGGCCGGCGCCGTGCGGATCTCAGCATGCTGGCTGAGCTAAGCAGGCAGCTCACGTCTGGGGAGCGTTGCAAGATGGGTGTGGAGGGGTGGTGGAGACTGTGGAGATAAAGATGAGCAGAGTGAAGAGCAGAGAGAGATGGATGACAAATGCAGCAGCTTCATGTGCTTTCTCTTTAGGACTGTGTCAGCCTTGTTCAAGCATTGGGTTGGGAAAAAGGCCTTTGCTACAGTGCAGAATGGCTCTGATGGGGGCTATGATGAGACTCCTGCTTATGAGGGAGAGGAGAAAGATCAGAGGTGTTACACTGAAAGGTTAATTTGGGACAAAGAAAGCTGGGTCTGGGGCACAGAGACAGATCTGTGTGTCCCCAGCATGGAGCTGTATGAAGTGGTGCTCCTGTTCAGAGAGAAAGAATTGGATTCATCACATCCAATGTTCTCCTTTCCCTTAGCTAAGGACCCCAGGCTCCCTTTACAGTCAGTGGAGAGAAATAGGTACTTTCAGGGCACCTAACTTAGTTTGAAAATGTATTGGAGGGTGAAGGCAACTGTTCCTGAGAGGTGTTTCCACTGATTTTGTAGAAGAAGACTGGGAAGAGCTCAGAGACACCCATGCTGCCGACACCTGCATTTGCCCTGCTGAATCCTGACCCAGAGAGGATCTCACAGAAAGCTGAGGGGACGCCTGCTGCGAAGGACACCAAGGGAACAACCAGAGAGGACACAGGACACAGAACTGAAGGAAAACATGGTCAATGTCCCAGTGGTGACAAATCAGGGAGAACAAAACACCTGTTCACCCTCTAACTGTGCATTGGGACAGCAAGAGTACCAAGAAGGCGATAGAAAATGTTCTCAGGAGCTTCACAGGGAAGTGGGGCACTTGTGTAGGTTTGCACAAATGCAGTGTCAAGAAAAAGTGCCTCCTGATTTGCTTCATGGACAAGGCACTGGTACATCCCACCTCTGCAAAACAGCTAGGTGGCTATACGAGCATACAAAAATGTAGAAATGATGAGGCTGAGAGCATTCAGCACTGATGGCAAGGAAGAAGGTGCACGGATGAGTTTTGAGCAAACCCTGAGTGCAAAGAGAAAGTTTCTTTGGCTCGGTTTGCTTCTGCAAGATTGCTGCCTGCTCCCAGCTGCGCTCTCTGCTCTGCTTTTGGCCAGAGACTCCAGTGTGCATCACAACCCCATTTTCCTGCTGTTGGGAAAGGCTGATGGTCGAACATACACCTAAACACCAGGAAAGCTCTGCTCTTTCTTCTAGGAAGCTGAGATAGGGTAGAGATCCTGGCTCCTCTATCCCTACATGCAGATATAATTAGCACTAAGACTTATTACCTAAGGAGCGTTGATGCTACCTGCACAGCAGCCTGAAGTTAGAGACTTTGCTCTGTGCAAATTCACCCTGTCAGCACTAAACTGATGAGGCCACAGGGAGGAACTTTCCCTAAATAGCACCCAAACTAGGCAGCTTTGTGATAAACCCTCAGATTGCAAGCAACCTCTGAGAAACACATTAGGTTTGAGCTTTGGCTCTGGGGCTTTCAACACCAAGGCACATCCTGCAGAGAAAGGATGCGCTTTATTGCTGCTGGATGCTGATGTAGCAGATGCTTGCACACAGAAGCAGCACTTTGGCTGCTTGGTAGTATCATAGGAGACTTCTACAGAAACTTGGCTGCCTTATAGGAAGGTGGATTCAGATAGGGATGTTTTCTTCTATGTTGTTTCTGCTTTGCACATGGGGCCCTGGTGCCAGAAAATCTTTTTGTTGGCTTTTTGTTGCCAGTCAAGCTTGCTGTGGATGCTGCAGGCTGTAACCAGCCTGTGGATGCGTCAGCCAAGGCTTGTTTTTCAAGTGGCTTGTGAATGTGGAAGACAGCACCGGTGCCACCAGTTGGGAACAAGAGGTGATAGTTAGCTGAATGAGAGCTGCTGGCCAGAGAGGAATTGCTGGGTAGGGCAACAGGCAGATGATGGATGAAAGATCCTGAGATAGAAGGAAAACACTGGGTATCTTTGCGAGCAATCAGCAGCTTTGTTTGTGTGTACACAAATATTGCATGGAGTATAAACAGCCAGCAATTAAGGATCAAAACACAGGAAAAAATTATGGTATCTACCTAAAATTTCCTGCATTTCAGATGCTGACTTTTTCTAAACTTGTGCAGTTGCCAGTACTCAACATTTTTCCAGGCAGAATTTTCCATGTTAATGCATGTAACTCTGAACATGAAGCGAACAGCATCTGGAAGCAAACAACTTGTAATAAGTGTCGTTAAGAATTTCAATCTGTAAACCACAAAATGATCCCCAGCACATCTAAGTGGCTCTGCCAATCTGTTTCTTCCCCACCCACTAAGTGTAACAATGACATTGGGTTCATCTTCCCAATTTGGGATCATACTGCTCACACCTTAGCTTTATGAGCAGGCTTGCAAAATGAGCATCCTCTCCCAAATGTCAGGAGAACCGTTGATTACCATAGGCAATACCCATCCTACCCATGGCAGCCCATGCACAGTGGAGCCATTCCCCAAGCTCTACCAACATTTAGTCTCCCATGGGCAAGGGAAACAGCTTTGCTAATGACTAGAAGTCCTGAAAGAATCAAATGATTTAGAGCCAGGCTCCCCAGGGAAGAGGAATGGCATATGCAAGCAATTACCTAATCACGATCTAATTACCCAACTGGAATTTGGCCAGGATGCTGGGACCCCAAGGAAAAGCTTGTAGGGTCTCTGTTGAGTGCATGCACTTGGGATCTTGGCTTTATCACTTAGCAGGAAGTATAAAGGGCCAGGAAGCAAAGCTGGTATTGTATGAAAATGCTTTAGGTTGAGCAAATGTCATTTCATGTAGGTTGTTTCCTGGTGGCTTCTTATTTATACGCATTGGAGACACACCTCTGCCTCCTGGCAAGTCTTAGCCCCCCAGCTGTTAATTGGCAAGGGCAGGGTTTGGTCCAGATGGGTGGACCATGGCTTCACCTTCTGTTGGACATCTCTGTCACGACCCTTTCAGCTTGTACTGATGGATGTCACCCCAGGCTGTGTGGTTTCTGTGCTCAGGTGTGAGAAACTACACAAATAAAGACAGGCATCTCACCATACTGGGAAAGATATTTCCCTGTAGGTGATGGAAGACTAGACCTGAGGTGCTCTCCAGCCCCTTCTACATCACCCTGCTTTCTGCTGCTCCTCTTGACTTGATCCCAGTGGTGTTACTCTTTTGCTGCCTTTTTCTCTGGGATTATTTTGCTTTTGTGGCCATTTCCTCAGTGAGAATTTCCTCAGTGGTCTGGTAGGCTCTGGGAGATGCTTCAGCTGAACACCTCTCAGGCAGATGAGCACCCTGCTCTGGGTGTCCCTGCTTGAGCAGGGGGTTGGACCAGGTGGACTCAGAGGTCCCTTCCAACCTCAGCCATTTTGGGATTCTGTGAGATGAGAAAGAAAGGAAGCGAGGGGGGAACGATAGCCCCAGGGTAACGTGGACACTGTTCAGGGTGGAGGTGTGGGGGCTGGAGGTGTTGGTGGCCTCTGCTTCTTCCCTTTGGGTAGGTTTGGACAAGTCTCCTAGGTGAGCTGTGGGATGGCTTCAAATCATGGCGTACTGCAAAGGGCACCAGGCATTATGGTGAGGTTTGGGGCTGCCTGACACAGTGCCCCACAGAAGGACTCTCTGTGGGGCTGGCAGCTGCGATCCAGCACCCAGGGACTCCTCCGCTTTCACAGCTTGCTGCCAAGGCAAACCTTGATGGTGGCAGGATCCTTGCAGACCCCTTATCACAGCTCTAATGTTTAAACAACCATATCTGTGCCAAGTTATTTCTCTCCAACTTTTGCTGATTTCCATAAACAATTTTATGTAACCAGCTGGGTTGGACTTCCATTAGCGTGGAGCAAGGGCTTTTTAGTTGTTTTATGATAGAAAAGAAAGTTGAAAGAGCAGTATTTTCCCCTTTTTATTTCATTTTTTTTAATCCTCAGCTATTGGGAAGCTTAAAGAGCTCTTGAATGGTGGCTGTTCTGGTCGCAATATATCATATTATGTTATAGGATAATATGATATATATTACATATATAATATTATATTATATAATATATCATATAATGATAATACCCAGCCCAAGAAACACCGGAAATTTCAGATTGCTAGCTACAGTTTGAATTCTGCTTTTATATTTGCTGTTTATCAATATATTTAATTCAAAAATGCAGCCAACAGTATAGAGAAATAGTCCCTAAGAGAAACTCATCTTGTTCAAACAGATGTTACTCAAGTAGCTCCTGCGGAAGATTTTGAGAGGATTCTCTATTTCTATTATTCTTTCAAAACTCATCCTCTTGCACCTACCACCAGGGATACACAGTGAAGTTCAGCAACCTCTGTAATAAAGAGTTACAATCCACAAAAACAGCATCTTTCAGGCTGTCATGCTACATCTTCTGCAAATTATCTTCACCTGCAGCTTGCTCTGGTATTAAGGAAAGTGCCCCACAGCTGCCAGGTGGCATTTGGACATGGATATGTTAAATCTTGTGTTAAACTGCAACAGTAAGCAGCAGAGTGCTAGGTGGTGCATGGGTGTTTAATGAAATAGAAGGGCTTCTCTTATCTTCACATTTTACTTTCTTTGGATTTTTTTTTTCTTTCAAATCCTTTGGAAAAAGGGACAAAAGGAGGAGTCAAAATGTGATAGTAGCAGGCTCCTGTGAAGCCAGGGATAGAAGAATGGGGGCTTGCTTAATCGCATTAATGATTTCTAAATAAAACAATCATAATTATTAAAGCCAGGAATGAAAGAATGGGGGCTTGCTTAATTGCATTAAAATAGATATTGCTGAGTGTCTTTGCTTACTACTGTGCAAATTAACCGAAACAAGGAGTCTCGGGGCCCCTCACAGAAGATGTTTCCTGACAAAAATGGGGAACCTGTCTTAAAAACCAGCTGAGACCGACCTTGTGGTTTGGACAGGAGCCAAGGAGCAGCTGAGTCTGTACAAAGGCAGGGGGTCAACTAGTGGTGATGAAGAGGAGTTATTGGTCTTCATCCCCACAACCCCCTGACGACCACCACCAGAAGGCACTGCGCAGGCGCAGACAGGAGGAGTTTATGGAAATGACTTCTTGGAGCTAATTTTAATACAAAGTGGGGATAGGTTATGCATATGTATAGGCGTATTGGGAATCTTCATGCATATGTAACTCTTTACTGCATATAACCAAAGCAAGTTGCCGCTTTAGGGTGCGCATGCCTTTGGGAGCTATCCCGCATGCGCCTGGCACCGAAATAAACCACATACCTACTTTATAACTCATTTGCTTTGAGTTGTAGAGTTCTTCCACGAATCACCTGGGCAAACCTGGGAGGATAGCATTGCAAAATGCTTGCTCTCTACACACGCCTCCGAGGAGACTGGTGGCAGAAAGTGTTCACAACAAGGCTTTTATTCAGCTATCGCAGCTCTGAAAGCTGGGTGTGTGTGTGCAGGGGGAGGGTGAGCCTGCCTCCATGGCTGCCTGCATGCCTGCTTTCCCCTGTTCTTTGTGTAGCTGGAAGGCACAGCACACGTACACACCGCTTGGACTGCAGCACCTATGGACACCTGTGTGGAGGGTTCACCAGCCTGTTTGCAGAGGAAATGTCAGTCACCCAGCTACTTCTATAAGGCTGGTGGTTCTGGTAAGCCGTGGGAGGTTGGCCCTTCCCTGCTATGTACTTTATTGCTCTACGAAGTAATTTTACAAGAGCACCATAAAAATCCTCTGACAAAATCCATATTGTTCATACAGTCCCATGTGTCTTATGGAGGCATCTTTTGTTTTAATATGGAAGCCTCCCTTCTCTCCCTGCTGCTCTCAGATAACAGATATACTGTGGTACAAAATCATACTGAAGGGAAGAAATTCCGGCCAGTTGTTCCACAACAAAGCAAGAGGGACCCAGTAACCCCATGGGGTAGCACGGTCTCCTTTACACCTGTGATACTCTTTGCCAGAAGGTTACTGACTCCACAGCTTTTCACTGTGCTCTTGGGATGGTGAAGCAGGTCAAGCAGACAGAAGAATCCTCTGCAGTCCCATGGTGCTTTTTCCTGTGAGAAACACTCCATAGCCAATAACTTAGGCTCAGGCAAGGATCTCAGTGAAGTAGTAATTTATTCGCGATTGCAATGGCAGGCGTCCCACAAGCAGGAGCACACCTACTGGTTCCAAAACACAGTTTATATACTTTTTGATGACAGGACCCTCCCGTTTCCCCACTGAGTGGGTAATCCAGGTTCACAATCTATCAGATGCTTCACAGACAATGCATGGCCTTCAGTTGCCGGCCTGTTAAATTTCACATTTCTTTTGACTTTTTTTACTGTTTGAAGTGGTAATGTTTCTTCACTTATCTGACTTGACACCCTGATTTTCACCTAATTGTTCTAAGGAGTCTGGTTGTCTGCATTTTACAAGGTCGCCTGCTAAGTTTTCTTATCACTGCAAGCATATCTCAATACCCCATTCCTTACCTTTAAACAATGTAGCTCTGCAAAAACAACATTTTTATTCCCACATTCCTCAGAGCCCATCCCTTGAGCTGTATTTGCTAACAATTTTTTCTTTAGCTTTGAGAAATAGCTCCTCCTGAGAGAGGGAGTTAGGATAATCTTATCAAGTAGAGAGAGAGCGCTGACGGCATTAAACTAGGATGCTACTTAGTGTCTTTGCTAACTATGGTGCATTGTGCAAATTAACTAAAGCAAGAAGCCTTGGGCCCCTTACCAAGGTCAGTCTCCTAATAGGAGTGTGAGCCTATCTTAAGAAACTGGTAGAAACTGCTCCTGCGGATGGACAAGAGCCAAGGAGCAACTGAGTCTGCGCAAAGACAAGAGGTCAACTAGCGGTGATGAGGAAGAGTCATCAATCTTCATCCCCACGACCCCCGACAACCACCACCAGAATACACTGCGCAAGCACAGATGGGAGGAGTTTATGGAAATGACTCCTTGGAACTAATTTTAATATGAAGTGGGGACAGGTTATGAATATGTATAGGAGTATTGGGAAACTTCATGCATATGTAACTCTTTGCTGCATATAACCATGGCAAATTGCCGTGTCAGGTGCACACGACATTGGCGGGACTACCCCCCCGTGCTGCCCAGCACTGAATAAACATACCTACTTTACAATCTTACTGATTGTGGAGTCTGTTTTCCGCAAGTCAGTTTGGCGAGCCAGCCAGGAGACACTCTGCTCGGCTGCGGGATCGACTGCGGAGCGGACGCCCCTAGGTGCACCCCAAGTATTTTCCTCAGAAGAGCCTCCACTCTCAGCCGCTCACCGTGGGAGCAAAGACCTCCTGAAGCTGCGGACAAATGGTATGTTTTACAGTACAGGAAGGGCCTGTAAGTCGTACGCGTGGCCGGGGCAGATGGTAAATCGCGCAGAGACATCTGGCGTGCAGCATAGTCCCCATATGGGAGGAGGGTGCCCTACAGGCTGACTGCTGACTGATAGAGCAGCCGCTAGCGATCTTGGGAGCAGATCGAGCAAATCCGAGGTTACCGCTGCATCCCAGTTTTGGGAGCCAGGACGGACCTGCTAATGACTGTATAAGAAGCAGGAGAAGGGTAAGCGGGCCTCTCACAATTGTGACAAGGTTACCTGTGTAATATTTGCAGCTGCTGGAGGGATATTAATTGGAGTGTTACTAATTGTATGTCTTATTTGTGGATCTCTGGGTATCTCATGATGAAAGCATTTGTGTAAGTGTATGTGTTTAAGACAAAGTATTGTTGTGGAGTGAATTACTCCACGAGGAACACGTCCAGAGATGATACAAACAAGCTTGGTTATTGTTTTAAGTGATATATTCTTGTGGTATGAACGAGATGTGCAAGGGGCCTCTCTGTGTGATTGCGTGATTGTGCTGTGTGAGTGAGACGCAGCATCGCTGCGAAGCGAGTGCGGAGTTCCGATCCGCGGTTCTGTATTCTCCGCGAGGGGAATGGCCGGAGACGAACAAAGCGCATGACAGACTGAAAGGAAGTGCTGTTTTATCCAAGTGTTTATTGGTGGTGCCCAATATACGGGCCCGACAGTGCATCCTGTAATCCTATTTTTTGTACTTAAATGTTTTGAGTGTGACAAGGAGGAAGGTGGGAGCATTATCTAAGTAACAGTTTAGAAGTTTTGGTATACTCGCTGTGGTGTTTGGTCGGTTTCCCACGTATCGGGGGGGGGGGGGGGGGGAGGGGGGTGCTGACTGATTATCAAAGCGGTAGAACAGAGAGAGTCACTTCTTTGGTGGTTCGGGCTTGAGTCCTGGGAATTTGGTAAGAAGGGGGAGAGCGAAGTTATTTAGGCCTCAATACCTTTTAAAACCCTCATATTGATGGATACACAGGAGTGATTCCTTGTTTTGTGTAGGCTTACTAACAAAGTGCATGAGAAAAATTAGTATTCGGCTTGAAATTCGGTCTTGTTGAAATGTAAATTTTGTGACAAAGGTGGTATTGTTTGTCTGGAAGACGGAGGGCTGAGTGCTTCAGGTGTTTTCCCGAAGTCCTGTGGATTTATGATTGGAACGGGGCTCATTAAGAATCTGAAATAGTAAAGTTTGTATGTAGAAGGAAGAGTTTAATCCCAGAGAATTGGGACATTTGGGAAGAAGATTAGGAAAAGATAGTAAAAACCTGCAATAAAAAGGTTTGCGTGGAAATTGAAACAAGGGACAGTAACTAATATAAATAAATAAAAGGGGAATGGGAAATCAAGGAAATGGGTAATATCCAAAACAAAGACATTTTAAAGAAAGCCTCCTTGGGTGCATATTGGCACATTGGAAGGATATTGTTAGAAATGGGGGCACAGAAAGCAAGAGGACTTTCACTAAGTATTGCAATCAATGGTGGCCACTATATAAGCTAAATGGCCACTTTATGGGTCAATCGACTATAACAGTGTCTTGCAATTAATGTTGTTTTTGAGGAGAGAAGGGAAATAGGATGAAATGTTGTATACTGATACTTTGTTTCAGCATCGTGGAGGGAAAAGATATGGAATTAAGTTGGCCCCTGACTGAGCCTTTGGTGTTGGCATTAGAAAAGTACAGGCTGGAGGAAGATAAAGCAAGTGTTAAAAGGGTTGTTGAAGGTGTTAAAGGTTGCGTGGCATGTAGTATTTAACAGAGCTGTTTGAAGCTGAATGAGCAGGGAAAGAGGATGTAGGAATGCTAATAGTTCCGCCTCAACCCGAGGCTGAGATCTCTAAATCGCGGGTGTGAGCCCTCTGGGGCAGAGGGACCGTGATGGGTCCGAGAGAGTTGTCGTGGAAACAGAAAAGCAGCTAACTCTTAAAACAACCTGAGTTCATGTGTGAGCTCAGATTGCCAGTGGGACCGCTCAGGGAACTGTCAACGATTGCATTCCCCTGACCGACCCCCCCACTGAGACCCTAATCACCCCGGAAATTATGTAAATACCAAAATCTGGTTAAATTGGGAATTGAGAATCTGTTCCAACAAGGTCCAAAAGAAACCCCTATGGAATTTTTGAATTTTTGGACCAACTTTGAAATGCAATGAAAAAAAAATGGACCTGGCTTAAAAAAAAAAAAAAAAGAAAAAAAACACAGACAGAGGCAATTGGCTAGCCTCTTTCTAGGGCAATCGGCCCCTGATATCAGAAAGAAATTGTCTTAGGCTGCAGGACAAACTTACAACAGTCAGGAATGACGGGGACCTGGGGCATCTACCCTAGCAGGTCCACTAGTTGAAATAAAGCTAGGAAACGAAGACAGAGGCTTGAATTTTTTTGTTGGTTATGGGAGCTTCTTTCTCTGTGTTAATTAGTCAGTAAACGTAATAGGAGCAACATATTCAGTGTTAAATAGTTTAAAAGGACGATTAGGAACTAAGACAACTACAATAATTGGAGCCACAGGGAAGGAGGAGGAACGGCCATTCTTACAACCCCTTGATTTGCGTTTTGGGGGTAAGGAACTAACCCATGAATTTTTGTATGTACCAGAATGCCCGATTCCACTCTTGGGATGGGATCTATTAGCCAAACCTGTTTGAATCAAACAATATCCATTTAAGATAGAAGCTAGGCAGGGGATAGTGAAAATTATTGACAAATTTCTCAAATATCAGATTCTGGAAGAATGTAAATCGGAATACAATACTCCAATTTTTCCAGTAAAGAAGCCGAATGGCGAGTATAGATTGGTACAAGATCTTAGAGCAATAAATGAAATAACAAAGGACATTCACCTGGTAGTAGCTAATCCTTACACATTGTTAACATCTGTGAGAGAGAAATATAAATGGTTTACCGTGATAGATTTAAAGGATGCCTTCTTTTGCATACCTCTTGATAAAGATAGTAGAAAATTATTTGCCTTCGAATGGGAAAACATATTGAAGTTTTTGTACCACATATGGTAACAACCGTTTTAGAACAAAAGGGGGGGCCACTGGTTATCACCCAGCCAGATGATGAAATATCAGGCAATACTAACTGAACAAGATGACGTAACCTTGAAAACGACTAACCTGTTAAATCCAGCAGTATTTCTAGGAACTGTTCCAGAAGAAGGACCGTTGGAACACAATTGTGTGGAAATAATCGAGCCGCAAAGATTCGAAGGATGTACCCCTTGAAAGGTATTCAGTGGGAATACCACACTCCGTGGCACCCACAAAGCTCAGGGAAAGTAGAAAGGATGAATCAAACAATAAAACAACAGTTGGCTAAGTTAATGATCGAGACACAGCTGCCCTGGACGAAATGCTTACCATTGGCACTTTTAAACATAAGAACTAAACCACACAGTGAGACTGGATTATCACCATATGAAATGTTATATGGTATGCCTTATTCTCAAGGGATGCCCCTAGGGAACAATGTAGTTGAGGATCATAGTATCCAGAAATATATAATTACCATTGGAAGGAGATTACAGGAGCTAAGAGAAATTGGGATGATGACTCAAACACCACCTTTAGGATTTGCTATTCATAAGATACAACCAGGAGACAAGGTCTTAATAAAAACCTGGAGAGAGGAATCATTGAACCCCCGATGGGGGGGACCATACCTTGTTTTACTTACTACTGAAACAACTGTGAGAACAGCAGAAAGGGGTTGGACCCACGCATCCAGGATAAAAGGACCAATAACTGCCGAAGCCTGGAGGGTTGAGTCCACTCCTGGGGAACTGAAACTGAGACTAAAGAGGAACTAATATCCTGGCAATGAGGTTCTGCATGAATTAAGGGCACTGGATAAAGAGGACAAGGCTGCAGGGAGGAAAGGGAGAAGGCAAGACCGGGGTAGGACCCTCCACTGCGGTGTGTATGGTCTACCGAGGGAGGCAACCCCTACGGGTATTGACCGCCGAGTGAGAGGGCCTCGACCGGACTTCTCCCGCGCTAAGATCAGGTTGTCCTGAGAAAAATAACATGAGAACCTTTTAAACCCATAATAAAATTGTGATTAGTTTTTCCAGGAGCTGTATCACCCCGAAGGGCTGAATGGTAACACAAGCTCTGAAAGCGGGCCCAACCCCATGATTGAAGGCGTTTCCCACACTCTCAAGATTGGACGGCGCAAAAGGATAAGAAATGCTATACTTCCTGGTATTGTTTTTACAGGGGCAATTGGGCCATGGGCAGGAATGGAGGAATAACTTTTTCACTTTGGGGGAGGAAGTGGCCAAGGCCTTTAACCTTAGTAACTGCTGGATTTGTGGAGGACCGGGGGGGAACCGAAAGTTGGCCCTGGGTAGCAGGCCCGGTCGAACCCAAGTGGTGGGTCAGTAATTTGAGCGAAGTTCATAGTGGGACACAATTTTGGAAAGAGGAAGGAGGCCCATGGCAGTTGCACTCGTCAGCTCGGGGTGTATACTGCTTGAACAGAACAGGAACAGTGGCGGTGGGAAAAAGCATTTGCAATTGGACTCTGTCCCCCAGATATGATTGTACCGATCCTGGATGTAGTCCTATAAACTGTACAGCACATAGTGGGAAATGGAACGCCACACATGTCCAGCTGAGAAACGGGACTTGGCTGAAATGCTCATATAGAGAATTTTTTGGATCCGGATGTGAAACTGTGGCAAGAGCACAAGCGGGGGGACAATTCGATGGTCAAATCTTGAGCTGTCAGCGTGATAACACCACTAAGGAACAGCATGTGGTGCGGGTCTGTCGTTGGAAATGGCAGGATGAGAACGGGAGGCGAGTGTTCTTTAAACATTTCTGGTCAGCTTATAATATGACAGGCCACCAAAGAGAACTGAATTGTGACTGTAAGTGGAAACCCAACGTGGGAGCTTGGAAGTGCGCATATACGAGTACAAACGGGGCAGACACTGTAACAGGACCACTCGGTAACAAGGACACTCTGTATTATCACGCCCCAAAGGGTAAAGAGGGATGGGATGGTCCTTTTCCAAATGGGACGTGGGCCCTAAAGGGACATTATTGGGTGTGTGGCAAACATGCTTACAAGAGGCTATCCGGAAACTGGTCGGGAATATGCTATGTGGGGTACATAAGACCCTTGTTCTTTTTATTGTCACAAACACAAGGAAATCATTTAGGAATAAGATTATATGATGACCTGAACAGAATGAAACGATCTATTGATACTTCCTTAGCCGGGGGTAGTGCCCAAAAATGGGGAAAGGATGAATGGCCTCCTGAAAGAATCATACAGCATTATGGGCCAGCTACCTGGAACCCGAATGAGTTGGTATCAGGAGCCCGAGAACCTATTTATAATTTGAACGGAATAATTAGGTTGCAAGCTATCCTCGAAACTGTAACCAATCAAACAGCGACGGCCTTGGATCTTCTGGCTGATCAATCCACTCAGATGAGGAATGCTATCTTTCAACATAGAATGGTCTTAGACTATTTACTAGCAGAAGAAGGGAGAGTGTGTGGAAAACTGAACGATTCTAATTGTTGTTTACAGATTGATGATAATGGAAAAGTGGTTAAACAGATAACAAAGGAAATTAGAAAGCTAGCCCACGTCCCAGTACAAACTCAGAAGGGTATGGATTGGGATTTCTTTTCGTGGTTGCCCGGTGGACCATGGGTTAAAAGGATGCTATTTTTATTTTTATGTGGTGTAATGACGTTATTGTTTATACCTTGTATGACACCTTGCTTTACGTTGTTGATACGGCAAATAATAAATAGCACCCAATTTGTGATGACTTTGGTAGAGAAAAAAGGTGATGTGTCAATAATGATGCTTAAGAAATGGACTCCCCGAGAACTGACTGATGAAATCCAATTGTTACTAACAAAGGTTGAAGAAGAGACACGAATTGATGATATTAAAAAGAAGGTGAGGGATTGTAAGGAATGGTCCAGCAATTCGTGCTACTAAGGGATTTGAAGGGTTAACATTGAGGCCTGGGTTTAGGTGATAAGAGAACAAAGGGATTTTTTAGAGAAAAACTGCTGACTGCTGCACAGGATGTGCAGTAGTTTCTGACATCTGGCCCAGAGGCCACCAAATAAGGAGGAAGGGGGAGCTGAAGGACGATTGAAGGGCAAAATCTGGGAGGAAGACCATGAGCCTTCAGCACGAACGACCCCCGAGAGACCACCAGAGACTGATACACAGGCGCCCCTGGGAGGGCTTCGGATTCGGGAAACCAATTATAATAACCCTGCTTCTTCTAGAAGTAGTAATGAATATGTATTAACCTAGGAGCATAAAAATCAGCCGCCTTACGTAACGGGTGTGCGTCTTGGTGGAGCAGAGACTCCCGGCGCACCCAGCGCTGTTTGCTTGCCTCTATTCATTTAATAAATTGTAAACTTTGATTGCAGTCCTATTTGGGACTCAGTCATTTATAACAGAGGCCACCAGATAAAACTACGAAAACAAGGCTCAAAGAAGCGCAGGAGTAAAACAAGTCAGAAAAATAAAAACAACAGAGGCAAAGCACCGTAAGGAGGAGGCTTGGCCCTCCCTGCCCTCAGGTGCTGTCCGAGGATACGCCGCGGCGGCGCCCCGTGTCAGCCATGTCGGGATGTCTGCGGGGAGCTCCCGCCCTGCCCTCCCCGTCCCGGCCGCTGCCTCCCCTTGGCAGGGCTTGACGGCCCAGCTCCTCCCCTGTTTCTCTTCCTCCTCTTCATCTTCCTCCTCGTCGCCCGGCTGACCTGCGGCTGCGGGGCAGCGTGAGGAGAGCCGGGGGCGGCTGGCGGGGCCGCAGCTGAGGCGCGGCTGCAGGGGAGGGCCGCCGCTATGTCGCTGCTGTGCGTGCGAGGTGAGTGGGGTGGAAGCGGGCGGGTGCCCGCGATAGCGGAGCCGGGCTCCCGGTGGTGCCACCCCGCATACCCCTCGGGGTGTCCTGCCTCAAAGGGAGGGAGAAGAGTGGGGCGAAGCCGCGGGGATCCCCGAAGGGATCTCCAAAGGGGCAGGCTGAGTCCCCCAGTACCTGCCTCCGAAGTTGGTTTTCACTCTGAGACTCCGCTCCCGAGCGGGAGCACAGCTGGAAGGTTTCAATTGTGTGGGGGGCTTTTCTTGTTTTATTTTTAATTGACGATTTCCATCTCTCTTGGCATCCCAGTTGCCTCTTAGCTAAGCCTGCATTGGGTTGAGAAGCTGTGAAGGCAGTGCTGAGCCTCACACCCTCAGGTGGAGCCTTCGGCAGGTGGCTGAGCCCCCCCCCCCCAGTCTGGCCAACACGAGTCAAAATGCTGCCGCTGAATGAAACTGCGTTGGCAGAGAGCAGGCTGCTGTCACTAGCTTTAACATTGTTATTCTCAGTGTGTGTGCTTCTAACCTGCAGCATTATTTCAGGTACATTACTAATTATCTTTTCCTCCTGCTATCGAGCCTCGTTCCTTTGCTGAACAGGTTACTGAAAAGTAGTGCTTTCTCATGCAGGATGGATTACAGTGCTAGTCTCTTGCTCTATATCTCCAGTTTTCAATTTCTTGCTCTCTTGTGCCAAAACAAACAAACAAAAAAAAATCCCTGAAGGAAACCATCTGCCAGGAGTCGTGCTTCTGGGACGTGTCTCCTGTCAGCATTCTGCACTGAACACTGGTTGTAGGGTGTCCCCACAGCCATGCCTTTCGGCTTAGAAGTATTGTTTTAATGTTTTCAGCTCCTTTGCCAGATATGATAAAAACTGACACTGGTGTGCTGCTGCCACTTCAGATTTTCTTTTGCTCGTATCCCTTGGTCTGATAAAAGCTCTTTGCTCAGCTGTTCATCACTTTTTTTGAATCAAAATCAACGTTTTGATGATAGTGTTAATAAAAAGATGCCAGCAAAGTAATACCAAAGTATACTGAGCCCTTGATATTTTGGGGAGGGCACTATTCTTGTATGAGAGGGCTTTTTAAATTAAGTTTCAACCGTTTCATTAAAATATAATAATTCTGTTTTAGGAGCTAGGAGAGGTGTGTAAGTGTGAAGTTTATCTTAAAAATGTTCTGTGTAATCTCTAAAGCACACTGAGCATCTCTGGTGGACTTATTCATTTGGAACATTTTGCCAAAATGTCTTAACTGAAGCTGATTCTTATTAGCTCGGGGATGCTTACGTGTTACAGTGTGTTTGTTTGTTTGTTTTTCCCATTCTTTTTAGTGATTGATCTTCAAAATGCTCTCAGGCTGTCCTATGAAAAAAATTTGTTTCTGATGCCACTTGGAGCTGTGTTAAAGGTGTATTTATACCCCATCTACGAAGAGTAGTGGAAGACCATGAACTGGATGCTGCAGTTACTGAAACAGTCTTGCTTTGCCAGGGTGTTCCTTCTTGATCCATAGAGCCTTTGGGACAAAAGCATTTCAGTGGTCCAGAACGATACGCTTTTGTGTTGGGCTTATTTTTGTTTGGGTGCAAAGATCTAAAGAAGGAACCTGAAGTGGTTGGTGACTGTGTGGTGGAGAACTACTGTGAAAAATATCTTTCATATCCACCTGCTGTGCTAAGATGGTAGATAATACTGGCAGTGATTTAAATGATACAGAGCAACTTTACTATAAGAATGCAGAATATAGTCAATTCACTAAATGTGTTTTTTAAAATGGTCATGACTGAAAGAATGAGCTCATGAGAACTCACAAGTGTGAACCATTAAACATAAAAGGCTGTTATACTGGTGTAGAGCATTCTGAAAAACAAAATAGGTACCAGAAGGTGAGATAACACAATTACTTTTGGGGCAAGCAGGAGTAAGCTCTGTTGGCTTATTTATTTATTTATAAAAAGCTGGTTTTCTTTTTCGTTAAAAATGACCTACATGTAAGTTTGCACAGTAACTTGGGGTTAGATGCTGTAGACCTGGGATTAAAAAAGAAAGACAACCAAAAACCTGTGAAAGAAAAGTAGGCAATTAGGACACTGTTAATTGCCTCTGAATTACAGTTTTGTCCTGGTTCCAGCTAGGATAGAGTTAATTTTCCTCCTAGTAGCTAGTAGGGTTCTGTGTTTGGGATTTAGGATGAGAAGAGCGCTGATAACATGCTGATGTTTTAATTGTTGCAGAGCAGTGCTTACACCAAGCCAAGGACTTTTCAGCTTCTCGCTCTGTCCTGCCAGCGGGCAGGCTGGGGGTGCAGCAGGAGCTGGGAGGGGACAGACCCAGGACAGCTGACCCAAACTGGCCAAAGGGGTATTCCATACCATCTGATGTCATGCTAAACAATATATAGGGGTGGCTAGCTGGGGTGTGGGGGGGGCCGGCTGCTCGGGGATAGGCTGGGCATCGGTCAGTGGGTGGTGAGCAATTGCATTGTGCATCGCTTGTTTGTACACATTATTATTTTCCTTTCTTTTCTGTCCTAATAAACTGTCTCTGTCTCAACCCACAGGCTTCACTTTCCCGTTTCTCTCCCCCATCCCAGAGAGGGAGGGGGGAGGGTGAGCGAACGGCTGTGTGGTGCTTAGCTGCCAGCCGGGTTAAACCACAACAAGTTCAACAGATAAAAACGAAATGTGGAAAAAAAAGAAACGAAGTGGCCATGTAATATGAGGCCTAGCAGCCAGAAAACGTTGTAATTCACAGATTTTTTTCCACTTGAATTATGTGCATTAGTGATATTTTAATGAATGGATAATCTAAAACAGTGCATACAAAACAGATCTGAGAACTGCCTTTGTTCCTGAAAGAACAGCTGACATCTGTGGCTTGATCTCATTTTTTAGTGGTACAGTTCCTGCTTTGGCAGGGGGGTTGGACCTGATGATCTTTCGAGGTCCCTTCCAACCCCTACAATTTTGTGATTCTGTGATTTCTTCTTCTTCTCAGAGATCAAACAAAAAAAAAAAAGTATTTTTTTTTCAGAAGCTTTGTGCTATTTCTGTTGTAGAAGTGTGGGAATAAAAATGTTGTTTTTGCAGAGTTACATTGTTTAGAGGGAAGGAATGTGCTGTTGAGATATGCTTGCAGTGATAAAGCTTAGCAGCCGACCTTGTAAAATGGAGACAACCAGAATCTTTAGAGCAATTAGGCGGAAATCACTGTGTAAGAAACATTACCACTTCAAAGAGTATAAAAGTCAAAAGAAATTTGACTTACAACAGGCCGACAACTGAAAGCCATGTATTGTCTGTGAAGCATCGGATAGATTGTGAACCTGGATTACCCAGTCAATGGGGAAACAGGGGAGGGTCCCGGTCATCGAGGAAAGAAAGTATATAAACCCTACTGTGTGACTAGTAGGTGCGCTCCTGCTTGTGGGAGTCCCGCCATTGCAATCGCGAATAAATTGCTACTTCACTGAGATCCTCGCCTGAGCCTAAGTTATTGGCTACAGAGTGTTTCTCACAATCTGGGGGCTCGTCCGGGATCCAGTCACCTACCGGGGAGCCCCACCGCTGCAGCAGCAGGAAGGCATGCCCCGCTGATTTCAGCGGTCCTGTGCATCGACGGTGGTGGTTCTGCGGAGAGCTGACAGAGGGCCCGAGACTGATTAAAGAGGCAGGATCCATGAAGTAGTGGGGAAGGGAAGAAGGTAGGCACTCCGGGTTTGAGAACTGATCCGGTAACTCTGTGCATAGACCAAGGTAAGAAATATTAAGTATTGCCTTGGGGGTCGGGTGAGACTCTGTGTGACGTGTGATTGAGACGGACTTTTGTACGAAGCGAGTGTGGAGTCCTGATCTGCGGTTCCATAGCTTCGTGAGGGGCGCGGCCAGAGACTGACAAAGCGTCAGATAAGAGAGAGAGAGAAAGGAAGAGTCTCGGGAAATTTGCTGTATGGTAAGCCCTTGCACAGGGAAGTGCTTGGCAGTACACCAGGGAAATTTGGTAAACTCATAGGTGTGCGGTACCCCTTGCATGGGGAAGTGCTTGGCAGTACACCCCCATTTTCCAGAATCGGAACATTAGTGTGTGGTACCCTGCAGGAGGGAAATTTCTGTAGCAGCACACTGACAAGGGCTAGGAAAAATGGGAAATATGAGTTCCAGGGGACAGGGAGATATCCCTGGGGGAGTGCAGGCCTGGCATGCACCAGCACCGGCACAGCAGGAGAGGCTGGGGCATGAGAGACCTAGAGAAGGACGCCTTCCCGCATCTGACATGGACATGGTGCTGCTCTCCCGCAGATGCCTACACCAGTTGACCCCTGTCCAGAGCCATCCCTCGTGCTATCCTTAACCCAAAGCACCAAATAGGCCAGTCAGTCTCACCTCTGTCCCTGGCAAGGTGTTGGAACAGCTCGTTCTGGATGCCATCTCCAAGCAGTTGGAAGAGAAGGTTATGAGGAGTAGTCAGCATGGATTCACCAAGGGGAGTTCGTGCTCGACCAACCTCGTTGCCTTCTATGATGGCATCACCAGCTGGGTAGATGGGGGGAGAGCAGTGGATGTCATCTACCTTGACTTTAGCAAGGCTTTTGATACTGTCTCCCATGACATCCTGATAGCAAAGCTGAGAAAGTGTGGGATAGAGGAGTGGACAGTAAGGTGGGTTGAGAACTGGCTGACTGGCCGAGCTCAGAGGGTGGTGATCAGCGGTGCAGAGTCCAGCTGGAGACCTGTGACTAGCGGTGTTCCCCAGGGGTCGGTGCTGGGTCCGGTCTTGTTCGACATCTTCATCGACGACCTTGATGAGGGAATAGTGTCCGCCCTCAGCAAGTATGCTGATGACACAAAGCTGGGAGGAGTGGCTGACACGCCAGAAGGCTGTGCTGCCATTCAGCGAGACCTGGACCGGCTGGAGAGATAGGCAGGAAGAAACCAAATGAGGTTTAACAAGAGCAAGTGTAGAGTCCTGCACCTGGGAAGGAACAACCGGACGTATCAGTACAGGCTGGGGTGCGACCTGCTGGAGAGGAGCTCTGAGGAGAAGGACCTGGGGGTCCTGGTGGACGACAGGTTGGCCATGAGCCAGCAGTGTGCCCTGGTGGCCAAGAAGGCCAACGGGATCCTGGCGTGCATTAAAAGGAGCGTGGCCAGCAGGTCAAGGGAGGTGATCCTCCCCCTCTACTCTGCCCTGGTCAGGCCTCACCTGGAGTACTGTGTCCAGTTCTGGGCTCCCCGGTACAAAAAAGACAGGGATCTCCTGGAAAGAGTCCAGCGGAGGGCCACAAAGATGATACGGGGCCTGGAGCATCTTCCCTATGAAGAAAGGCTGAGAGACCTGGGTCTGTTCAGCCTGGAGAAAAGAAGACTGAGAGGGGATCTCATCAATGTGTATAAATACCTGAGGTGTGGGAGACAGAGGGATTTGGCCAACCTCTTTTCAGTGGTTTGTGGGGACAGGACAAGGGGTAACGGCCATAAGATGGAGCATAGGAAGTTCCATACCAGCATGCGAAAGAACTTCTTCACGGTGAGGGTGACGGAGCACTGGAACAGGCTGCCCAGGGAGGTTGTGGAGTCTCCTTCTCTGGAGATATTCAAGGCCCGTCTGGACGCCTACCTGGGCAGCCTGCTCTGCATAATCGCAAATAAATTACTACTTCACTGAGATCCTCGCCTGAGCCTAAGTTATTGGCTACGGAGTGTTTCTCACAATCTGGGGGCTCGTCCGGGATCCAGTCACCTACCGGGGAGCCCCACCGCCGCAGCAGCAGGAAGGCATGCCCCGCTGATTTCAGCGGTCCTGTGCATCGATGGTGGCGGTTCTGCGGAGAGCTGACAGAGGGCCCGAGACTGATTAAAGAGGCAGGATCCATGAAGTAGTGGGGAAGGGAAGAAGGTAGGCACTCCGGGTTTGAGAACTGATCCGGTAACTCTGTGCATAGACCAAGGTAAGAAATATTAAGTATTGCCTTGGGGGTCGGGTGAGACTCTGTGTGACGTGTGATTGAGACGGACTTTTGTACGAAGCGAGTGTGGAGTCCTGATCTGCGGTTCCATAGCTTCGTGAGGGGCGCGGCCAGAGACTGACAAAGCGTCAGATAAGAGAGAGAGAGAAAGGAAGAGTCTTGGGAAATTTGCTGTATGGTAAGCCCTTGCACAGGGAAGTGCTTGGCAGTACACCAGGGAAATTTGGTAAACTCATAGGTGTGCGGTACCCCTTGCACGGGGAAGTGCTTGGCAGTACACCCCCATTTTCCAGAATCGGAACATTAGTGTGTGGTACCCTGCAGGAGGGAAATTTCTGTAGCAGCACATTGACAAGGGCTAGGAAAAATGGGAAATATGAGTTCCAGGGGACAGGGAGATATCCCTGGGGGAGTGCCTACCGACAGTTCTTCCTGAAGAATGATAAGAAATTGGAAAAATAATCTCAAAATTAGAGGAGATGATAAAAGAAAAAAAAATGGTTAAATATTGTGTATCAGTCTGGACAAAAGAACCAATTAAGGAAACAGCAGTATTTTGGCCAAAATACGGGTCTGATGAAAATTCAGGCTTTAAATTTATGTGTAAACAATAAGATTCCTTTTTTGGAGAAGGAGCCAAGTTATGCTCCCTATAATCCTAATATTGCACCGGTGGCAGCAGCAGTCGCTCCAGGAAGGGAGACAGGGACTGCAATTAACACTGTCCCTAGAGAAGGAGCGTACTCTAGGCTCTGGCAAGAATTAGAACAAGGTAGAAGAGATATTAAGAATTTCGCCTTCCCTGATGCTAACAGTACTAACACTTACTGTGTATCCTCTTAGGTGAACTCCCCCCCCCCCCCCCCCCCCCTTACCAGCAGAGGTGTTAGGGGTTTTAAGAAGGAGATGAAGTCTTTAATTGAGGACCCCATCAGGCTAGCTGAACTATTAGACCAGTTCCTAGGACCTAACTTACACTCTTGGGGGGAAATAATGTCTGTACTAAGTATGTTGTTTACAGGGGAAGAAATGGGAATGATCAGGAGGAGAGCTGCTATACAAGAATGGGAAGGAGCTCGTCCTCCGGGACCGGGGGTAATACTGGCAGAGCAGGGGTGCCCACTTGCCGATCCTGGCTGGAGTGGTGATAGTGCGCAGCACAGGGGTCATGTGGGAGACTTGGGGTCGGGGTGGGGGAGTGCTTGGGGATGGGTCCCGGGGACCCGGTATCCCAAGGGCTCTTGAAAGTTCATTTTGTGGTTGGAGCCTGGCCAGGTACACAGAAAAAGCTCCAGAAGGTGGGGGGATGGAGTGAACAGTCACTGGGGGCCCTCCTGTGGGAGGCCCTGGAGGTGTGTGTCAGGAGGGGAGATGAGAAGGAAAAGCAGAGAGCGAAAGAAATGGTATTGACAGTGTAGCAGGTAGTGAGGCAGAGGGTTGGAGAAAGAGGAAGAAAATCTTCAGGGGGAGTCAGGGCCAGGATGGAAAGGAGAGGAAGAGAGATGAAGGAATGGCAGGCAAGGAAAGCTCAGGGACAGGCTTTGAAGTGTGGCCAGGCTGGCCACTTCAAATAGGAATATCCGGAGTGGAAGAAGGAGGAGAGAAGGAAAATGGGATGAAATCTGGTATACTGATATGCTGTTTCAGCATCCTGGAGGGAGAAAGGTATGGAATTAAGTTGGCCAATGACTGAGCCTTTGGTGAAAGTACAGGCTGGAGAAAGATAGAAAGAAGTGTTAAAAAGGGTTCTTGAAGGTGTTAAAGGTGTGGTATGTAGTGTTTGACAGAGCTGTTTGAAGTTGAATGAGCAGGGAAAGAGGATGAAGGCATTATCTAAGTAACAGTCTAGAAGTTTTGGTATATTGGCTGTGGTGTTTGGTCAGTTTCCCAAGTATCGAGAAGGGGGGGGACGGGGGGGGGGCAGCCTGCTCCACCAGGGGCCTCTCCACAGGCCGCAGGGGGCTTCGGCTCTGGCGCCTGGAGCGCCTCCACCCCCTCCTTCTGTGCTGACTTTGGTGTCTGCGGGGAGGTTTCTCTCTCCTCGCTCTCCCAGCTGCTGTTGAGCAGCAGCTTTTTGTTTGTTCGTTTGTTTTCGTGGATGTGCTCTCACAGAGGCAGGGACTGTGTCGCTCATGGCTTGGCTCTGGGCAGCGGTGGGCCCCTTTGGGGCTGGATGAAATTGTCCCTTATCTGCCACGGGGCGGTTTCTGGATTCTCCTCACAGGGGCTGCCACTGCAGCCCCCCCAGAACCTTGCCATCGAACCCAATACACTGGGGCAGCTAGGTCATTACTGGCCTGTAAAGTATCAGGGATTAAATTAACTAATGAAACCCTAAAAAGTGATGGGGGTAGAAGGGGCTGGGATAACAGTGCCACTTTTGGGGGATACCAAGCTGAGACTAGGGGATAAAATGATCACTGGGCAATTATTGTATGTACCCAAGGCAGGGACTAACTTGTTGGGAAGGGATTTGATGATGAAATTGGGCATTCAAATAGTAAATTGTTAGACTGGAATAACGGTGTTATTAATGGAGTGCTCTCAGGCCCTGAGAGCAAAGATATATTCACCTCTGACTGGAAAGACCCTGAAATGGGGGCGGAAGCAACAATACAGATGGACAGTTTTACCTCAGGGGTTTACAGGGCTACCAAATTATTTGGGCAAGTTCTAGAACAGATTTTGGGGCAATTCCAACCTCCCGAGGAGGTATTACTGTTACAAATATATGGATGATCTTTTATTGTCAGGACAGGAGAAAACAGTTGTGAAGGAAGCTACTAACAAGCTATTCAACTTTCTGGGAAAGCAGGGCTTGGGAGTACTGAAAAATAAATTACAATATGTAGAAAGAGAAGTCAGGTATTTAAGGCATCTAATGTCTGAGGGAAAATGAAGAATAAATCCAGAGAGGATTCAGGGAATTGTTGAAAACTAAGAAAGAACTAAAAAGTTTTAAGAGAAAGATTTTTTTTAAGGAATCAGGAGCCACGAAGTCTGAGGGAAAATGCATACTCCGTGATGGGAGAGAAACGCTGAATAAAGCACCAATGAGGCAAATATTAACTGTTTTACATCAAGAGAGTCATTGGGAGGTGCAAGCAATGTGTGATGTTTTGCTAAGAAAGTATGTCTGTGTAGGAATATACACTTTAGCGAAGCAAATATGCAGAGGATGTACCATATGTCAAAAGGTAAATAAAAAGGTCATCCGTAACCCACCTAGAGGGGGACGGGAGCCAGGGATTCGACCTTTCCAAAGTATACAGGTAGACTTTACTGAGTTACCTAAAGCAGGGAGACTTAAGTACTTGTTTCTCCTAATTGACCACGTGACTGGATGGGTGTAAGCTTTCCCCTCGGTATCTGCCACTGTGAACACGGTGGCTAAGGTATCACTGGAGCAAATAGTCCCTAGATATGGGATAGCTGAAAACATTGATTCAGATCAAGGAAGTCATTTCCCTTCACAAGTACTGCAAGGGTTAATGCAGGCCTTAGAGATCGAGTGGGATTTTCACACCCCCTGGCACCCCTCCTCTTCTGGGAAGGTAGAGCGAATGAACCAGACATTAAAGAAGAAATTAACTAAATTAGTGTTAGAAACCCAACTTCCTTGGGTAAAATGATTACCTTTAGCACTCCTCCAGGTTCAAACAGCACCAAGAAAGGATACAGGAATTTCACCATATGAGATGCTGTTCGGATTGCCCTATCTAGTCAGAAGGGATGAGATACCACAATTCGAAACAAGAGAGAGTTATCTTAAGAACTGTATTCTGGGGTTGTCCTCTTCTTTGTCATCTCTCAGGACCCGTGGGCTGTTGGCTCAAACCCCACCTTTGGAATTCCCCATTCACCACCATCAACCAGGAAATTGGGTCCTGATTCGGACCTGGAAAGAATCAAAACTCCGGCCTGAATGGGAAGGACACTTCCAAGTACTAGTAACAACTGAAACAACCGTAAGAACTGCAGAAAAAGGTCGGACTCACTATACTCGAGTGAAGGCATCCGTTGACCCTAGTACCTGGGAAGTTGTTCCTACAGAAGACTTGTTGGAAATTGAAATCGAAGAGAAAAATCTCATAGTGGACTCTGAGCAGGATAAAAGCTTACAACTGTAAACTAACCTTTTATTTTCACAGGTAACTAATGAGCGTGGCTTGCAAGTGAGAGAAAGGACTGGCCTATAGCGAATCAAAGTGCTCCCAAGGGATTTTTGTTCTAGTAGTAGTGTACATATATCTTATTCTTTGTATTGATAATTATTGGAAACCTAAGGGTTAAAAATAATGACGGGAAAAATCAACTATTAATTTTGTTTCTAGTGATTGTAGGCCTCAGAGAAGGCCTTGGTCAATTGGCAGCTTGGAAAAGGCATGACCAGATAATAGTAAAACGGGATACCCCGTAAAAATATGGGTGACTGTGACAGAGGGTTATGTACCACAATCCGTCATGTTTGATGCTTGTGAGGTGTTAGCTTGTGGAGATTTAAATGCCCAACGACAATTGAGCAGAGAGAACAAATAACTGGGAGAGACCCAACAGCCAGATTGAGAACAGCTGTATGGAAACGATCCTCTATTGCCACCAGAGAAAGGGAGAAACTCAAGGAGAAAACAGGAGAGAAAACAGGAGGCCCTCTTTGAAATGCGGCAGTTCAAACATTTGAGATTGAAACAGGGTATGGGGATGTGAATGCCTGGATAGAATGGGTCAAATATACTGTCCAGAGTCTCAGCCATAGCAATTGCTATGCTTGTGCCTCGGGATGACCGATTGCCCAGATAGTGCCCTTCCCATTGGGGTGGACCAGGGATTCCCAGGGGATGCGATGTATGATTGCATTGTACCAAGAAAAGGCTGCCTGGGGAAATGAGGCCTGTAAGTCTCTCTCTTTGCTGTTCCCTTCCTTGCGTGATAGCAATATCAGGGTTCCCCCTGCATTCTCCACAGCTATAGGTAACCATACAGCTTGCCTCTCACGGCAGGGTGTGAGTGCTACCCGGCATCTGGGAGAATTTGCCTTGTGCACGAGGACCTTGAATGCTACCAAGGACTCGATGGGAAGCTGCTCAAGACTTGAGATCCCCAGGGCAGATCTCTGGTGGTACTGTGGAAGGAAGATCTTACGGTCCACCCTACCATCTAATTGGGGAGGCACTTGTGCACTTGTTCAATTAGCTATACCCTTCATTGTAATGAATGTACCATTGTGACTGCCAAGCAGATCAGTATGATACAGTTTGGTGGGGAGCTTGTGACTGAAGCGGTGGTGCTGGGGCTGTTAGTTTAGGACTCGAAGCAGTTGTGGCAGGGTTGGGAGGGGTTATGTTGGGAATGGAGATGTTGGAGGGGATGCCCTGCTCTGGAAAGAGAGCAATAAAGGTGATTGGCAATATTCTGCTGCGTTAGGGATGCAGAATCCTGAAGTGGCATTAGGGTGGATAAAAGGGAGCTAGTTGGGCTGAAATTACTTTAGGAAGAGCTGATAGATTTTGCTGCGATAACACTAGAGATCTACATAGTCCAGGATTTAAATGTGGGTAGAAATCTTGTAACGTGGTTAGAGAGAAGTATTTCTGGGTATTGTCAGTGTAGCAGGCTAACTCCCCACAGCAGAAGAACGAGTGCTGTTGGTCACGGCTAGGTACAGAGCTGCATTATCTGGCAGTTTCATCATTGCATGGTGACTGCAGCCATAAGATCAATGCAGTTAACTGTAGATGTGGCTTTAAGAAGCACAGAGGATGCTGAAGAGATGCTAGACGTGAAAGTGAATTTGGTTTGAGTGATCACAACTTAACCTAGGGGAAATTGAATAGCTAAACCTGTAGACCAGCACCTGTGAAATGTATAGAGATGCTTTTCGGTGAAGTCAGGAGCTTGGGTATGGAGGAGGGCATGGAAGTCTGTGAAGCTGCAGGGGCAAATATTAACATCTCACATAACAAGGAAAGGCGCCACCTAGGAAATGACCCCAGAGCTGATGATTCGCCTGATCACTGTGTCAGGATATGGTGAGCAAACACAGAACCTGTGTGAGGTGTGGGCAGAAATTTCAGTTTGTAAAGGAAGGATCTTGAGGATCTGGAAGTGCAGGGATAAGGGCTTTCAACTTGGCAGATGAGGTGAGCTCTCACAAAGAATGTTAAAACAGATAACAGCAGGTGCTTTGGTCACATGAAAGGGAGAAACAACCCATCTCACAAAGGAAGGAATCAGACCACAGTGTGTAGGGACAGTGTGTAGAGTAAAGATGAGCTAGGTGTGATCCCTGAGCTGCAGTTGTTTTTTGTGAGGACTGAAAATGATACACACATGTATAGGGTGGGAGCAAATCTTCTACACCTTAATGAATATAAGTCAGGTAAACTCTAGCCCAGAGTGCTAACATGTACAACACATGAAATCTAAAGTCTGGTAGTGGAAGCTTACTGCTGTAAGCCAGCAGTGGCATCACCTAATTGGAGAAGGAGATAGGTGGTTTCTGCAGGTTGGCAGAAAGATAAGAAGGGAGAAATGTGGGCAATATGTGCATCTTTGTGAGAAACTAAGTTGTGTTTTTGCAGTAGAGAACTAATTTTCTGTATTCCAAGGTAGTTGTGTAGTCATAATAAGGAGAAATGCTAAGTAGATAAGTGGACAGTAGAAGGCCTCACTGTTCCAAAATAAGGTAGAAGCTTGAGAAAAACAGGATGAGCAGTGTGGGAACAGTAAAACAAAGATCACAAGTTCTCAAAACATAAGAAAGGAGAAATTGAAGGGTTGAAAAGAAGAAAAATTGTACATATATAGTATAGAGGAGCGTTGAGTAGCATGTGAACCTGTAGTACTCAGCCAATGAGGAAACAGGGGAGGTGATCAGGCGTCGGGTAATAGGGAATAAAAGGTTATGATTTGTTTACAAAAATGCGCTCCTGATTGACAGGACGCCCGCCATTGCAATCGCAAATAAAATAAGCTTCACAGAAGATCCTGTCTGAAGAAAATTATTTGAGATATTTCTCACATCTTGACCTCAAAAGCAGGGGAGACTGTGATAGTTTGAGGTTCAAAATCAAGTTAAAATGAGAGTAATAAAAGCTTTATAAACAGATGGAAGCGGTGTGGAAGGTAACTGTATAAATGTGGTGTAGGTTTGTGAGAGGCAGACTGTGCTGGGCTAACCTCTTGGTTCTGTATGAAAACATGAATCTTGCCAATCACCACAGTAGATGTTTCTCTGAAGAAAGTTGGAACAGGCAGAAAAAATGTAAGGTGGGTAAGGAACTGGCTGTAGCAGAAGCTACTAACACTGAAAAACTGGTGGGAAAAGCAGATAGATGTCTTCCACTTGCGGTATGGCAAGAAAAGTAGGAATGTGTGTCAAACTTGGCATAATCGGTTTGGAAGTAGAGAAATATAATGCATGAAGAATTAAGTGACCCTGGGGGCGGCCATAATGAAAATGAGCTGGTATTAAGTAGAAGAGTTATACATGTAAAGGCAAATGACAGGAATTTCTGAAAAACAAGGAGCTTCACAAAAGAAGAGAAGAAGAGTCCTTGTGACTGCACCGTGTTGTCAACCAGTATGGGATAACTTGGGAAGAGGAAAAGGTGGAGCGGTGCGTGCTGGGGTGTGGTGGTTTTACTCGGGTGGGCGGCCGAGCTCCACCACGACTGCTCTCTCACTCCCCCTCCTCAAAGGAAAAGGGGGAGAAAATATGATGCAAAGGGCTCAAGGGTTGAGATAAGGACGGGGAGATTGCTCAACAGTTATCGTGACGAGCAAAACAGACTCAGAGTAGGGAGATAATAAGATTTATTGCCTATTACTAACAAGCTAGAGAAGTGAGGAACAAAGGAAAGAAACCAAAAACGCCTTCCCCCCATCCGCCCTCTTCCACCTCCTCCCCATGAGCAGCTCAGGGGAATGGGGGAATGGGGGCTGCGGTCAGTCTATAGCGCTTCATCTCTGCCACTCCTTCTTGGTCACTCTCTGCCCCTGCTCCAACGTGGGGTCCCTCCCATGGGATGCAGTCCTTCCCGAACTGATCCTGCAGGGGCTTCCCACAGGCAGCAGCTCTTCAAGAACTGCTCCAGATATGGGTCTGTACAATGGGGTCCATCCCTCAGGAGCAAACTGCTCCAACCTGGGTCCCCCACGGGCAGCAGCTCCTGCCAGGTCACCTGCTGCTGCGTGGTCTCCTCTCCACGGGCTACAGGTCCAGCCCGGAATCTGCTCTGGCAGGGGTCCTCCACAGGCCGCAGCCTCCGTCAGTGCAGGTCCACCTGCTCCACCGTGGTCTCCACGGGCTGCAGCGTGGAACCCTGCTCCACCGTGGTACTCCATGGGCTGCAGGGGGACAGCCTGCTTCACCATGGTCCTCACCACAGGCCGCTGGGGACTTCTGCTCCGGTGCCTGGAGCACCTCTCCCCCTCCTTCTTCACTGACCTTGGCGCCTGCAAGGCTGTTCCTCACTCCTCTCTCCCAGCTGCTGTGTGGCACAGCGTGTTTTTTTTTTTTTTCCTTTCTTAAATATACTCTCTCAGAGGTGCAAACAACATCACTTATTGGCTCAGCTCTGGTCAGCAGTGGGGCCCTTACCAAACATGGGGCAGCTTCTAGGTTCTTCTCACAGAAGCCACCCCTATGGCCCCCTGCTACCAAAACCTTGCCATGTAAACCCACTACATGGGGAAAGTATTCCTCGCACAGGGGGAAGGACAAAAGCATGGGTAAGTAGTCTGTGAATGCAGCAGCCTGCACAGGCTGAGCCTGTTTGGGATGGACAAGCTCAGGTAGGACTTAATGGGGAGGGTGGAAGTAAATCTGGCTGGCTCTCCCTTCCTTTCAGTCCATCCAGTGAGAAGACCAGGAGGCTGTGGCTTCTTCCACCTGATAAACAGGCATTGATGGGATCTATGACTTTTGTCCAGAAAAAAAATCAGGAAATTAAACACAGGATGGGAGAAGCCACTTAAGGTGGAGGATAACATTGGCATAAGATATAGTAGGTATAAGTGTGTCATGTCAAGTGTGTTTTCCAGCCTAGGCTGGAAATCAGGGTACAGGTCTTTGTGAGAATGGAAGCTAGAGGTGTTGACCACAAAGGGCCCTTCCAGTGTTGTGATGCACCAACTTCATTGGGGTGTGAATTCCTGCTCTGACAACTGTTCACTGTAAACAATATATATTAAGGTAAAGTTTTGATGTAGTGTTTTGCTTAGTTATACCTCTTAAGAAGAAGAAACCAAACTGTATGTGGGGAAACTTGCTCATACTAAATTGTTACTGAAGGCTGTTTATTTTAGTTAATGATTTTGATACTAATGGTATTTACCCTGATGGAATTTCAGTGTAATTTTTATGGAGACTGAAATACAAGCAAACACATGGTTTCAGGAGAACTGTCTTGGGTGTAATCCTTGTCAATAGTAACACCTGGTTATGATTCAGTTCTGTGTACCTGCTGTGTCAAAACAAAAATATTGGCAGGTGAGTGCTAATGTGTTCAGGAGACACAGCTCCTTCAGATACTAGTACTGCCATGGGGAGCAGTCAGTCAGCTGCTGTTGCTAAACAGAGTGCTTGCGTGGGTATCAGTCTGTAGCTGGATTTTGGAAAACACATTCTGTTTTTACAACCTTAAAATATCTTTTTCAGCTTCCTTCTAGGGGAATATTGTAAGTGATCAACGTCTGAAGACCTTAGTCAAAACAAAAGAAATCCTGAAAGTTGTTGCCAATCTCACTGTCCTGCTTCTAGAATTTGTCTTTATCCTCCAGGAACTGGTGTTGTCTGAGCAGTTTGTGAATGCCAAGGGTAAAGTCAGGCTTCCAAAGAATTCATCTGCAAGCAGTATTCTCTTAGATCCCCAGTTTTCATGTGGGGGATCTCATTCAGTTATACCATAGCTGATATCCTGAGTATTTCTTTTACTCTTCCTTAGTGCTTGCAGTCAGCTTAGTTCTGTCTCCTAGATGTTATGCTTGCCTCTAGTTTGTAAACCAAATCAATTAAATATTTTAAGTAACATAAAGTTAACATTTTCATTAAAACTTTTTTTCAAAATAGACCAATTCTGCTTCATTATTTGGTGCAGGAAAATACAGGTGCTGTCTTTCCTGGGAGCTTATCTCTTGCTGTAGTATGGTGGGATATATATATATTTAAATATAACTGAATGCACCACAAATATGCTGTTGCTTTATTTTTGAGTTTCTCTTTTGGCAAGTATGTTAAACTTCTGAAGTTGAACAATGAGATTTGTTTAGCTCGATCCCTCTCAGGGCCAACTTGTGCTCAGTTGAGCTTGACAAGTACCCATGTTCGTTCAGTTGGTTGCTTGCTTGCCATCCTGTAACTTCAGTGAAATTACCTGAAGATACCGAGGCTGTGACTCGCTGAGGCGATCGGCTCCGGGGCAGACGCGTTCTGCAGCGGAGCGGGGGATCGGGACAGGCAGGGCTTTTTTTCCGGCATCGAGGCCACTCGAGGGAGCCGCCAGGACCCGGCAGCCCTCGTGAGGGAGGCTGACGAGGCGTAGGTGGAGCCAGCAGCGCCCCCTCCCCGGCCGTTCAAAAGCAGCCCCTAGGGAGCGCAAGCGACTGGGGCGTGGCGCGGCAGTTTGCGCAGGCAGGGCAGACCGTTACGCCCCACTCATAAGAACAACTCATCTACTGGCTGTCTACCTATAGCTAAACCGCCATGGTCTGCACTAGGCAGAAAGCTCTTTCTGGAAAGTCTGTGGCGACCTAGACTGAGTGCCCGCTCAAAAATGTGGCAGTTCAGGTCTCTGGATGCAGGGAGTGCCTGAGCCTGTTGCTGCCATCTGAGGGTGGCAGAGACACCATGTGTGTGAGGTGTGAGCAGGTGGATGACCTGGTCAGCCTGGTGGCAGAGCTCAAGGAGGAGGTGGAGAGGTTAAGGACCATCAGGGAGTGTGAGCGGGAGATAGACTGGTGGAGCAACTCCCTGCTAGGCGTGAAGGAAAGGCACCGGGGTGAGACACCCCAAACAGTGGTGGACCCTCTGCCCTGTTGCTGTCAAGCAGAGGGAGGGGACCTAGGAGATGAAGAGGAATGGAAACAGGTCCCTGCTCGGCATCACAGGCAACCCCCCTCCCTACCGGCCTCGCCTTCCCAGGTGCCCTTACACAACAGGTTTGAGGCCCTGGAGCTTGAGAGACTGGTGGGTGACGATGAGGTCCAAAGTCCACCCAGGAGGATGCTTAGGGCGAGGAAGTCGACTCCATGCCTCAAGAGTGACTCCACTAAGAAAGAAAGAAGGGTAATCGTTGTAGGCGACTCCCTTCTCAGGGGAACAGAGGGCCCTATATGTCGGCCTGACCCTACCCGTAGGGAAGTCTTCAGGAAGGACCTGGGAGTATTGGCTGATAGTCGGCTGAATATGAGCCAGCAGTGTGCTCAGGTGGCCAAGAGGGCTAACAGCATCCTGGCTTGTATAAGAGGCAGTGTGGCCAGCAGGTCTAGGGAAGTGATTGTCCCCCTGTACTCGGCTCTGGTGAGGCCGCACCTCGAGTACTGTGTTCAGTTTTGGGCCCCTCACTACAAGAAGGACATGGAGGTGCTCGAGCAAGTCCAGAGAAGGGCAACGAAGCTGGTGTGGGGTCTGGAGAACAAGTCTTACGAGGAGCGGCTGAGGGAGCTGGGATTGTTCAGCCTGGAGAAGAGGAGGCTCAGGGGAGACCTTATCGCTCTCTACAGGTACCTTAAAGGAGGCTGTAGCGAGGTGGGGATTGGTCTATTCTCCCACGTGCCTGGTGACAGGACGAGGGGGAATGGGCTAAAGTTGCGCCAGGGGAGGTTTAGGTTGGATATTAGGAAGAACTTCTTTACCAAAAGGGTTGTTAGACGTTGGAATGGGCTGCCCAGGGAAGTGGTTGAGTCACCATCCCTGGAGGTCTTTAAGAGACGTTTAGATGTAGCCCTTAGTGATATGGTTTAGTGGAGGACTTGTTAGTGTTAGGTCAGAGGTTGGACTGGGTGATCTTGGAGGTCTCTTCCAACCTAGACGATTCTGTGATTAGATGACGATCACTTCTGGTGTGGTTAGCCAGCAGCTTTTGTTCCAGGGTGCTTCATATTGAACCTAAATCTGTTTTGGGGAGTGTAGAAGCCTGAGTCATTCAGGGGACTAGACAGATGACTTCAGTGCTTTTGTTGACTAAATTGAGAGAAATACACTGAAGTTGTTTTATTTCTGTTTGTAATTCTTGCTTTTTCTTCTTTGTTTGGTACCAGAGACAGCTTGCTATACCTGAGCAGCTGCTGCATGTCCTTCGTGTCTTGGAAGAAATTAATCGTAAAGAGATGGATTTCATTTTTAAAATAAAAATGCTCAGGGAATTCACTTCTAAATTAGGTTTAAGTTTTTCTCTTCTTTTTTTTTTTAATGCAAGCTTTTCTTGTGAACTAGTTGAACTATTGGTTTGTCAGCCAAGTCAGTTCACCAACTTGGAGTGTCTTCTAGCAGACAGTGTGTTGTCTGTCTTCCTGCCTTCTGGTGTAAGGGTATAGCTTACATTATACATATTTCCTTAGTCTTTGACAGATATGGGTATATATGAATTTAAGTCTGTCTTCTGCAAAATTTTGCAGGTTTCGTTCACGTTATCAATTAAGGCATTTCCACTTATTTAAAGTAGTGCATTTCTTAACCTCCCAGAGCTTGAAAGAAGGGTAATTTATGTCACTGAAATTAGAAGCCTCCTTTCTTCTCTGCCCAGTAGTATTTATCTTCTGTACGTGCAAATTCTGAAAGATTTGATGTTTTTTTCTCCTAATCAGGCACAGATTCAGGAGTAGAGATGCTGTCTATTTTGATCATGAAACTGAAAAGTTAAGAGAAACCTGTAACCTGCAGGGAACTCCTTTAAGCAGAAGGACTGACACACACTCTAACAGAATAAATCTGAGAGAAAGCCACATGCACAATAACTCACTCCAGTATTTTGTATCCAAGCTGGTGGTGGTGGTGGTGGTTGTTGCTGTTTTAACCAATGAAATAAAGGCTACAACAGAACATTGGAGAGAAGAGGCAGCTTGGATTGCTTTTTAGTTCACCTCCTGGTTGGGGAACCAGGTCACCTGACAGAGCTGTCTGTGTTGCCAGTGTTAGGAGGATTAACCTCTCCATAATCTCTATGATTTGAATAAGAGATTTTGTTCCTGTCTTCACTGCTCAGTTCAAAGCAGCTGCTGAGCAGAAACTTCAGGGCATCTTCAGCAACATGTCTGTGTTGGTCAGCCAAGAAAGGAAGAAGTAGATGTTAGAGGATTTCTCCGAGCTGTGCTTTTTAGCAAGTGGTCTCTGTGTTTGGATGTTAAGTGTGTATAGGTGGAGCTCTTCTCCAGAATCAGGGAGGTTGGCTACATCCTCCATTGCCTTCTTGTTTAAAAGGCATTTTTTTTACACAAATAGGATCAAATACATTTCTCCATCACCATCCTCTGCTTACCCCTCCTCCCCTAGTAAACTTTGGACAGAGGCATCACCTCTTGGTTTGTTAATCACAGCATAACAAAATTTCAGTGTGTGTTTTCCCACTTGTCAAGAAAAATTAATGATCCAAACAGTCTGAGGTGATGCTCATCTGCTTGCGCTGGGTCTGGCCAAAGCTAGGAGGGATTATTTAGCTAACGTGTGTGCATTTACCCCAGAGAAACGGTGGTGGTAGAAATAAGGGACTTCACTCTTCAGATTTTGTGGGGCTGTTAGCAGTAGTAAAGCACAATTCTAAATAAGCATCTCAGTATGCTGGCTCCTGTCTTGCTAGAATTAACTTGTCAGCTTGCATTGAGATCATGATTATTGTCAGAGAAGTTGAAGAGGTGAGTAATGAGGTAAAGGGCTCTCGAGCATTTTGACTTGGTATACCTTTGAGGCACCATGTCTCTGTCACAGTCTGTGGGGCTCTTGAGGGTTGGAGCTAATAGTTTCTGCACAGTCTTTAAGGATGGGTAATTAGATGCATTGCTAGAGGGAAGATTTTTGTCTGGGTGCTGGGAAGCTGTCATTGCAGCATATCCCAAAGCTGGCAGAAGATGGCTTATGATTTCAACTCCTTACCTGAAAGGTAAGGCTCAGGTGGTTCATCTTCTTTGTGTTGGCTGGGGAAGTCTCCTGAGACTGATGGTCTGCCAGCTGAACTGTGGGACCACGGGAGAAAGGGGGATAGATAGTCCTGTCTGGGAAGAGCTTCTGCAGTGCTGTGTCTCACCTGGCTTTGGGAACTCCAGCACAATGCGACCCACTCCTCCCCTTAAACTTCCACCTCCTTTCTCCTGCACAACATTTAGCCACACAAGCTGCCTAGAATTGGAAGCTTCTGCACTTTTTCTGTTTTCAACTGTATTTCATGTAAAAACTGGAAAATATTTTATGGGCTGTTGGTGCTTTGGATTCACTAGCAGTGCTAATCTGTTACGGGGGTTGTAAAGTTCAAGGATTGCATGTTCCTACTGTCTTTACTGCTTCCCAGCATCTGTTTTCAGCTTTTCTGGCTGTATGGTTCATGAATATTCTCTTTTTACCCAGACAGAAGGAACAATGTTGTCAAGCTTATTTCAGCTGCTGCTTATCTGAAATCAGTTGAATGCTTCCTACTGACTTTCAGGAAGCTCTTTCTGGGATCAGCTGTAAGTAAACTTAATAAAATTTCTGCTTTGCAGTAAGGAAACTTCAAGGAGTGCTAATGCTCAGTGTATAAATGATGTGAGTTGTGGCTTACAAAATAGCTTGTCAGTGTTTTTAAACATTTTATTGATAAGATCTCCTGAAGGTTTTGGGGTAAAATGGTAAGCACATTATTAAAATATGTGATTCCTTTCACAGTATAGCCTTTGTCCTTAGTGGTCATATTGGTATATTGGTCATGTTTTGCCAATGTGGATCCTGTTCTGTGATGACTTTTTAGTAAAATCACCATATCCTTCTGCAAGTTCAGAGATGAAGGGAGTTCTGCATCTTGGGATCTGCTGTTTTATGAGTCTCCTCCCTTTCTCTCTGTGAACCTATCCAGTACTAACAGCTCTATTTAAAATTTTGTTTTCAAAACAACAAATAACAGCAAGACCTTGCAGATTTGCTGAGAGGTGCTAGTGTCAGGATCCTGGAAGTCTGATGTCTACTATCACTTCAGGGAAAGAACCATTTGCAAACCTTTTAGTCTTCCTCTTGCATTTTGTTCCCTGTCACGGTTGCTTTCTCCAAACTGCATACATAGTTTTTATTTTTCCTGTCCCTTATCCTTCTAGTAAGACAATTTTGATTTAATTTTTTTTTTGGTGAGATGCAGGTTTGTTTTTTTTGTTCTAAAAACCTCTTCATACCCAATTCCCTCAGCACATATTCTGTAACACTATTAATAACTCCTCTTTTAATTGCTGCTCTTTGAGAAGTTTTTAGACCTGCCTTCAGTGTTTCTGCAGGGGTGTGCTAACTACATTATAGCGTTTCCTTGACCTGTGAATTTCTACTGTTGAAGTAGTTCAAGAAATATTTCAGGTGGGTGAGTTCTTGAGCTAAGCAACAAGCAAGAATGCCTATGACACTCTTCAGTTCAGGAGCATGCAAACCTGTGTGATGTTAAGTCAGTGTGTCAAATCAAATATGGTAACAGATTAACCTGTAAATGAGATCCATATGTCTCTCCAACTGTCTGAATCAATTTTGTAATTGAAAGTTTTTAGAGGCCTACATACATTGACTGTCTACTGCATTTAAACTATTGTAGAAAGTAAATTGAATTGCCACCCCTTCTGTTGCATGACGTCTTTTAGAGACGTGGGGCCTTTTTAAATGAAAGCTTCTTTTGCTAATGAGGGTTGTTTTATTTAAAAACAAACAAAAAACACCACATAAAAAAGAAAAACTGTAAAGCACCCTGTGTTGAAAGGGTCTGCAAAGCTGCTCCTTTGTTTCAGTTATACCTTGATAATGGGGTTTTGGTTGGAATGTTTGCAACTGTCAGGATTTTCTAGCAAGTTTAAAATTTGTTCAGTTTAAATTGCTAGGTAACTTTTGTGTAAGGATGGAAGAAGTGGAGCAGTATAAAACTGATGCAGGTAGAGCTGTGCTGTGTGTACTTAACAACCTTTGTGCAAAAGATGAGATAAAAAGTGTCAGAATCTGTAGGAGGTTTGAAATTACCTGGTTCACCAAAACAATCAGACTTCGTATTGGACAGAATAGGTGCATCTTTGTTCTGATGAGAGGTTCAGCGTAGTGTATTACACGTAGGCTTGCTCTGTTTCATGTAGGTTGGCCATCATGCTGTCCTGCCAGCTTTTTAATTCCTGTGTAGGTTGGCCATCACAATGCCCTGCCAGCTCTCCAAGTTTGTGTGAATGAGACAGAGCAGGGAATGCTCCAGACAGCCTGCTGCTGTGCTGTCGCTCTGATGCCCATGGGCTATGGCAGTAATAGAGAAGATTTAGATAAGACAGTGACATACAGCTTCTATATATAAAAAGCTTGCCTGGATAGATTTCAGTACTTGGCTCGCCAAAGTTCAGCCTGTACAGGTGATGGGATGCTGAGCCTGAGGCTGTGAAACTTCTGGCAAGAAGCAAATGCTGGGGTGAGGTTTAGTGAGCAAAACCAGGCAAGAGGAGGCAGCTGCAGTGTCCCTTCAGGACTGGAAATGTCCCTCAGGTCCAGTGTATGGGGGTGTCTGAGCTGTGGAGGAAGGCAACCAGGGTGCTTTCTACCTGTGGGTTGGGACATTTGTGTGCACGCAAGTTCTAAATACTAAACTACCAGAGGATTTACCGATAAAACAAGGGAGTTGCTAATGAAATTTGGCTGTCGGGAGGTTTACTGGGATGTGCACTCTGTGGTGCTTTCCTGGGTTTGCTGTCTACAGTGGTCCTGAAGTTAAATAGGGTTAATATTGTCTGTGCACAGCAATCTGGAAAACCCTTCCAAGGAGTCAAATGTGTCCTAGCTGTTATAAGTCACAGTGCTGTGGGCAGAAGGGGTGGAGTGACTTTTAGGAAGCTTTGTTGAAAATTGTATTGTAAATCAAATAAATTTAGTAGCATTGTGTGTCTTTGGACAGGGTAGTGAATTTGCAGATTGTCTGAGCAGGAAGATGCTAATTCACATGAATTAAGAGGGATTGTAATTCATTTTCAAGACATCTGGCAAAAGGGAAATCCCTGGGGTAGATCAGTTTGCTACTGCAGGCAACAGAATAGAAGCTCCCCCCCCCCCCCCCCCCCCCAAGAGAATCCGAGAGTGATAGTAGATGATTTTTATATGTAGTTGGTTGCTGAAATGAGCATACCTTGCTTTTATTTGGCAATGCTTTGCTTCCCAAGGCCTTCAGAAAGGTGAGACAAGTTGTCCTGTGGGCATTTAGAGTGGTCAGATTGAAGAAAGCTCTTTGATACACGAACATAAAATGCAGTGTGAAAATATTTCTTTCTTGATTAACTATTAAAAATTAATAAACCGCTATTGTGTCTGTTCCATTTCTTCTGGACTACTTACTGAAGCAGCTAAATCTCTCAGTTCAGTTGAGGTAAACATCATGGTATGGGTGCCTTGCTGTTGAGGCCATCCATTCCCGATGATCTTTCGAGGTCCCTTCCAACCCCTTCAATTCTGTGATTCTGTGATCCAGATTCCTCCACAGCTGTTGCAGTCCAACAGGTGATGGATTTTTGAAGGACTATTTCAGGTATTAAGTCAGAAAAATTCTGCCTTTAGAAGGAACCTTAGTTCTTCTGGGGCTGATGGAAGTCTGTTCTGGGTTCCTGCTCTTCTTTCTTCTGCTGCCAGAGTAATTTGCTGGTCAGCCCAGCCCTCCGTTCACATCAAGCAATAACAAAATGTTATCCTCTGTTTATTGCAAACAGTCTCAGCTTTTACGTCTGTTGGTCCATGAAGGTACCCACTGTGTTTCCAACACGTCATTCCTGAAGGGAGCACATAAAGCACTCTCCTCACCAGTTCAGCGGAACAATGGTTGTGTGCAAACCCGTGGTTTGTTTTCCTTGGCAGAAAGACAAAGCATAATGTAAGAAATGTGGCTTAAGTCTCTTACCTGGCCCTGAGGCTGAAGGAATATCTCGCTGCAATAACTGCCTTAACTCAGCCGCGTGCTGCTGCTGGGGTTGGAGTCCAAGCAGGTGCTGTGCTCGGCTCCTACAGGGACTGTCAAGGTGCTGCTGAACCCCACTGGGTTGCAGGGGGGGCTCCTGCACAATTATTCTTGCTCTGTGCTCATTCAGGAAAGTCCTTTACTTCTGTACCTAACATAGCTCTGAATGGATGAGAATGCAGTGGAGCATTTCTTTTTAAACCTGTCTCAGGCTGGAAATGCCAAGCAGGCTGCACGATGCCGAATTGCCATAATGGGCTTGGGAAACCATTAAAGCTGCTGTTTCATCAAGACCTTCCATTCTTAAAGTTACAGAGGTATGAGAAGATTTTCATGGCACAGTCGGCGTTGCTGTTCTGCTGTTGCACGTACAGTTACATTTAATAGCATACCTATGATGCCGCTAAGCTTTTATAGGGACCATATGAAACAGGACCAAGTTAAAATCAGGGGTCAGGGTCCCTGCAGGGCCTCTGCTTCCTGTGGCTTGGAGCACCCTTTTTGGGTTCGGGTAGTGGGAAAGGGAAGGATTTCTTGCCCACAAATGTGAGGTAAGGATGTGGACGGGGCTGTGCATGTAAGATGTTCTTCAAGGGAGGGAAAGGTACTTGTGGGAGCCCTTGGTGGATGCTTCAGTCTTGCACCACTGTGAGAAACAAAGCTGTGTTTTCGCAGTAGAGAACTAATTTTCTGTATTCCAAGGTAGTTGTGTAGTCATAACAAGGAGAAATACTAAGTAGATAAGTGGACAATAGAAGGCCTCACTGTTCCAAAATAAGGTAGAAGCTTGAGAAAAACAGGATGAGCAGTGTGGGAACAGTAAAACAAAGATCACAAGTTCTCAAAACATAAGAAAGGAGAAATTAAAGGGTTGAAAAAAAAAAAGAAAAATTGTACATATACGGTATAGAGGAGCGTTGAGTAGCTTGTGAACCTGTAGTACTCAGCCAATGAGGAAACAGGGGAGGTGATCAGGCGTCGGGTAATAGGGAATAAAAGGTTATGATTTGTTTACTAAAATGCACTCCTGATTGACAGGACGCCTGCCATTGCAATCGCGAATAAAATAGCTTCACAGAAGGTCCTGTCTGAAGAAAATTATCTGAGATTTTTCTCACAACCACTTGCCAGTCTCTCGTGGATTTTATAAGTAGCTTTCAAAAAGTGAGTAGGAGGCGCTGAGTTTCTGCCTCTGTGATGAGTACATGTGATAGAGCAGTTGCTCCAGGGTTCAGACAGCAAAGCTTCTACTGAAGACTCAATAGCTTATGGAAAATGTAACAGACCTGAAGGGCTAGAGCACTGCCGCGCCAGCCTTTCCCTTCCTGAAGGGGTTCCCTCCGTTCCGTGTGCGGGCAGTGAGTTTGGTGTGCTGCTTTAGTCTTGGTTAGTACGAGCCTTTTGCTGTGGGCTGTCGTTCCTGCTGCTTGAGCAACCTTTGCACCTCGTGCTGTGTATCTGTGTGCGCTGAGACCTGAGCACCTGTGGGAGGGGAGAAAAGCACAGAACGAAATGGAAATAGGAATCGATTCTGCTGTCTGGCTGGAGACTGTAGAAGTTAGATTATGTGGCCTGCTCTCAGAAACACATTAAGGCTACATTCACGTTTCACAGGGAAAAGGAAACTATTTATCAATTTGCTGATCACAAAAACGCATTTTGAATGCTCTGCTTTCTGCATTGATTTTCTTTTTAAGAGCACTAATCAAACTGTATCCTCTTCTCTCACAGCCTGTCCATGGTGCTTGACTGGCCTCTGGAAGGATGTAGATTTTGCTGTAGTGTGGTGAGTGACCAGCTCAGATGTCACATGCTGGGTTTAGCGAGGATGTAATCTTTTGGCCATCTCCTCAGGCACTCCCTGTGTCTGCATCCCTCTGATTTGCAAGCAAATATTAAAGGTGAGATTGAATCTGTGGATGTTCAGAGCAGCTGTACTCCCTTTAACTGAATACAAGTCTGTTCCTGATCAGGGGGTTGTTGTCTAAACCTCATAATAATTTGGCATGCTTGATTTTAATCCACTGGCTGGTGTATGGTGCACCTAGTCAGGAAAATGTCCATCAGATGGAAAAGTGCGTAGTAAGAATATTTGTGTAAAATTGAGATTCTCTCTGACATCAGAAACCAAATGAGGTTTAAAGAAACCAAATGAGGTTTAACAAGAGCAAGTGTAGAGTCCTGCACCTGGGAAGGAACAACCGGACGTATCAGTACAGGCTGGGGTGCGACCTGCTGGAGAGGAGCTCTGAGGAGAAGGACCTGGGGGTCCTGGTGGACGACAGGTTGGCCATGAGCCAGCAGTGTGCCCTGGTGGCCAAGAAGGCCAACGGGATCCTGGCGTGCATTAAAAGGAGCGTGGCCAGCAGGTCAAGGGAGGTGATCCTCCCCCTCTACTCTGCCCTGGTCAGGCCTCACCTGGAGTACTGTGTCCAGTTCTGGGCTCCCCGGTACAAAAAAGACAGGGATCTCCTGGAAAGAGTCCAGCGGAGGGCCACAAAGATGATACGGGGCCTGGAGCATCTTCCCTATGAAGAAAGGCTGAGAGACCTGGGTCTGTTCAGCCTGAAGAAAAGAAGACTGAGAGGGGATCTCATCAATGTGTATAAATACCTGAGGTGTGGGAGACAGAGGGATTTGGCCAACCTCTTTTCAGTGGTTTGTGGGGACAGGACAAGGGGTAACGGCCATAAGATGGAGCATAGGAAGTTCCATACCAGCATGCGAAAGAACTTCTTCACGGTGAGGGTGACGGAGCACTGGAACAGGCTGCCCAGGGAGGTTGTGGAGTCTCCTTCTCTGGAGATATTCAAGGCCCGTCTGGACGCCTACCTGGGCAGCCTGCTCTGCATAATCGCAAATAAATTACTACTTCACTGAGATCCTCGCCTGAGCCTAAGTTATTGGCTACGGAGTGTTTCTCACAATCTGGGGGCTCGTCCGGGATCCAGTCACCTACCGGGGAGCCCCACCGCCGCAGCAGCAGGAAGGCATGCCCCGCTGATTTCAGCGGTCCTGTGCATCGATGGTGGCGGTTCTGCGGAGAGCTGACAGAGGGCCCGAGACTGATTAAAGAGGCAGGATCCATGAAGTAGTGGGGAAGGGAAGAAGGTAGGCACTCCGGGTTTGAGAACTGATCCGGTAACTCTGTGCATAGACCAAGGTAAGAAATATTAAGTATTGCCTTGGGGGTCGGGTGAGACTCTGTGTGACGTGTGATTGAGACGGACTTTTGTACGAAGCGAGTGTGGAGTCCTGATCTGCGGTTCCATAGCTTCGTGAGGGGCGCGGCCAGAGACTGACAAAGCGTCAGATAAGAGAGAGAGAGAAAGGAAGAGTCTTGGGAAATTTGCTGTATGGTAAGCCCTTGCACAGGGAAGTGCTTGGCAGTACACCAGGGAAATTTGGTAAACTCATAGGTGTGCGGTACCCCTTGCACGGGGAAGTGCACTGGAACAGGCTGCCCAGGGAGGCTGTGGAGTCTCCTTCTCTGGAGATATTCAAGGCCCGTCTGGACGCCTACCTGGGCAGCCTGCTCTAAGGAACCTGCTTTGGCAGGGGGGTTGGACCCGATGATCTTTCAAGGTCCCTTCCAACCCCTTCAATTCTGTGATTCTGTGATGTGTCCTGCTGTTGGTTTTCTACCTTCCCACAATGATTCTAGACCTTTATTGTGATATCTGGCTTGTATTTTATCTTTCCTAGTCTTTTAGAGTCTGTTTCATTTTCCAGTCTTTTCCAACTGATAACCGTAGAGCCTCTGAAAAGCTAAATTGTTTATTTTTTTTTAGTTTTAATACATTGTCACAAGCAGGACTTCAACTTAAATGTTTTCTTGTCTATTTAGAGTCACACCATGATGTTAAGGGTTCCCCAAGGAAAATTGTCTGGATGAATTGAATGCTTGCATCAATTTTCATTGCTTTTTTTCATCTGTCTAGTTTGCATCCAGTTATTTCAGTGCAGTCTGTCTGCTTTCTAATAGCTGTTATCAGTGCTTCTTGAATTGAGGTGCAGTATGTGTCTCTCTGATATGCCAGTCTTTTTCTTTTTCCCTTGCAATTAAATCAATCTTTGCTTGCACAGTGAGAGCAGGTGCACCTCTGTGTCTGTGTAATGCAGTGCTCACACATGGCAGTGCAAAGCTCTAGGCCTCCTTCCTCTCTGATTTTCTAACATTTTCATTCCTCCTCTGCCATCCTTCCAATACAGGGTTGCAGCGGTGTTGGGCTGAACCATAATCCTTCAATTTCATGTCTGCCTCTGGATGGCTGGGCTTTCTGCACTGCCCTGTTTGCTCAGAGCAGCTGTTTGGAAACAAATGGGATTTAACATTTCCAGTTTGCTTAGAAATGCTGTTTCCCCTGAGCTCAGAAATGCCTGTGGGATAAGTGGGAGTAAGTCAGGAAATCTCTCATCTGGATCTTTGACTTTTTGTCTTCAGCTTTGTACTTTGTGGCAGTACAGAAACAACTGTCTCTTTAAGACTTAGCATCGCTGGTGCTCTGGAGGATGGTTTCCTTTTTTATGTTTTCTTTTATACAAGGCAGTATTTCACATAGATTGATTTCAGTCTGCCCTCCTCCTACTGAGCCACCAGCAGTGAGTTTTCGGTCTTTGTTGTGACACCAAGTAACCAAGTTTTAATGCTTTGGGTATCTTCACACCTTCATTGCTCCTCTGTGTTGTTTCTTGGGCACTTGGCATATAGGAGCTCAATAAGAGCTGTAAGACAGAATGAGCTGGTGAGGGTACAAAATTTTCCCCTAGGGAAGTGACCCTATTGTGTTTTGGGAGCTGCACCTTTGCCATGGCTTTTACACACTTGTAGGAAGTGCTTTCCATAGGACTAACAAAATAAAAACATGTCCAAATTGCTCTTCCTAAGAACCTTTTGGATGTGCTATGTAAACTGGTAGAAAGCAAAAGAGCTATCCGTGCAGATGAGACTCCCAGGCATGTGATCCAGCTCTTCTTTATAAGCCCTGCTGCTGAGCTAAAGGTGCAGCGTGTTAGGTGCAGGTTGTAGCAGACTTGTGGTCTTTGTTTGCCCTTGCCTTGGGACATCTCTGCTGCCGTGAGCCCTGAGGCAGCACGGGGCTTTGTTGTGTTTCATCAAGGGAATCTCTTAAATGTTGAGAGCTGAGGCCGTCGTGCACACAGCATCCGCCTCTCAGTTTGAGTATCGCTTGCTGCAGAGGCTGTGTCCATCTCTGTGTCTAGGGGCTATTTACCCATGCTGGCTGCTTTTTTGGCAAATAATCTGGGATTTCTGTGCTGAGGGTATGTCCCTGTGAACAGCACTGGAGCTTATTGCCGCCAGGCAGAGAGACCAACTGAAACTTAATGCGCGTCCCCTGCCCTCTCTTTCTCCCTTTTCCCTTCCTTCAAGTACATGCACTTGTTTCTGTGTCTCAAGAATCAAAATCTCCTTCATTTTTCAAAGGGGAAGGAGAGGGGAGGACCTGAGGTGAGCTGGTGTATGCCCCCATCAGGGCAGCGTTTGCTCATGAAATGCCTGTTTTGTATGGTATCCAAAGGCACTTAGGAAGTGGGTAGATTGCCCTCCCCATTGCTCAGTGGTTAAACAGATTGATTTGGAGATTAAAAAGGAATCTGTGTCTTCAGTCAGCCCCAACCATTGTGTCTTTTCCTTGCACCATTAGGTTTAGCATAAGGAATGCTTCAGGCTCTGAAACTGGAAGGAAATGAACCTCCTTAATTTGGATTTAAGGCTCGCAGGTCATGGCAGTCTAGCAAAAAGCTACAGTTCATTAAACTTTTGTATAAAACCTCTCTGTCTCGTACTGTAACTGGTACAGCATTCCCTTCATGCAAACACCTACCTGAACTGCAAATGTTTGCAAAGCAGAATTTATCAAATAGCAAGGGTGTTCTTCAGCATCAGACCCCACTGCAGCTCCGTGCATGTAACCATGTAAGGGCCTTTTAATTTTCTTTTTACTGTTACAATCTAGAATGTTTATCTTGGAAGTTAGACCCTGCAAGCTTTTAGTGTCGGGTGCTTTTTTTTTTTTTAAAGGGAAATTCATTACATCAGTTCTTAAGCCTTTCTTTTGCTCTCAGGTGTATCTTGCTTCCTAGCTTGTTAAATATGTTTTCTTCTGAGCATTCATTTTCCACTGGGAAAACTACCTGGAGCCTAAAGATGTCTCATCTTAGTGCTTACACTTAGCAATACCAGTGAGGATGTCAGCTTGCAAAGAACTGTAAACAAAATCTCCCCTATGTAGACAGAGCCCTTCTCTATCCAGTGAGATAAGAGCCAGTGCTGTTTTATGTTCTAAGCATTGTTTTCGATAAATACTGTCCTAGAATTAAATTAGCAGAGGAGAGCTCTGAAAAGTGATATTTGAATGTGGACTGCTGTTTGTCGTAATGGGTTGATTTGATTTACAGATGTCATACCAGGGCTACTATTTGGGCTTGGTTGTTTTTGAATTGTGGTTGAAAGTCTGCTCAGCACTGCTGAGGAGAGATCCTTTGTTTAGAAAGAAATCTCTATTTCTTCTGAGTATCTGTAACCTTGTAATTGAGGGGGGTATGAAATGACATCTTGCTAAGCAGAAATAACTTCTGTTTTGCAGAGGACTGATTTTGAAATTGCTTTGTATTAGTCACATCTTGTTGCTTTCCAAATTGTAATCCTATGATTCCCTTTTAATTGCATCATTTTAGAGAGGTGAAATGGGGTACAGAAGAGGCTCTGTGTGGTGGTTTTACTCAGGTGGGCAGCTGAGTTCCACCACAGCCACTCTCTCACTCCCCCCTCCTCAAAGAGGAAGGGGGAGAAAATACAACACAAAGAGCTCGAGGTTTGAGATCAGAATGATTTAATTAAAGGGAAAGGGAATGGGGAAAAAAAAAGGCCGCGCAGAAGCACAGAGCGAAAGGGAAAAAAAGGTTATTCTCTACTTCCCATCAACGAGCGATGTTCGGCCATGTCCTGGGAAGCAGGGCCTCAAAACGCGTAACGGTTGTTTGGGAGGACAGACCCCTCCCCCATGAGAGCCCCCCTTTTTATTGCTGAGTGTGACATCAGGTGTTATGGAATATCCCTTTGGTTGGTTTAGGTCAGCTGCCCTGGCGATGTCCCCTCCCCATCACTTGCCCACCCCCATCCTGCTGGCTCTTGGGGGCTTGGAGGGAGTCCTGATGCTGTGCCAGTACTATGCAGCAATAGACACAACACTGGAGTGATACCAGTGCTGTTCCAGCTATGAGTGCAGAGCACAGCACTGTGTGGGCTGCTGCAGGGAAACTGGACTCCATCCCAGACAGACCCAGCACAACCTCCACCCCTTATTCCATAACATTTGTGTCACACTCAGGTCCCACATAGTTTAGTATATAGATATTCTCATCACCATTGTTCCCTGTCCATTAAAATATTTATAGGTCTGTACTTCTTTTCATTCCATAGGCCTCCCCCCAAAATGTTCATAAAAACTGTTGATGGTTTCAGCTTCATCTGTCAAAGTGGTCACTCAGGGCAGGCGGAGTTGGTTTTCTTGACGCCAGCACCAGCTTAGCTCACGTCACTGCTGCACTTGCCTGGTTCCTTGCGAAGGGTTCCTTGCAAAGTTGACCTGTCATTGGTTCTGCAGTGTCCTTCTACAACACATAACTTGGATTACAGATTATTTTTCTCCCAAGGTTAAATCTCTATGAGGCACGCACCTGATATCCCCATTCTTTTGCATTACCCACCAGGTGTACCCTGGTCCTTGGGCGAAGACAATCCCACGAGTGGGTTTGCCTTTTCCCATGGCAGGAGCAACCCACACCGCCTTCCCCATCCACTTCCCTACATGCACTACAGGGACTTTAGATTCTCCCACAGTGTGTAGGGGTTTTGTTTCAGCAGAACCAGGACGGCTGTCAGACCCCCTGTTGTTAACTAGCCAAGTGGCCTCTGGTAGATTTATGTCCCAATGTTTCCACATCCCAGCACCGAATGCTCCTAACATAGTCTTTAACAGTCCATTGTACCTCTCAACCTTCCCAGAGGCTTGTGGGTGATAAGGGATGTGATACACCCACTCAATGCCATGTCTCTTGTCCCAGGAGGTGACCAAATTGTTTCGGAAGTGGCTCCCATTGTCGAACTCAATTCTCTCTGGTGTACCATGTCGCCACAGCACTTGCCTTTCTAGGCCCAAGATAGTGTTTCGGGCCATGGCATGGTTTACTGGATATGTTTCCAGCCACCCAGTAGTTGCTTCTACCATGGTGAGTATGTAACGTTTGCCTTGGTGGGTTTGTGGGAGTGGTCCGATGTAGTCAATCTGCCAGGCCTCACCATATTGAAATCCAAGCCATCTCCCCCTATTCCAGGGAGACTTTACCCTCATGGCTCGCTTGATTGCAGCACAGGTCTCACACTCATGGGTGACCTGTGTGATGGCCTCAATGGTCAGGTGCACCCCTCGATCACGAGCCCATCTGTATGTGGCATCCCTCCCCAGATGTCCTGATGTTTCATGGGCCCATCGAGCTACAAACAGCTCACCCTTATGTCCCCAGTCCAGGTCCACCTGAGCCACATCAATTTTCGAAGCTCGATCCACCTCTTCGTTGTTCTGATGTTCTTCGGTGGCACAACTCTTGGCATGCGGGCATCTACATGACGTACCTTTACAGCCAGGTTTTCTACCAGGGCAGCAATATCTTGCCACAGGGTAGCAGCCCAGATAGGTTTACCTCTGTACTGCCAGTTGCTCTGTTTCCATTGCTGCAGCCACCCCCACAGAGCATTTGCCACCATCCATGAGTCAGTGTAGAGATACAGTACTGGCCATTTTTCTCTTTCAGCAATTTCTAGGGCCAGTTGTATGGCTTTCACTTCTGCATACTGACTCGACTCGCCTTCCCCTTCCATGACCTCCACGACTCATCGTGTGGGACTCCACACAGCAGCTTTCCATTTCCGATGGCTCCCTACCACATGGCAGGATCCGTCAGTGAACAACACATACTGCTTTCTGTCCTCTGGCAACTCATTATATGGTGGTGCCTCTTCAGCACGGGTTACCTCTTCTGTCGGTACTGCAAAATCTCTGCCTTCCGGCCAGTCCATGATGTCTTCCAGGATTCCCGGGCATTTGGGTTTCCCCATTCGAGCCCGCTGTGTAATTAACGCTATCCACTTACTCCACGTAGTGTCGGTTGCATGGTGTGTAGTGGGAATTTTCCCTTTGAACATCCAATGCTAGCCGTGGTAGCTGTGGGGCCAAGAGGAGCTGTGCTTCTGTACCCACAACTTCTGAAGCAGCTCGAACACCCTCATATGCCGTGAGTAGCTCTTTTTCAGTTGGGGTGTAATTGGCTTCTGATCCTCGATAGCCCCGACTCCAGAACCCCAGAGGTCGACCTCGAGTTTCTCCTGGGGTTTTCTGCCAGAGGCTCCAGGTGAGGCCATGCTCCCCAGCTGCAGTGTAAAGTATGTTTTGCACAGCTGGTCCGGTACGGACAGGCCCAAGGGCTACTGCACGAGCTATTTCTTGTTTGAGTTGTTAAAAGGCCTGTTGTTGCTCGGGGCCCCACTCAAAATAGTTCCTCTTTCGAGTCACTTGATATAGAGGACTCACAAGCTGACTGTAGCCTGGAACATGCATTCTCCAAAATCCCACAAGGCCTAGGAAAGCTTGCGTTTCTTTTTTGCTAGTTGGCGGAGACATAACCGTTATTTTGTTGATCACATCCATTGGAATATGGCGACGTCCATCCTGCCATTTTACCCCCAAGAACTGGATTTCCTGTGCGGGTCCCTTGACCTTACTCTGTTTAATGGCAAAACCAGCTTTCAGGAGAATTTGGATTACTTTCTTCCCTTTCTCAAAAACTTCTGCTGTGTTGCCCCACACGAGGATGTCATCAATGTACTGCAGGTGTTCAGGAGCGTTCCCCTATTCCAGTGTCGTCTGGATCAGTCCATGGCAAATGGTAGGGCTGTATTTCCACCCCTGGGGCAGTCGATTCCAAGTGTACTAAATGCCCCTCCAAGAGAAAGCAAACTGTGGCCTGCATGCTGCTGCCAGAAGGATGGAGAAAAATGCATTAGCAATATCGATTGTAGCATACCACTTGGTTGCCTTTGACTCTAGTTTGTACTGAAGTTCTAGCATGTCTGGCACTGCAGCACTCAGTGGTGGTGTGACTTAATTCAGGCCCCGATAGTCCACTGTTAGCCTCCACTCACCATTAGACTTTCACACTGGCCATAAGGGACTACTGAAGTGTAAATGGGTCTTGCTGATCACTCCTTGGCTCTCCAGATGATGAACCAACTCATGGATGGGGATCAGGGAGTCTTGGTTGGTGCGATATTGCTGCTGGTGCACAGTTGTAGTCGCAATTGGCACTTGCTGTTCTTCAATCCTCAGCAATCCTACAGCAGAAGAGTCTTCTGAGAGACCAGGCAGGGTAGACAGCTGCTTAATCTTCTCTGTGCTCAAAGCAGCTATGCCAAAAGCCCACCGGTACCCTTTTGGATCCTTGAAGTGCCCTCTCTTGAGGTAGTCTATGCCGAGGATGCACGGAGCCTCCGGGCCAGTCACGATGGGGTGCTTTTGCCACTCATTCCCAGTTAGACTCACTTCAGCTTCCAATACAGTTAGCTGTTGGGATCCCCCTGTCACTCCAGAGATACAGTTGAGTTCTGCCCCTTGGTGGCCTGATGGCATTAGGGTACACTGTGCGCCTGTGTCCACTAGAGCTTTATATTTCTGCGGTTCTGGTGTGCCAGGCCATCAAATCCACACAGTCCAGTGAATCCGGTTGTCCCTCTCCTCTACCTGGCCAGAGGCAGAGCCCCACTAGTCCTGGTTGGAGCATCTGTCAATTAATTCTTCCAAATGTGAAGCAGAGGTCTCTTCGTCAGGGTCAGGAGTAATACTAGCCCTTCTACTGCCTCTGGGGGATTGTCCAACAGAAACTGGGGCAGCGATCCTCCTAGGGGCCTCTTTTGCTGCTGTATCTTTCCGCAGTTCACGTACCCGAGCAGCTAGGGCCGAGGTCGGTTCACTGTCCCACTTCCTCATATCTTCCCCGTGGTCACGTAAATAAAACCACAAGGTGCCCCGTGGTGTGCATCCCGGATTCTCCCTTGCTTGAGCTGGAGAATGCTGGCACTTAATGGCTGAAAGATTCTTCCATCTAGGTGAGGAGGAAGTTATATGTTCTTCTAACCGTTGGGACAGTTTCTCCACGGCTGAAATGCAGGCCCGTACTGGGGCAGAGAGATTTTCTTCATATTTATGAAGCTGGTTGGACACAGTCTCCACTGTTGGCCCCATCCCCTCATCCCAATTTATTGCTGCCAGTGTGCTGGCATGTGATAGGAGTGCAGTCCGTACAAACCTCCACCACATGGATGCTGTGCACTGGACTTGATCAGGGTCTTTAGGTGTCTGTTCATGGTTCAAATCACTATAAATCATCTCCAGCACAGCTAATTCCCTCAGTTGCTGGCGACCTTTCTCCATGGTGGTCCACTTGCCTACTTGATATACAATATCTTCCTTGTGGGGATACCTTTCTTTCACAGCTGCCAGGAGTCGCCTCCAGAGGCTGAGAACCTGTGCCTCTCGAAGCATCGAAGCAGCCAGGTGGGGATGTGCTCACCTGGATGACTACTGAAATCCTTTCATATTTCTCGCAACTCAATCAAGGATAGGGATCGGGTGGTTTCCGATTCATTTATGATTTCCATCTCTTCTCCCTGATGTTGTTGTGATGACGCTGCTTTAGAGCTGCCTTTTTCTCTTCTCCCTCCTCCTTAGGAGGAGCTTCTTCCCTTACTAAACGAGCTGACTTCCGTTTCCATTGTTTTGTCTTGACTATAGGGGCAACTGATACCATAGATGGTTGGTCCTCTGGGGTGGTCACAGTGTGCGTTGTCTCATCATCGAATTCAGAAGCTTCCCCATCCCCTTGAGGGTGCTGGGCACTGTTAATTACCATTTGATAGGCGTAAGCCAGACCCCAGCAGAGTGCAGCAAGCTGGTGGAGTTCTCTGGTATTGCCAGGGTCAGGGCATATGTCTTTCAAACATTCTACCATTTTTTTTGGATTTTGCACTTGTTCAGGGGTGAAGTGAAAAACCATTGGAGGAGACAACCGTGACAGGTACCTGCCCATACCCCCACACACACCTTGCCACCCACAACTACTTGTGTGAGAAACAGGATCCTTGGCAGGGCTCTGTTCTCCCAGTCCTGATTTTCCTGCTGACTGCTGTGAGAAACAAAGTTGTGTTTTTCCAGTAGAGAACTAATTTTCTGTATTTCAAGTTAGTTGTGTAGTCATACTAAGGAGAAATGCTAAGTAGATAAGTGGACAGTTGTTGTGGTTTAACCTGGGTGGCAGCTAAACACCACACAGCCATTCACTCACCCTCCCCCCTCCCTCTCTGGGATGGGGGAGAGAAACGGGAAAGTGAAGCCTGTGAGTTGAGATAAAGACAGTTTATTAAGACAGGGAAAAGAATAACAACAACAATAATAATAATAATAGTACTACTACTAATGATGTGTACAAACAAGTGATGCACAATGCAATTGCTCACCACCCGTTGACCGATGCCCAGCCTATCCCCGAGCAGCCGGCCCCCCACCCCGGCTAGCCACCCCTATATATTGTTCAGCATGATGTCAGATGGTATGGAATACCCCTTTGGCCAGTTTGGGTCAGCTGTCCTGGGTCTGTCCCTTCCCAGCTCCTGCTACACCCCTAGCCTGCTCGCTGGCAGGACAGAGCGAGAAGCTGAAAAGTCCTTGGCTTGGTGTAAGCACTGCTCTGCAACAATTAAAACATCAGCATGTTATCAGTGCTCTTCTCATTCTAATCCAAAACATAGCACCCTACCAGCTACTAGGAGGAAAATTAACTCTGTCCTAACTGAAACCAGGACAACAGTAGAATGCCTCACTGTTCCAACTTAAGGTAGAAGCTTGAGAAAAACAGGATGAGCAGTGTGAGAATAGTAAAACAAAGATCACAAGTTCTCAAAACATAAGAAAGGAGAAACTGAAGGGTTGAAAAGAAGAAAAATTGTACATATATAGTATAGAGGAGCGTTGAGTAGCATGTGAACCTGTAGTACTCAGCCAATGAGGAAACAGGGGAGGTGGTCAGGTGTCGGGTAATAGGGAATAAAAGGTTATGATTTGTTTACTAAAATACGCTCCTGATTGACAGGACGCCCACCATTGCAATCGTGAATAAAATAGCTTCACAGAAGATCCTGTCTGAAGAAAATTATTTGAGATGTTTCTCACAATTTGGGGGCTTGTCCGGGATCTTGTCGTCTGCCGAAGATTTCTTGCCACTACAGACAGGAAGGTGCACCCTGCTGATTTCAGCGGTCCCGTCAGGGGTGGGGGGTTGTCTCGGTATGGCCGGCAAAGGACCGAGACTGTTAATCTGAAGACAGGCTCTGCGAAGCTCTGGGGAGAAGGGAAGCCAGCACTGACAGACACAGACACAGCCCAGAGATAGTTCAGTCCGGATCGGGAACAGGCACTGGGATTACTGCTGATAACCCGGACCGTGAAGCTGTGCATGGACCGAGGTAAGGGAAACTTTACCATATCTTGCCTCGGGCTGGCTTCGGGGAGACTCTTGTGTGGAGTGTGAATGAGACACACTTTTAGTGCGAAGCGAGTGTGGAGTCCTGATCCGGGAGGTTCTGTAGTCCCACGAGGGGACAAATGAAGTGCCCTTGGCTGGAGAGGGATGAAGCGAAAGAGAGACGAGTGAAAGAGAGTCTCGGGGGTTTGGGCCCTTAGGTGTACGGTACCCCGAGCAGGGTGAAGTGAGGTGCTCGGCAGTACACCCCACCTCTGTCCTAATCCTAGGTGAAGGCGTGTGGTACCCTGTGGGTGGTCAAGTCCACAGCAGCACGTCAGGAAGAGCTGGGGATTAAGGGTTCCAAGAGTCAGCAGAATGGGGTTAGAGACCCCAGGATTGTGCCTAAAGATAGCCCTTTGGAGAGAATGATAAGGATTTGAAAAAACAACCCAAAAACTAGGGAAAAAGATTAAAAAATATATAATTAAAAAATGGTTTGATATTGTGTAATTGTCTGACCTAAAAAGCTAATAAAAGGAACTTCAGTATTTTGGCCAAAATACGGGTCTGATGAAAATTCAGGCTTGAAATTTATATGTAAACAATAAGGTTCCATTTTCAGAGGAGGAATCAAGTTATGCTCCCTGTAATCCTAATATTGCACTGGAGGCAGCGGCAGGTGTTCCAGGAGGGGAGACAGGGACTGCGCCAGGGAGTGCGGAGCGGTAGGAGCGGAGGCGGGGGCGTCCCGGTGGGGCCTCGGGGCCGTGCAGGGCCGACGCGGGGCCAGAGCCACTCCCCCCCTTACCAGCAGAGAGGTTAGGAGTTTTAAGAAGGAAATGAAGTCTTTAATTGAGGGCCTAGCAGAACAGTCAAATCCGTTTCTAAGGACTAATTTGTATTCCTGGGGGGGAAATGTCAATCTTGAGTATGTTATTCCCTGGAAAACAGTGTTTAGGAGGGGAATGATTCAGCAAGCAGCTATGCAAGAATGGGAAAGAATGAACACCCTCCCCCCCCCACAGACCGAGAGTAATTCCGATAGAGCAGAAATATCCGCTTATCCAACTGAAATAATAACAACCCACAACATAGAAATCATATGAGAGACTCAGAGTCAGAATTAGAAAGTACTCGGGGATGAATCCTGAGGACCCGGTAGCCCAAGGGCTCTTTAAAGTTCATTTTGTGATTAAAGCCTGGCCAGATATGCAGAAAAAGCTCCAGAAGGTGGGGGGGTGGAGTGAACAGTGCAGGTAGTATGAAGGTGTATGCCAGGAAGGGAGATGAGAAGGAAAAGCAGAGAGTGAAAGAAATGTTATTCACAGTGTACTGGGTAGTGAGGCAGAGGGTTGGAGATAGAGGGCCCAGGATGGAAAGGAGAGGAAGAGAGACAGAGGAATAGCAGACAAGGAAAGCTAGCTGTGTTACAGCCTAAATCCTAGCAGGGACAGGCTTTGAGAAGATGTTTTAAGTGTGGCCAGGCCAGCCACTTCATAATAGGAGTATCTGGAGTGGAAGAAGGAAGAAGAGGTTGCTGTTATAAATTCAGACTAGGGGAGTCAGGGCTTCTCAGAAAGCTTGTTCCCTGATAAATGAAAAAGTATACCTCAATGGGGATCACTCTACTATTATCGTTATGGGTAAAACAGAGTTCGCACAGGAAGATTAATAAAATTTATTACCTATTGCTGACAGGCTGGTGTGATGGTTTTACTCGGGTGGGCTGCTGAGCTCCACCACAACCGCTCTCTCACTCCCCCTCCTCAAAGAGGAATGGGGAGAAAATACAATAAAAAGGGCTCAAGGGTTGAGATAAGGACAGGGAGATCGCGCAGTAATTATCGTGACGGGCAAAACAGACTCAGCATAGGGAGAAAGTAAGATTTATTGCTTATTACTAACAAGCTAGAGAAGTGAGAAACAAAGGAAAGAAACCAAAAGCACCTTTCCCCCCATCCACCCTCTTCCACCTCCTCCCCCCGAGCGGCACGGGGGAACGGGGGTTATGGTCAGTCTATAGCGCTTCTTCGCCGCCGCTCCTTCTCGGTCACTCTCGTCCCCTGTGCTGTGGGGTCCCTCCCACGGGATGCAGTCCTTGCTGAACTGATCCGGCGTGGGCTGCCCACAGGCAGCAGCTCTTCAAGAACTGCTCCAGATATGGGTCTGTACAATGGGGTCCATCCCTCAGGAGCAAACTGCTCCAGCCTGGATCCCCCACAGGCAGCAGCTCCTGCCAGGTCACCTGCTCCTGCGTGGTCTCCTCTCCACAGGCTACAGGTCCGGCCCGGAATCTGCTCCAGTGGGGGTCTTCCACAGGCCGCAGTCTCCGTCAGTGCAGGTCCACCTGCTCCACCGTGGTCTCCTCCACGGGCTGCAGCGTGGAACCCTGCTCCACCGTGGTACTCCATGGGCTGCAGGGGGACAGCCTGCTTCAACATGGTCCTCACCACAGGCCGCAGGGGACTTCTGCTCCAGCACCTGGAGCACCTCTCCCCCTCCTTCTTCACTGACCTTGGCGCCTGCAATGCTGTTCGTCACTCCTCTCACTCTCCCAGCTGCTGTGCGGTGCAGCATTTTTTTTTTTCCGTCTTAAATATGTTCTCACAGAGGCGCAAAACAACATCACTTATTGGCTCAGCTCTGGTCAGCAGTGGGGCCCTTACCTAACATGGGGCAGCTTCTAGATCCTTCTCACAGAAGCCAGCCCTATGGCCCCCTGCTACCAAAACCTTGCCACGTAAACCCACTACAGCTGGAGCGGTGAGAAACAAAGAAACAAGCTGGGGGCACTGTGAGAAACACTCCGTAGCCAATAACTTAGGCTCAGGCGAGGATCGCAGTGAAGTAGTAATTTTATTCGCGATTGCAATGGCGGGCATCCCACAAGCAGGAGCGCACCTACTAGTCACATAGTACGGTTTATATACTTTATTTCTCGATGACCAGGACCCTCCCCTGTTTCCCCACTGAGTGGGTAATCCAGGTTCACAATCTATCAGATGCTTCACAGACAATGCATGGCCTTCAGTTGCCGGCCTGTTAAATTTCACATTTCTTTTGACTTTTTTACTGTTTGAAATGGTAATGTTTCTTCACTTATCTGACTTGACTTGACACCGTGATTTTCACCTAATTGTTCTAAGGAGTCTGGTTGTCTGCATTTTACAAGGTCGCCTGCTAAGTTTTCTTATCACTGCAAGCATATCTCCATGCCCCATTCCTTACCTTTAAACAATGTACCTCTGCAAAAACATTTTTATTCCCACAGTATTGAGGCCTAAATAAATTCACTCTCCCCCTTCTTACCAAATTCCCAGGACTCAAGCCCAAACTACCAAAGAAGTGACTCTCTCCGTTCTACCGCTTTGATAATCAGTCAGCCCCCCTCCCCCCCCGATACGTGGGAAACCGACCAAACACCACAGCGACTATACCAAAACTTCTAAACTGTTACTTAGATAATGAATGCTCCCACCTTCCTCCTTGTCACACTCAAAACATTTAAGTACAAAAAATAGGATTACAAGATGCACCGCCGGGCCCGTATATTGGGCACCACCAATCAACGCTTGGATAAAACAGCACTTCCTTTTGGTCTGTCATGCGCTTCGTTCGTCTCTGGCCATTCCCCTCGCAGAGAATATGGAACCGCAGAACGGAACTCCGCACTCGCTTCGCAGCAGTGCTGCTTCTCACTCACACAGCACAACCACGCAATCACGCAGAGGCCCCTTGCACTTCTCGTTCATACCACAAGAATATATCACTTAAAACAATAAGCAAACTTGTTTGTATCATCTCTGGACGTGTTCCTCGTGGAGTAACTCACTTCACAACAATACTTTGTCTTAAACACATACACTTACACAAATGCTTTCATCATGAGATACCCAGAGATCCACAAATAAGACATACAATTAGTAACACTCCAATTAATATCCCTCCAGCATCTGCAAATATTACACAGGTAACCTTGTCACAATTGTGAGAGGCCCGCTTACCCTTCTCCTGCTTCTTATACAGTCATTAGCAGGTCTGTCCTGGCTCCCAAAACTGGGATGCAGCAGTAGCCTCGCATTTGCTCGATCTGCTCCCAAGATCGCTAGTGGCTGTTCCATCGGTCAGCAAATCCCCCTTGACCACTCTATCGGTCAGCCTGTAGGGTACCCTCCTCCCTTACAGGGACTATGCTGCACGCCAGATGTCTCTGCACGATTTACCAGCTACCCGACGCGTACGACTTACAAGCCCTTCCTGTACTGTTACACATACCGTTTGTCCACGGTCCAGCAGGTCGTTGTCTGCCCCTGCAGTGAGCAGCCGAGGAGCGGAGTTCCTCCAGGGAATTGTGCCCGGTGCGCACTAGGACATCTGTGGCGCAGCCACTCCTGTGGGCAGGCAGAGAGCCTCCTGGCTGGCTCACCAAAATGATTTGTGGAAGAACTCTACAACTCAAAGCAAATGAGTTATAAAGTAGGTATGTGGTTTATTTCGGCGCCGGGCCCATGCGGGATAGCTCCCAAAGGCATGCGCGCCTTAACACGGCAACTTGCTTTGGTTATATGCAGTAGAGAGTTACATATGCATGAAGTTTCCCAATACGCCTATACATATGCATAACCTATCCCCACTTTGTATTAAAATTAGCTCCAAGAAGTCATTTCCATAAACTCCTCCTGTCTGCGCCTGCGCAGTGCCTTCTGGTGGTGGTCGTCGGGGGGTCGTGGGGATGAAGTCCGATAACTCCTCTTCATCACCACTAGTTGACCCCCTGCCTTTGTACAGACTCAGCTGCTCCTTGGCTCTTGTCCAAACCACAAGGTCGGTCTCAGCTGGTTTTTGAGACAGGTTCCCTATTTTTGTCAGGAAACATCTTCTGTGAGGGGCCCCGAGACTCCTTGTTTCGGTTAATTTGCACAGTAGTAAGCAAAGACACTCAGCAATATCTATTTTAATGCTATTAAGCAAGCCCCCATTCTTTCATTTCTGGCTTTAATAATTATGATTGTTTTATTTAGAAATCATTAATGCGATTAAGCAAGCCCCCATTCTTCTATCCCTGGCTTCAGTGTGACAGTGTCCCTTTTTCTTGTTCAGTGCATGCGCTGTCCTTAGAGACTGACTGAGGCATATATGTGGTTCATGAGAAGTATTTATGGAGCATTTTGGTTCATTAATCAACTACTGTCTTCTGCAGGGAATATAAATGTGCAAAATTATTCCTACCTACAGAGAAAGGAATACTATTTTAGCCAGCAGTCATTAAGGCGAAGGTAGTGTAATGCAAAGCTTTTTTCCATGCTTACTGAAAGTTGGTACATCTGTAGCAAATGAGGGAGAAAGTGCAGATAGAGAAAGCAGTCTGTGTCAGCAGAGGTAGCTGGTTGTTTCTCCACGTTGTTACTAGTTATTATTCTTCTGCCACACTTGTTATGTGATGCTGGACAAGCCATGTAATGGTGCCCTTGGAGAAGGGTTTTCCCATTGCCTCTCCCTGTGACCTATTGCTTGATTTCTGGTTATTTGACTTAAGATGCTGGAAATGAGCCATCACAGCAATAACCGAAGTAGCTGTAAGCCAGGCTCCATAGTATTTGAGGTGCTCCAAATTTAGGAACTCTGAAAAATCTGGCTTTGGTCTTGAGATGGCTGTCCAAATGGCAGAGGTCTTGACCCGATTATGCCCTCATTCTTCACTGCAATGGAGACTTGTAAACTTTACAGAAATGCTATGAAAACACCAGATGTTTAAATTACTTGAATAATATGGTGATGAGTGCAGTGAGCACTCCTTAACCCACTGCATATAACAGTGGTTTTTATTGTAGGGCATGGCTACAATGCAATAAATAATGCATATGGTCATGCACTGAGCAATGCAAAGGAAACAGTTTCCTGCTCAGAGAGCAGTAGGACACCCTCTCTTCTCACTGAGAAAGGGGTTTACCGCCAACTGGAGAAGGAATAAATTAAATTCACACAAAGTGATACCCTGTAGGATAAAGTTGTGTATAGCAAAATAAAATAATAATAAAAATCTGGATCCTGAAATAATGTGGGAAGAAAAAATAAAGTGCTTTTTTCAGCCCTTTTTAACATTGGAACCTTTATCCAGAGCAGGAAAATCAACCCTGAGCAATTTGAGGGATACACAACTACTTTGTCCTGAGGGCATATAGTAGGAGATGAGCAGAGTATCATGTCCTGACAGTGCTGATTTAGGCTGGATGAAAAGAGGATGGCTGGATCCTGAAACAGAATTGGGTGCTGGAGATGTTTGCTGCAATGTTTGCTGCAGAGAAAGGATCTGAATTCCAGTAGCCAAATCCTTATGTGTTGGACCTACATTTTTTGCAGAATGCACAAGCGGTTTTGTCAGAGGCCATTTCCCTCTTCTCACTGTCAAGCTCAGGTAGGAAAACATGGTCTGCAGTGATTGAACTGAGCTGTAGTGCCGTGGACAGCTGGGTTGTCATGCAGACCATCTGTGGGGAATAACACACCTTCGTCTTTTATCACTAGTGCAGTGGTCCCCCAAAGGTGACAGTGCTCAGCTGACACCAGGGTCTTTAAATAGCCTGCCAAGGTGACATGCAAAGTTAGGACACAGGTGCCTGTTATCTGGTATGTGTATTACCATGTAATTTTCTACCTGAGACAAATTGTGGAATGATATAAGTAAGGAGCAATAAACATCAGACCTGGGCAGTACGTGAAGAGATTAACTAGATCATCCATTTTCCTCCAAAGCATCCCTGAAAAGTTCATGTGCTCCTGCTTGTTAAAAGCTTCTGGGCTGGAGATTTTTGTAGCTTCCCTAGACAATCTCTGCTTGTTTACGATTAAAAGCTTTTCCAGATGTCTAACCTAGCTTTCCATCGTTGCAAGTTAAACCTGTTATGTCTTTATCTGCATTTACGATATAAATGTTGACTGGTCTACGTCTCTTGTGTGTGCCCCAGCTGGTTCATGTCTGAAGGCTATGTTTACCTGAGGTCTATATTTCAAATCATCTGCAACTTTTCCTTCCCAGGTTTCTCAAACAAAAAAGCAATTACAGCTCAGAGTATAATTCCAGGTTTTTCCACCTCCAGCATGTCTGTGCTCAGATGCCTGTGCATTTTAGTGATGTTAATTATTTAATTAGGTGTGCAATTAAGGCATTGATTGTAATTTTCCAATTTCATGAATATCAAGTCCTTATGTTATGGATGCCATTAGCAGGGAGAGAGATCTAATTTGAAGGAGGAAGCAGCAGAGGGAGAGTTTTCTCTGCTATAAATGCTTCCTCACTGCCTGTTGACCTGAGATATTCAGGCTGACTTTGATTTAAAAGCCAGTTTAATAGCTTCTTCTGGAATGGGAGCATCCAGTTGGTAAAATTTTCGAGTCAGCTGGTTTGTAGAGGGCAACATGGAAAATTTGCTGTGAATCCATCTTCTGCTTCTACTTTTTGATTAAAACTGGACAGTGACAATTCAGCTTGAGAAAAGCTTCCTCACTTTGGTGGGCAGCCAAAACCTGGGACAAGAGCTCTGGAGGCATTTGCTTGTTTTCAGGAGCACATTTAAGAAAGGTTTTGGTATCTGTCATTGCTGGGGCATGAGGAGACAGGATGTTAACCTGAGCCTGCCACCTGAATCAGCTTTGCTTTTATAATCTGAATCTGAAGGCTGGTGTGGGCTGTGATGAGTGGGGTGCTAGTGTCTGAGTAGCAGCTTCTGCAAGGAGCGTGGTGTCTGGGAAGTAAAGCTGGTTTGTGCCCTGGGGTGACTGGAACGTACTGGATGAGAATAAAGCAACCTTTTTTTGTGAAGCACTGGGCTTCAGAGCTGATAGCTTTTGCCTTTGTTTCCCAAAAGCCAAGAGTGTGTAAACATCAATGTGGAAACAAGAAGGGGGTTAAGCGGATTTAGTCTGTGCGTGTGGAGGGCTGCTTCAGCTCTCTAAGGAAAGGCTTTGTCTGTTGTTGCGACTGATGCTGATAACTATAAACAGATCAAGTGGAGGATGATTTTTCTCTAAGCTCTTCACATTCACTAACTTCATGAACAACATCCCGTTAAGGGTCTTGCACCCTAAATCTCCCCATTCCAGCCTAAATCTGTTTTAGCCACAGAGGGGTTTTTGGTGTGGCAGCAGTAGCCTCAGAGGAAGGAGGTGGGAGGACTCCTTGCAGGCAGCTCTGAGGTCTCTTCTTAATCCCTGCCTAGTAAAAGATTGGCCTAAAGTGAGAAGCACGAGGATTCATCACCCTGCAAAAACATTAGTGTTATTTTAACTCCAGGTTTTTCATTTACCTTACAAAAATCTCACTCCTTGTATCTTGCTCTGTGCTTAGCCTTGGAAATATCCTTCATTCCCAGGGTTCAGCAGACATCCTTACATTCAAATAAATGTTAACACATGGAGTATTATCTTCTTTAGTACAAAGATAACAAGTCAGTGGTTTGGGCTCACCTGTTTACAGCAGATGGACCTGCATTGCCTGTCATTGGAAGGTAAACAGTCCCAATACATCTGATCTTCAGCATTTTTTTAATGTACCAGTGATATTCTTTTTGTCTTTCTGTAAACCAAATAATTCACCTTCTTTTATGGAAGAAAAACCCTTTTTAAAGAGGGGGAATTCTGGGGGCTTTGAGGAAGATTACATGCCCTTCCTTTCTCTTCAAGTGTTTCAAGGCTAATGTCTGGCCAGTAACAGTTTTCAGGATGTGTTCCGGGTGCTGTAGGAGGAACCTGTGCCTTTGTTTCCTTACGAGCTTGAAGGTTACTTTTGCACCTTGCCTCCTCCCTTTTCCTAAGGGGGGAAAAAGAATCTGTGCTTTGTGTGACACCTTACTTGAAGAAACTTGTTCTTTCATCTGAAGGCAACATCCTAAAATTTGTTGTTTGATGAATGTGGTCTGGAGCTATTGGGTGGCTGTAATGACAGAAATGGTATTGACACGATAGCTTTAAATGCCTTGGAATATACCATCTCCTCCAGCTTACTGTCTGAGCAGCACTGCTTATGTTGTGGTGATGCACAACTCCTCAAAGCATGATATTCATTGGGGATAGCTGTCAAACAGCAGAAAGTTTCTGCTTTTTCATTAGCACTTCAGTCTTTACACTGTAGATTGATTTTGATCTTTGTGTGGCTTTGAAAAAGATAATAAATAGCATATTTTCACTGCGGAATCAATTGATGGTAGATATTACACAGTGTATTTGAACTTCTAAGGGCCAATGCAGCTCTGAACCCAAACTACCTTACTGAAAACTCTGTCTTCAGGGAGATGTGAGAGGTAGTTTCATTTGGGACAGATGGTTCTTTTTGTTTGCTTCAATGGGAGGAAAATAATTTATTTTAGAGAGCTCTTGGGTCAGAGATGTCTGAGTCTATTTGTGAGATGAATTAAACCTGAGTGTGAGTTGGGCAGAATTTATCCCTGCTGTTCCATTCAGGCTGTCTCCATTGATTTTTCATTCTTCTCTGTTTCCTCTCTTTATATAATATCTTATCGGTTAATTTACTTAGTCCCCCCAGTTCTGTATTTCCTTAAGAGTCAGGGCACTCCAAGTGTTCTTGCTTGTTTTCCTGCAGGGAGAAAGGGTTGTGAGTGTGTAGGAGAGAGAGGAGTAGGACCTGTGCTTGAAGTGTCCTCTTTTTTCTTTGGTTAATCCACTCGTGCTTGTGGAGGAATTGCTTACTTATACAATTTTATCAGTAATTCGGTACTTTACAGGAAGTTAGAATCAAGTAGAAAGATAACGAGGATTAAAAAAGAAGAAAGGGTAATGTATACCTTGCAGACATCAAAGCATTTGGCCTATATAGCTGAGCCTGGTTTTATCAGTTTTAATAACTCCCTGCTGGCTCAGCCTAAAATTAAAATCTGTTGGTGAATTAAAAAATTGCAGTACAAAGTATTTAAATTTTAAAGTGGAAGTTTATTTCTCTCGTAGAAGGCAAATAACTCAGTGCTCTGAGACTTAAGGTAAAGCACACTTTCTCATAGGCTTTTCATTAGACGTGAATCGTGTACTAATTCGAAATTGTCTTCAATATTTCCATAAATGAAGCATCCCTGAAAAACAGCACCTGTGTCAATCTCCTTTGTATTAGGTAAGAGATTTTAAGTATTTGAAAGGTGCAATCTTCCTAGCTGCTGAGAGCTCCCCTGTATTTTGTTTGTAGCCACATTCTCCTCCTCTCTAGTTCCTTGTGAGCCATGTGGAGGGCCATGATGTTTTCCAACACTTCATTGCTCATGACCTCCATTAACGATGTCTCCTGTCTCTTTGTCTACTGAAACTTGCTCACTTTTTTTCATGTTATTTTTCTGCTCCTGTTCCTACAAGCCATTCATGGGAGTACTGGAGTTTTATGTGGTAGTGCTTGGAAATCTGCACAGTCTGTCAGGGTCTCGAGCCATGGTTGGAGGTTTGTGTTTGGCCCCAGTGCATTTCTGACTTGGATGTGCTAGTGCATTGATGACCGCAGGGACAGGCAAAGACCATGGAAAGAAGAGATATGAAGAGGCAGCAATGGCAATATGACATTGGCTATGCTTGTAGTCAGATCATTGGAAAAAGTAGGGCAAATAAAAGCCTATGATGCTGTGCAATGGGTAATCCAGGTGCTATAGAGAGTTAACACCATTGTTAACTGAGTGTTCTGACTGGTGCTTTTTTAAAAAAAAAAACTATTACTGCAAATGCGACGACCAATACAGTCTTTTTTGTCTTATATACAGTGCTTTGAAGCTATGAAGTGACACACAAATCCTGGATTGCATTTTTATTTTCTCACTTGGGCAGTCTTCATCATTATGTGGATGCATTTGATATGGAGCTTCAGCTCTGAGCTGAAGTGCTGTAATTAGTGTGTTTAGTAGCAATCATTTCTTTTGCAGTAGAACTCGGTGCCCTCGGTTGGGTAGGAGCCTTCTCCTGGTGGGGTGCAAACATATAATGAGAATCTCAGGGTCAGGCTCTTAAAAGCATTTAAAGCTAAAGCACCTCTGAAAGTCCGATCTGTGGTCCCTGGCCTTGAAGCAAGGGAAAGAGCAAAAAGAGGGAGGGTTCTCCGAGGGATGGAGGATATCAGTGAACTCCAGCCTCACACGGGGTCTGAAACGAGGTCAGTGACTTGGTGTCTGTGCCTGGCTGCAAGGGGCAGTGCTGTGTCTGCACGTCGAAAATGCAGAGGGGTACTGTTCACCACTGTTGCTGTTAAGACCAACTCTAATGCACCATGGCGTTAGTCTGCCTGCTTGAAAAACTTGTGCTTGTGTCCATCAGATAAATAAGCAGATGGGGACACCAGCCTGGCTGTTGTCAGCTGTTGCTTCCAGATGCCATGAGAATATCCCATGCAGTGAGGGCAAGCCTAGAAGCACAGTGATGCTTGTAAGAGGAAATGGTGAATGAAAGTTGGTATTGGCATAGGTAAGAGATTTGGTGCATGATGGAGGGGAACAAGTCTCATTTTAAGCACAGCTGGCTCACAAGGAGGTGGGAGGTATTTGAGCAGATGGGAGGATAGTGGCATTTCCACAGCTAAGTCATAGAGGCCTCTTCAGAATCCTACCCCACACTGCTAAAAGACTTTGTTTTGAAAGATGCAGTGATTTGTCCTTGAGCAAAGCAGGAAATGCATGCAGCTCCCTTATAGCGCCTTTGGTGCGAAAGGCTCAGGAGAGAAACAGCATTTGGGAAGGAGGTGCTTGTGCTGGGTACATGAAGAAGGGGGACCTACCGACAGGATGAAGGGAGCATTTATGGAAAGGAGGATGTGAGTGTGGGCCAACTGGCCAGGAAGATTTTTTTAACAGAGGTGCATTATATGCCTTTGGGACAGCTTGTGGGGCAAATAAGAAGCACTTCTTAATTAAGCACTTCTTATGGGATCAGTGCCTGCTGCTGCTCACTTCCTAGGAAAGAAGTGTCAGTACGTGAGTGGATCCGATTCTGTGCACAGCATTTCTGCAGTCATTCTTTATGTAACAATGTGACTTATATTTTTGGGAAATGCAAGATCAACGGGTGTTCAATCCCCCACACTGGTGGCAGAGCCGGCACTAGTCTTCCTTGGAAACCATATGCGATCTGTTTGAGTAAGGGCATTGCTGAAACTTGTGGGTTAGTCTGGGGTGAACAGGAGATACAAAAATAAACATATATATCTGCATTGGGCAAAGAATCTTCTTGGAACTGGTTAATTATGTTGTCCTGGGCTTTTCTGCCAGCCCCCTACTCCACAGTCCTGCAGGATGCCAGGAGTCAGACAGAGCGCTTTTCCAGCACAGATTGCCTCGCTGTGCTCTGTTGCCTGCTCTCGTAATGCCAAAGGAGTGTGTTTTGTCTTTAGTCAGATTGGCTCTATCAGTTCATATTTCCTTCTAAATGGATAATAAAGTGGAGAATCATTTCAAGGCAAGGAGTGTCGGTGTATGAGCGAAGTGGAGAGGCTGCGTGTGAGGAGCTAGGCAGTAAGCAGCTGACGAGGAGGAGTAAAGTAGCAATAGCTGCACAGCTTTCTCTCTGCCTCTGAAGTACAATATTTTCTGTTGAGTCACAACTGAAGACAGAGATGAAGTTTTTACTGTACTTGGTACTGCCTGGGAAAGGGAAAAGATGCATTGTTGGGGAATTAAAGAATTTTTTGTTGAGGGATACTCCTTGAAGCTGACAGGATTTCTGCATTTTTGGCTTTTACATTCACTGGCTTCTACTGTTTTTTGCTTTTTGGATTTTTAGTAACTGTTTGCCTTTTTTTTTTTTTTCTTCTTCAAAACATGTCTTCTACTTGCATGCTTTCTCATTGTAGTACTGCTGTGGAACAGGATACTCTCGGTGCCTTTTTACATTGCTTTCCCCGACACCTGAGATGGGACACCAGCAATATGTTGATAATCTCCACAGTGAAAGTTCATTATTGGGTGAACCTTTAACAAGATTAGGAATCCTTCAGGACTTGTCTTTTCTATGAGACCAAGCTATTGTATTCTGTAGTTTCTATTCTATATATTTCCTTTACATTTAAACCTTTTATTTTGAAGCAGAAAGGTAAGTGAATGACTGGAACAAATGAAATGGCTGGGTATAAACTGCAAGTAGGCAGCAAACAAGCAGAATTGTTCTTTATTTTGAGTGGGCTGTATGCATGTGTTTACTTTGGTAATACAGTAGCTCCATTTGAAGCTTACTGGATTTAAACACATGCTTTGAAAAGACAATCCTCTCTTAGTATGTTCATTTGTGTGCTCTATTTCTTAGTTTTTGTATTCACCCATTAGACACTAATTGTAGATGTCCTATTGCTGGTATAATTGAGGTTGTCTGTTTACTTCTCACACTTCTCTGTTAGGAGTATTTGACATCAAATTGAATTTGACATCAAAATCACTGTGCGAAGAGTTAAAGGGAAGGGAATTTAGGGATAATATAAGTTTGACCACTTGAAGAGCAAATAGCTTGAGAGTAATTAAATTACTGCTTTGATTCTGCCTTAAATGTCACTTAAAACAGGCTTGCTTTTAACCCAGAGCATTTGTCATTGGCTTGATTTCCTGTGCTAAGGTTGTGAGCTGATGAGATGAAATGACTGGCATGAAGGAGCAATGAGGATGCTGTACAAGCTCATGAATCAGAGCAGATGGCGTGGCTGTTTCAGATATCTTTTCAGTTTTCATTCCTTTTATACAGGCAGCTTTCTTTTGCTAATGGAGAGAGCCTTTGGGGGATAAACATCAAGACCTAATACAGAATGCTAAGGTCTTCTGCCCTCAAAATGAAAAGCAGAAAGCTTATAGAAGTAAAGCTTCAGTTTTAGCCCAGGAGAATTTTAGTTGAAGAGCGCTGCAGTTTAGCAGCATGAGCTGGAAAAGCCTAATTGTTCTATCAGCTGCCTAGGTTACCTCTTCTCAGCGTCTCTGAAAGCTGCCGAGTGCCTGCTCTAAAGAAGTGCAGGAAAGGTCAGAAACAGTGAGCAAGATCACATAGTATCAGTCTATACTACAGCTATGCTAGCTCTGCCCTGACAACAGAAGTTGCATCTCTTAATTCATCACCTTGGGTTGGTGAGTGCTGCCTGTCATTCCCCTACCTGACTGGCCCTGTTAAGTGAGGCGCCATTCCCTGGAAAACCAGCTCCAGACCTTCGCAGTGAGTAACCAGAGTTCTGAGAAAAATCTGAGGGACAAGTGTTTCCTGGTGGCTTTTGTCAGAAATGGCAGCACTTGGGGGGGTTCAAACTATTGCTTCAGCACTGGGTTGTAAATTGAATTACAAGTAGAGGAAAGGTACAGCATGTTCTGTTTCTGTTTGTCTAGGCAGAGCTCTTAGCATCCTTCAGTGCTTTCATAATGGTGTGTTTTTACAAGTGTGTTTTTCTAAAATGTGATAGGCAGGAAGGCTGGCTCTCACGGATGCCTGCATTGAAGTGTTTTGACACAATTTTTGCTCAGTTTTATTGAAACAAATTTGTTTGGAGGTACAGATGAAACCTGGAACACGTCAGTGGAAGTGCTTGAACATTTCAGAAAGTTCTATGGGCAGGACTGGGATGCAGTTAGGCAGTTTTGCAGCTTGTGCTGCAGCGTCTGAACAAGAACGCAGCCTGAGATTTGGCAGGCAATGGGGCTCTGAAGGGACTTTGAAAGGATTGCCAAGGGACTGTGAAGTAGTTTTTTGCTCACATTGTTTTGTTTTTAAAAGCATTTTCATTCTTTTGTAACTACAGTCTTTTCAATAGCATGGATATATTTTGTCTTTAGTCTGCTGTGAAATGCCAGGTGTGCCTTGTGCACCTTACATTTAGCAGAAATGCCCTAAGGTGAGCACGTTTTTCGGAGTACATTTTGTTCTCCAATCCTGCTGTTCTTCGCACAGAATTGCTCAGCTCTGTAACTTCTTATTCCAGTAATCGATGCCAGGACTCAAAAGTTAGTTTCTACTAATTATCAAGAGAAGGTTTGAAAAGAGATGCATTCTCAGAAGAAAACAATGAATTTCACGTTTAGCTATGATTCATACCAAAATTAAATCTAATCATGTTAATTAGGAAATTGCATGCTCACCTCCAGAAGTTGTAACATCAGCAAAGCTGGCTGTAATCATTCATATCAAGCCTTGCTGTTAGGATTCTTTCAGCAATTAAAGTGTTTAAAAATGCTGTAATATTCCCAGGAAGAGTCGATGTTACAGCATGCAAAGTGCTGGGGCGATGTTGCTATGGTAGCCTTAGCCATGAATTCTTTTGCTGATGCCAAAACCTCTTTTCCCTGAATGCCCTGCATTTTGGTTTGTGATATTCTTCATGTTTAAATGGTTATTTATAAAGTAACAAGACCATTTTATTGCTTTTCCTATAGTAATTGCTTGCACAGGTAATGCAATACCACTGTGTGTGGAAGATACTGTAAATATAATCTAGTCCAAAAGACTTCAGTCAGTGCCATGGTGGTGTGAGTTGATAGCCAGAGAAGGTGCTGTGAAATACTTTTTGGTCATGGTTAATTGTTTTTATACCTCTTTGTGTCTGAACATCATATCTACGCTTGTGTACCAGCACCTTCTAACGTGATAGTATGGGGTAAAGGTGTCTCACTATTTCCCTTACTGTGATGAAAACCAGATAGCTGGTAGAGAGATGAACTAGCTTCATTTCAGCAGAGATTCAGTGGACACAAAGAAGCTGTGCTCTCACCCCCTGTTCTTCCACTTGACTGCAGCCAGCTCTTTGCTGCTTGGGGCAGTGCTGAAGGCACCGCAAAGCTGCCTTTGCTTTGAACCATGTTTGCCCAGTGGGTCATGGAAGCAAGCACACTTCAGAGTGGCTGGCAGCTTCTGGTGGAGACTGACCTTCTGGAGAGTGCTGTAAGTGTGAAGTGTGACTGATCCCCAGTTGTCGAGCAGAGATCTCCTAATTGCAGTTTATTCCTTCATGGGATTTCTCATGTTCTTGTTTCTTGTTTCTCATTCATTGATGATGATGTGCCATGCTTTTGTTCCTGTTGTGATCACAAATCAATATATCAGGAGGAGATGTAACTATTCATGTGTTACAAAGATACTTCAGAAATGTCACCTGTGGCCAGGTAAGAAGTTGTGCAGTGTTTGGTTCATCATTCTTCCCCCCCGATTTTAAAATCTTAAGATGCCAATTTTGTCCTCATGGAAATTACAAGACAACACAAACATCCCCAAAGAAAGCCAGTGATATCTTACTTCTGCTTAGCTTGGGCTTGGCTTCCATTTGGGTAGTTGTAGGTTGGAGAAATGGTGGAACCTGTGCATGCTGCTCTTCAGTCTGCACACCCAGAGACAACTGAGTGAAGCTTCAAGTTCTGGAGAAAAATGACTGCTAAAAATGCAATCAGAACAGAGTTTGTGTGAGGGCTTTTGCAGTATCTGGCAGGATATCAGGATGCAAATATTCTTTATTTAAACATGTGATTTCTTGTTATATGTTAGTATGACATCTGAAGTGATTCTGGAAGAGGAAAAGACTTCAGCAAGGATTTGCATCAAAATCAGATTTTATTTTTTTTGGCTGAACCTCTATTAAACTTCCAGTGTCACTCTACTGTCTGTGCTACAAGGGAGTGTGACCCTAATACAACCAACATTAAAGAAATAAGGAACCTTTATAGGGGACAGGTAACTGCACAATGCCTGCTTTGGATCAGCAGGAAGGGAACAGGGACGCGCACCCAAGGTGGGGAGGAGGGGAGGGATGGGCCCAGGTAGAAGGTGCAGAGGGACTCTGGGGCCAGCCCGCAGTGTGAACTGGCTAAATATCCCAAGCTCCAGGCTGAATGAGGATCTGGGGTGGCAGAAAGCAGGGGATGGAGGGAGAGAGCCTGTGGGAGAGGTGCAAAAAGGGCGATTCTCTTACTTGCTTGCTGGCATTCTTATAAGTGGCAGTATTTTGCTCTTTGATGGAAGCAGAGATTTCTGTTCACTTCCACCCACTGTACAGAGAGGTGGAGAGGCTTTGCCAGCGTCCTCATGCTCTGTTCTGGTCTTGTTCCCAGACTCGAGGGGAGCAGTTTCTGTCCCTCTTGGGACAAGCTGGAAAGGTATTGCTGGTATTTGTAATCAAAGCTGTTGTTTTTTGAAAGTCTCTAATGAAATAGATGTGTGTGCATAGGTGTATTTGTGTGTTTGTGCACAAATGAAAGCTTTGTAGTGTTTGCACTGAGCTGCCTGCTTTGCAATTGCTGCAGTCCTGTGAGTGTGTTCAAAAGGAAGAAGCATCCTCTGTAACAAACTGCTGCTGTCAAGTGTTGCAGCAGACAAAAGAACTGAGAGTGAACTTCAGTTTGAATTGATTTCTTTTTTTAAACTAAAATGATCATTAAGCCCCTCTGGTGGGTTGAAAGCTGCATGCAGAAGGAAGCATGACAAACGCTGAGCTTTCCAAGGGAGTCCTTGCACAAGCATGTGTAGGCTTTTCTCCTAGCACTGAGGGTTTGATATGCTGGAAAATATTTGCAATGAGCATCTCTGCCAGCTACCCTCAAGCAACACAGGAAGGGATCCGCAGTTGTAGATCTCTTCTTCCAGGGTGCCACTGAATTCAGGTGCTTGCTCTCTGAAGGCTCACTTCTTAACATTGACACAGAACTGTTTTTCTGGCATTAATTACCAGTTAGCCTATCAAGTGGAAAGGTAAATTGTTTAAGTAGTGGAAGAAGATAGCCTGAGCAAATATTTCTTAGGTCAACCCTGTTCTGTGAGGGACTAGTTAGATAAGAGATACTAAAAATGAAACAAACAAGACCTGTGTTTTCATATTGTTTCTGTAACTTGTCCATGACATGAGTAATATTCCATTTCTGTGGAGCTACATTCCTTATTACCAGTACAGATAAAGAAGTGTTTGACCACAACAGATGAGAGCTGATGCAGCAGTGGAGCAGTGCTGATTAACCCCTTCCTGAGGATGTGGAAGATGGAAGTGACCGACGTGCTTTGAGGGGCAGTGTTTTGATAGGCCTTGATTTGGTAAAACCAAATCTAACGTTGAAATGTAGGTCCATCTGCCTTCTCCCTCTCCAGGCAGTAAGATGACTTTCTCAGTGGCATCTCTGTTCAAATCACTACACAGTTAAGGGAAGAGGCTTGATGGTTTCAAGAGTGGTAGATAGATGCTGGAACTAGAGCTTGCAATCTTCATTTCCTTATTTCAAGCCTCAAATATTTGCATCGAATGTTTTGCTCACTTTTCTCATTGCAATTATGAAAGCTAGTCAGAATAATCAGTGCTCTTTTTCCTATTGTAAAAGTAGTCTTGTTCTTGAGTGTTTTTTCCAGTGACTGTGCTTTTACTGAGGAAACAATCTGTATTTGACTTCTGTACTAGTGACCTTCTCAGTTATGCAGATCATAAAGCTTGTAATCAGCTCTTCGCTTTCTTATTTTATGTGAGGTTCTTATTGTAGAGTTAATTCGAACAATAGGTTTTTAATGAGTCAAGCACTAGGATTTCTTGCAGGCTTGGCACAGATGTATACCTATTTTTGTTTTTCAAGGGAAAGTTCAAATCACTCAATTATGGATAGTAAAGATGAAACTGACTTATTTTTTCATTCAGAAATCTTAGTCCTGTCCTGTCCTAATTTTAGGACCTGGGGAGCAGGCAGTTGTTTGGGTTAGCTTTTGCCACAGAGCAACAAAATATTGAAATAACTTATTTCTGAGGCTTCACCAACTGTGAGAGGAGCCTGCTTGTCTCAGCAGAGTTTGAGCAGTACAGGCATATTCACAGGGCAAGAAATAGCCAAAACAGTGAGGAAGATAATGATTACAGCTATTACTTCAGTGTCTTAAATCTGGTTCCAGTGTGGATTGGCATCCTGAGCCTTCCTTGTTCAACTTTCCTATATAGTAATAACCACATCATCTGGCAATGTGACGAAGAGTTGATGTTTGTGTGATTCTCAGGTAAAGACATATCTATATGGTTGATGTGACAACTGAGGTTACACCAATAAGCATGGGATGAAATCACGATGTAGGAAATGTGCTTTGAGAGACTGGGAGAGTCCAAAAGAGTTAAAGATAGTGGAAAAAGTGGTTAAGGGATGAGAAAAGGGGAAGAGCTTAGGAAAGAAAACCTGGAAGAGAGGTTAGGTAGCAAAGCAGCCAGATCATCAGGGCAAGGCAGGGAAGCTGGGAAGGAAGAGCAGCCCTGTCTGGAGAAGGAGGTATAGGGCCATCATCGAAACAGCAGTGCTAGCAGAGGATGGAGCAAGCAGGCAGAGAAGGGCGGGTAAGTAACCTCTTGGCAGTAGCTAGAGCGAGAGGAGGGGATGGCAGCATTGCCAAGGGCTGTAGAGCAGGACAAAATTAATCATAAAATCATTCAGTTTGAAATAGGGTTGTTTTGGCATGCATTTTCTGAGAAAGTGAAGCAACGATTTTGTTTGAGTTGTACTCAACCTAAAATAAGTTTGAGCCAAGCTCTTATTTTCTTCCTTTGGAAAAAGCATCAAACTGTGAGTACAACAAAAGGGTGGTGGTAGTGTTGTTTTTCCCAGCTGCAGATGCCTGTATATGTCCTACTTTAAAGATATTAATTTGTTCTTAATGTGCTTTTAAGTCCTGGGTCAGGTCCACTGAAAACCCTGAAAAAATTCTGCCTGCTGGCTTTTCTGGTTCTGAGCCTGAACCGCTGTCTTACATATGCCTGACTGAAAGTTCAAGTTCAGGGTATTTTATTAAATGTGCTTGGCAGCAGGCTGCAGCAAAGGAATAGATGATAACTTTGAAGGTAAGTCTGTGTGTTTTGGTGAATCAGAGATGATGCACTGGCATAAACGTTTAAATTATTTATATTTGTACACAGATGCAAATTACCAGAACAATTTAGAAGTTAGCAGATGTATGTAAATAGTTGTATTTAATTTGAAGTCAAAAAAGAAACTAAAATATCCCCTGAAAATATGAGCAAGCTTTTAAAGTTTTAATTTGGAGGGGAGAAAAAAGCAAATTAGGTAAAGATGGTTTGACTTCGTGCGTGTTTTAAAAAAAACAAAACAACACAACAACAACAAAACCCACCATCCTAAAATGACAGATTTTTGTAGATGTAAATTGAATGTTCAGAAGTGGAGTGGTGAAAGAATTCTGTTACTGGGGGTTAACCAGGTTAGTCACTGTTGATGGTGCTGTGAGCACACCTCCTGTAAGGGGGTGTTATCAGAAGATTTTCAATCTTTGCCTGAAGTTGCTCTGAGCTTTGCCAAATGTTATTTAGCATGAAACTGCCCCTATTAGCTTTAAACTGAAGGGGCTCAGAAGTCAAAGATACATAGGGAATTTAAGCCGAACTAATCCAGTATTTCCCAAAACGAGTCTAATGCAAGATTTATTGCTTTGTTTTTATCAAAATAAGCTTGACTTGTATTTAAGAAGCTCTAGTGCCCTCTGACCTTAAAATCTGGCAGTGGTAGGTCTTTGTTGAGGGTTTATTTGTGGAAAACCATCCCCAAATAAATGAAGTGAATAAGCCTTTGAAAAACGTGTAATTTGCATATGCTCGCTGGTAACTTGATGCAGTTAAGCTGTTGTACTCTACCTGTCCCCAGTGTTTTCCAGCTGGGGACTAAAATTGGGTTTTCCCTGCTCAGCATAACTGAGCCATGGCAGACCTGAGAGTAGCAGTGAGTCCAGGTCTTCTCCATCCTCTGCACTCAGAGACTTTACAGGCTCAGGAGGTACCAGGAAGGAATCTGGTTCAAAAGGAGACGAAACCCAAGGATGAGGGAAGCCTGGATCTGACTGGGACACACGGAGACAACCAAAGGGACCAAGTCAGGAGAGGATGGGCTTGGGTTTGTAGGGCTTGGGGTAAATGTTGAAGAGAGGGACAAAAAGAGAGGACTTGAAGTGGAATGGGGCTGCCTAGCTGAGAAGGTTTTGCTTAATAGAAAGGCACAGGCAGGAGGATGGTGTAGAAAGTTATTTTAGAGAGTCAGAAATGTCTGTGCCCAAAAACGCATGTTCCTGGATGAGTCTGGGATGGACCCCAAGTTTCCTCAGCTTCTCCAGGTCTGCAGGTTTGTGTGGAGTGTTGTGGTTTAGCCCGGCTGGCAGTCAAACACCACACAGCCGTTCGCTCACCCTCCCCCCTCCCTCTCCGGGATGGGGGAGAGAAACGGGAAAGTGGAGTCTGTGAGTTGAGATAAAGACAGTTTATTAAGACAGGGAAAAGAATAACAACAATAATAATAATAATAGTATTAATAGTAATAATGTGTACGAAATAAGTGATGCACAATGCAATTGCTCACCACCTGTTGACCGATGCCCAGCCTATCCCCGAGCAGCCGGCCCCCCCTCCACCCCGGCTAGCCACCCCTATATATTGTTCAGCATGACGTCAGATGGTATGGAATACCCCTTTGGCCAGTTTGGGTCAGCTGTCCTGGGTCTGTCCCCTCCCAGCTCCTGCTGCATCCCTAGCCTGCTCGCTAGCAGGACAGAGAGAGGCTGAAAAGTCCTTGGTTTGGTGTAAGCACTGCTCTACAACAATTAAAACATCAGCATGTTATCAGCGCTCTTCTCATTCTAATCCAAAACATAGCACCCTGCCAGCTACTAGGAGGAAAATTAACTCTGTCCTAACTGAAACCAGGACAGATATCCACCCCTTATTCCATACCATTTATGTCATGCTCAGGTTACACTCTTTCCAATACCTTCTAATTAATCACCATTTTCATCTATGATATATAGCAACCATGGTAGCGATGACATACAGTGTTATATGATAATTAACATACTACAATTCAACTCATGGGCTATTCTCACCCAGTATTAGGTCCCCTTGAGGTACACACCGGACCTCCCCATTCTCTTGCATTACCCACCAAGTGCATCCAGGTCCCTGAGCAAAAGCAATCCCACGAATGGGCTTGCCTTTTCCTGAGGCGGGAGTAGCCCAGACTGTCTTCCCCAGCATGTTTCTTACGTGCACTACAGGAACTTTATCCCCTTCTACAGTGCGTAACAGGTTTGATTGGGCAGGTCCAGCTCGGTTGGCAGATCCTCTAGTATTGACTAACCAGGTGGCCTTTGCCAGATGTGTTTCCCAATTTTTGAATGTCCCAGCACCCATTGCTTTCAGTGTAGTCTTTAACAGTCCATTGTATCGTTCAACTTTCCCGGAGGCTGGTGCATGATAGGGGATGTGATACACCCACTCAATACCATGTTCTTTGGCCCAAGTGTCTATAAGGTTGTTTCGGAAATGAGTCCCATTGTCTGACTCAATTCTTTCTGGGGTGCCATGTCGCCATAGGACTTGCTTTTCAAGGCCCAGGATAGTGTTCCGGGCGGTGGCATGGGGCACAGGATATGTTTCCAGCCATCCGGTGGTTGCTTCCACCATTGTAAGTACATGGCGCTTGCCGTTGCGGGTTTGGGGGAGTGTGATGTAATCAATCTGCCAGGCCTCTCCATATTTGTATTTCAGCCATCGTCCTCCATACCAGAGAGGCTTTGACCGTTTGGCTTGTTTAATTGCAGCACATGTTTCACAATCATGAATAACCTGTGCTATAGTGTCCATGGTCAGGTCCACCCCTCGGTCACGAGCCCATCTGTATGTCGCATCTCTACCTTGATGGCCTGAGGTGTCATGGGCCCATCGGGCTATAAATAATTCACCTTTATGTTGCCAGTCCAGGTCCACCTGAGCCACTTCAATCTTAGCAGCCTGATCCACCTGCTGGTTGTTTTGATGTTCTTCAGTAGCCCGATTCTTGGGCACGTGAGCATCTACATGGCGTACCTTTACAACCAGGTTCTCTACCCGGGCAGCAATATCTTGCCACAATGCAGCAGCCCAGATGGGTTTGCCCCGGCGTTCCCAGTTGTTCTGCTTCCATTGCTGTAGCCACCCCCACAGGGCATTTGCTACCATCCATGAATCAGTATAGAGATAGAGAACTGGCCACTTTTCTCGTTCAGCAATATCTAAGGCCAGCTGAACGGCTTTCACTTCTGCAAACTGACTCGATTCACCTTCTCCCTCAGCAGCTTCTGCAACTCGTCGTGTAGGACTCCATACAGCAGCTTTCCATCTCCGATGCTTTCCCACAGTACGACAGGACCCATCAGTGAACAGGGCATATTTCTTCTCATTTTCTGGTAGCTTGTTGTACAGTGGGGCTTCTTCAGCACGGACCACCTCCTCCTCTGACGATATCCCAAAGTACTTGCCTTCTGGCCAGTCCATAATCACTTCCAGGATTCCTGGGCGACTGGGGTTTCCTATTCGAGCCCGCTGAGTAATCAGTGCAACCCACTTGCTCCGTGTAGCATCAGTTGCATGATGTGTAGAGGGGATCCTTCCTTTGAACATCCAACCCAGTACCGGCAGTCGGGGTGCCAGGAGGAGCTGCGCTTCAGTACCGACCACTTCCGAAGCAGATCGAACTCCCTCATATGCTGCCAATATCTCCTTTTCGGTTGGAGTATAGCGGGCCTCAGATCCTCTGTATCCCCGACTCCAAAACCCCAGGGGTCGACCTCGAGTTTCCCCAGGTTCTTTCTGCCAGAGGCTCCAGGTGGGGCCATTCTCCCCGGCTGCGGTGTAGAGCACATTCTTTACATCTGGTCCTGTTCGGACTGGCCCAAGGGCTACTGCATGAACTATTTCCTGCTTAATTTGTTCAAAGGCTTGTCGTTGCTCAGGGCCCCATTCAAAAGCATTCTTCTTACGAGTTACTTGGTAGAGCGGGTTTACAATCAGACTGTAATTTGGAATATGCATTCTCCAAAACCCCACGACACCTAGGAAAGTTTGTGTTTCCTTCTTGCTAGTTGGTGGAGACATAGCTGTTATTTTGTTGATCACATCCATTGGGATTTGACGACGTCCATCTTGCCATTTTATTCCTAAAAACTGGATCTCTCGTGCAGGTCCTTTGACTTTATTTTGTTTTATGGCAAAACCGGCCTTCAGAAGGATTTGGACTATTTTCTTCCCTTTCTCGAAAACTTCCTCTGCAGTGTCACCCCACACAATGATGTCATCGATGTACTGCAGGTGTTCAGGAGCCTCCCCCTGCTCCAGCGCAGACTGGATCAGTCCATGGCAAATGCTAGGGCTATGTTTCCACCCCTGGGGCAGCCGATTCCAAGTATATTGGACTCCCCTCCAAGTGAAAGCAAACTGTGGCCTGCACTCTGCTGCTAGAGGGATGGAGAAAAATGCATTAGCAATATCAATTGTGGCATACCACTTGGCTGCCTTTGATTCCAGTTCGTACTGGAGTTCTAGCATGTCCGGCACTGCAGCACTCAGCGGTGGCGTGACTTCATTCAGGCCACGATAGTCCACTGTTAGTCTCCACTCACCATTAGACTTTTGCACTGGCCATATGGGACTATTAAAAGGTGAATGGGTCTTGCTGATCACTCCTTGGCTCTCCAGTTGACGAATTAGCTCGTGGATGGGAATCAGGGAGTCTCGGTTGGTGCGATATTGCCGCCGGTGCACAGTTGTGGTAGCGATTGGCACTTGCTGTTCTTCAACCCTCAGCAACCCCACAACAGAAGGGTCCTCTGAGAGACCGGGCAAGGTAGACAACTGTTTAATGTCCTCTGTCTCTAAGGTAACTATGCCAAAAGCCCAGCGGAACCCTTTTGGGTCCTTGAAATATCCTCTTCTAAGATAGTCTATGCCAAGGATGCACGGAGCATCCGGGCCAGTCACAATACGGTGCTTTTGCCACTCATTTCCGGTTAGACTCACTTCAGCTTCCAATACAGTTAACTGCTGGGATCCCCCTGTCACGCCATAAATACAGATGGGCTCTGGCCCTTTACAGCTTGATGGCATTAGAGTACATTGTGCACCGGTGTCTACTAGAGCCTTATGCTTCTGTGCGTCAGACGTGCCAGGCCATCGAATCCACACAGTCCAATAAACTCGGTTGTCCCTTTCCTCCCCCTGGCTGGAGGCAGGGCCCCTCTAGTCCTGGTCAGAATCTTCATTTCTGTGTTTAAAAGACTGCCTGCTAGAAGTTGGAGCAGCAAACTTTTCAGAGAACCCCTTTCTCCCGATTGTTTTCTTTTGCAACTCACGTACCCGTGCCTCTAGGGTCTCAGTAGATTTTCCATCCCATTTTCTCATGTCCTCTCCATGGTCACGTAGGTAAAACCACAGGGTGGCACGGGGTGTGTACCCACCATATTGTCTTCTTTGCACGGATGCACGTTTACCCCTAATAGCCGAGACGCTGGTTTGTACAGGTGGGGAAGAAAATACACTCTCTTTAAGTTGCTGGACCTCTTCAAAAAGTTTCTCCAAAGTATTCTCTTTTAGTTGGTGGCCACTGGTTCGTTCAGGTGGGGGGGAACATAAATTCTCTTTAAGTTGGTGGACCTCTTCAATAAGTTTCTCCAAAGTATTCTCTTTTAGTTGGTGGCCACTGGTTTGTTCAGGTGGGGGGGAAGATAAATCCTCTTTAAGTTGGTGGAACTCTTCAGAGAGTTTCTCCACAGCCGAGACGCAGGCCTGTAGGGAAGAGGAGAGATTTCCTTCGTACTCCCGGAGTTGTTTAGCCATGTCACCCACTGTGGGATCTTCACCGTCTTTCCAGGTTATTATTGCCAATGTGCTGGCCCATGTTGATGGTGCATTCCGTACAAACTTCCGCCATATGGGTCGAGTACACTGGACTTCATCTGGATCTGTGGATGTTTGTGCGTCGTCTAGGTCCTTATAAATTACTTCCCGTATGGCTAATTCCCTCAGGTACTGAATTCCCTTCTCCATGGTGGTCCACTTGACTGGTAGACATACAAGTTCTTCCTTGTAGGGATACCTTTCTTTCACAGCTAACAGGAGACGCCTCCAGAGGCTGTGAGATCGTGCTCCATCTCCAATTGCTTTGTCAATGCTTGCATCTCTAGCAAGGGATCCCAACCGCTTGGCTTCCCTGCCCTCTAATTTCACACCATTGGCTCCAGTGTCCCAGCACCGGAGCAGCCAGGTGACAAGCTGTTCACCTATACAGCGACCAAAATCTTTTCGCACATCTCGTAGCTCACGCTGGTATAGGGTTCGGGTAGTTACTGTTGACTTACTGACATCCTCATCCTCATCTTCATCCTCCTGCACACTTGATGGCCCAGCCTCGTCTTCTCCACACCCAGACTTAGCAGAAGACTTTCTGCGTTCTAAACGACCTGAGTCTCTATACCATTTTTTCACCTTTTCTACAGGGGCAACTTGCACTGCTACAGCTCGCCTCTCCGACCCAGCCACAGGGTCTGCCACAGGGGTTGGAATACCCTCTGCAGGGGCAACTTGCACTGCTACAGTTCGTTTCTCCGACCCAGCCACAGGGTCTGCCACAGGGGTTGGAGTACCCTCTGCAGGGGCAACTTGCACTGCTACAGTTCGTTTCTCTGACCCAGCCACAGGAGTGGGAACGGCTGCGGGAGCTGGAACGGCTGTGGGAGCTGGAGCCGGGACGGCTGCAGGAGCTGGAACGGCTGTGGGAGCCGGAACGGCTGCGGGAGCTGGAGCCGGGACGGCTGCGGGAGCTGGAACGGCTGCGGGAGCTGGAGCCGGGACAGCTGCGGGAGCTCGAGCCGGAACGGCTGCGGGAGCTGGAGCCGGAATGGCTGCGGGGGCTGGAACGGCTGCGGGAGCTGGAGCCGGGACAGCTGCGGGAGCTGGAGCCGGAACGGCTGCGGGAGCTGGAGCTGGAGTGGCTGCAGGAGCTGGGACTGGAATGGCCGCAGGGTCTGTCACTAGGTTGATAGTAGCATCAATTGCAGCTCGATAGGCACAAGCCAGACCCCAGCACGCCACAGTGATTTGTGTCACTTTGGAACTGCCAGAGTCATGACACCTTTTTTTCAAGCATTCTACCAGTTTTTTTAGGATTTTGCAGTTGTTCAGGGGTGAATGTCCAAAACACTGGAGGTGCCCACTGCCCTAGAAACCTGCCCATATCCTCCCACACTCCCTGCCACTCGCAAATATCCCGCCTCAAGACAGATCTCCGGATGAGATTCCTAAGTAGTTGTTTAACCTTAAACAAAACCTGAAGCGCATTCAGGAGACATAACAACAGGAACATGCTGGTCTGAGTATCCCAAGGATATTCAACATCTTGGAGAGCTACCGTAACTAGCTCGGGGGATAAGAGGGTGGTGAAGGAGGAAGGGAGAGTGAACAGGTAGGAAAAAATATCTTCCCCTGTCCCCTCCACAGATTGACTCCCTGATGAAAAAAGGCAATAGGTGTAATTGCTAATAGTTTCTGAGATATGGTTTTCAAAGTATAGAGTCGACGACAGTGCTGAGTACAAATACCAGGTTAGAGTCATGACCAGATACCTCATCATTTCATAAGCCATCGTTACACCACACAGTACCATAACAATCTTAAACCAGGGCCCGGAAAGGATAAACAGCACGACAGGGAGCACATACAGAAAGTAACTTGCTATAAAACTCAATTTGGGAAACAGGCACAGCAGACTTGAGATTAAGGCAATCAACATTGTGACTAGCAACTATTAAGCAGGTCGAATACTTATACCAATTTTAGTTTAACACACTCTGGTCAAATCTGTCGATATCTCAACCCTTCGAGCCCCACGTTGGGCGCCAAATGGGCTGTTGTGGTTTAGCCCGGCTGGCAGCCAAACACCACACAGCCGTTCGCTCACCCTCCCCCCTCCCTCTCCGGGATGGGGGAGAGAAACGGGAAAGTGAAGTCTGTGAGTTGAGATAAAGACAGTTTATTAAGACAGGGAAAAGAATAACAACAATAATAATAATAATAGTATTAATAGTAATAATGTGTACGAAATAAGTGATGCACAATGCAATTGCTCACCACCCGTTGACCGATGCCCAGCCTATCCCCGAGCAGCCGGCCCCCCCTCCACCCCGGCTAGCCACCCCTATATATTGTTCAGCATGACGTCAGATGGTATGGAATACCCCTTTGGCCAGTTTGGGTCAGCTGTCCTGGGTCTGTCCCCTCCCAGCTCCTGCTGCATCCCTAGCCTGCTCGCTAGCAGGACAGAGAGAGGCTGAAAAGTCCTTGGTTTGGTGTAAGCACTGCTCTACAACAATTAAAACATCAGCATGTTATCAGCGCTCTTCTCATTCTAATCCAAAACATAGCACCCTGCCAGCTACTAGGAGGAAAATTAACTCTGTCCTAACTGAAACCAGGACAGTGGAGCTGACTGGCAAAATGTGGCTGTTACACAGAAGACAGCAGCGTGCTTCTGCTTGTGTTTTCGCCTCCATTAGCTTACAAATGAGAGGCCTGCAGGGTGGTCCAGGGGCTTTCACAGAATCCCAGAATGGCTGAGGTGGGCAGGACCTCTGGGTCCCTCTGGTCCAACCCCTGCCCAAGCAGGGACACCCAGAGAAGTTTGCCCAGGACCAGTCCAGGTGGATTTTGAAGATCCCAAGGAGGGAGACCCCACAGCCTCTCTGTGACACCTGTGCTGGTGCTCTGCCACCCGCACAGCACAGAACTGCTTCCTGATGGTCAGGGGGAACCTCCTGTGCTCCAGTTTGTGCCCATGGCCTCTTGTCCTGGCACTGGGCACCACTGAAAGGTGGTGCTCCTGCTGAGGATCCATGCAGACATGTCTTAAGGTGGAAAGTAGGGCTTTTATTTTAGCTATAGTCCAGCACTTCATTTGCTGAAGTAATGTGACTTCTCCTTAGTGACTGAGTTAAAATAGCTTCTCTGTTTTCCTGTCTTAGTGATTGCATGTGTGTAATTAGAATCATAGAATCATAGAATATCCTGAGTTGGAAGGGATCCATAAGGATCATCAAGTCCAACTCCTGGTACCGCACAGGTCTACCCAAAATTTTAGACCATGAATTACACCCGTACAGGGAGCAACTTTGAAAACTTATTTTAGCTTTTAAACCAGTCTGAGTGGCCCCTGTTGCCATGAAGACATTCCTTCTCCTCCATCTTTCATTAGCAAATGAGTAATATGATTCTTCTGTGCAGATACAGAATTATCTGATTGGAAGGCTTACAAGATACCACGTCTCTACAGGAAGCTTTAGTATGACTCTCATATAACTTTACTAGCCTTGAAATTGCCTATCCATAAACATGAGATTTAGTGTAGGAGGCTTCTGGATTTTTTTTCTCAGAGGAGAATTGCCTAGATTTATAAAGCCAGAAAATATCTCCTTGCATTATGGTATTTGCAAAAGCAAAATGTGTTCCGTGGGAGCTACCAGTTTCCTCGTAACGGGCAAAATGTACAGAGGGCGAGGAGGGAAGAAAGGGGGATGCTTCAAATGCAAATAGTAGATGTACTCTGGGGGGAAAGGGGGAACAAATCTGTTCCTCTTCGTATTAAATACAGGTTCTCTTTCAAGTGTGATAAATGGCATCTCTAATGCTGTATTAAGATTAATTAAAATTCTTGAGTTAATAAAATCAGGAACTGTAACTCTGTAAAAATCAGCTCTCAAAACCATATGTTCTAATGCATGTGCAGTTATGGGTGAACTTTGATCAGAGTTTAACTTGAGATTAATTCATAGACATTAACTGGTGTATGTCCTAGGAAGCACATGGAGAACTCGGTGCTGCACAAATGTTTTATCAACTTGCAGCAAATGTTTACCCCACTTTCTGAAATCACTTTACAGAGCTCATGGCAGAAATCTGGTCTATTAACTTTTGTTCCTCTCCTTCTTCTCTTTTTTTCTTCACAGAAAGATGTAGAGGAGAACTCCAGGTTGTACGTGTTGTCCCTTCTAACCAGCATCTCTTTCTGAAACTCCTGTGTGTGCATGCCTTGTCTTCATGTAACCAATTGCTCCAGCTGGGGTGCTGAGATTCAGTTTAACATGTTATGGTTGTCAGAGGAAATGTTTACACTGTGTATGAGTTAAGAGTCTGTTCAGTGCGTAGTACCTTGTACAAAGAGAAAACATGAATGCTTAGAGTGATCTCCGCCCTTTGGTGCTCTGTGGGGTGCGTGTAGTGTGCAGAAGCACCACGTGTAGAGTACAAATGGTTTGTTTTGTCTTTTCCAGTCTTCCTCTTTATGAATCTTGTTTAAACCAAGCATTTCCTCATTTTGCATTATTCCTCAGTTGCATTATTTCATTCCATCACTAATTGTTTTGTCTGCTTGCAGTCAAAGGCAAAAGTACTGTTATGGGCTGTAATACCGAGATTAAGCAAGACCATGGGTGCAGGGAGATGTCTGCTGCAGATGCCATGCCATTTTAGCTCCAGGCTGCACTTTGCTTTGAGCAGAGCAGTGCTCGAAGGTAGGTATTAGCTGTATTATCAGCTAATATCAGATAATTAGCTAACTAGCTAATTAGCTAGTTAATAATTAGCTAACTAATAATTAGCTAACTAGCTAATTATCAGATGTAGGTATTAATTGCCTCTCCAGTCTTGGATCTGTTGTCTCTCTGCTCATTGTGCTCAGTTGTGTGGGCAGCCTGTGGGCAACAAATAACTCCTAAGAAGATCCACAGAATTTTTTGTTGGCTGCTGTGTAACATCTTAGTTTGTTTTTACAACTGTATCTCACGTAGAGAAAATTCTTGCTGTTAAATTCTCACTTTACTTTTTTATTTTTCTTGAACTTATGCTGCATGGATTAGGTGCCCACTGTGCGTCTGTCTCTCCCTTAGCTGTACAGATCACGCTAAATTACCGTCCTGGAGCAGACTGAACACTGTGTGGCTTTTTGGCTTCCATGTAGCTCTTATCCGTTGAGTTTGATGATTTCTCATTTCTAAGCTTTATTGGCCTGTGTATCAAGAAGTTTGTTTCATTCTTACTGGCAAATGTCTATCCATTAGTGCTTTATTGGAAGTGCAGACATATCTGGGATTTGTGTCAAATTCTGTCCTCTTCTGGCTTTGGTGCAAAACCATTGCAGCCTCCTGTAGGCAACTCATCCATTAGGTGGAAAACTAGTACCGGAAGATTCATCAGGTGGAAGGAGCTTCCTTTGTAGATTTTCAGTTGTTGTTTTTTTTTTAATTGATGCTGTTGCTGAATGCACTGATGTTGAAATAATCCTGCTTGTTGCAGCTTTGGATCCATGTAAAATGGAGCATGCTTGAATCAATAAAGACATTGAACCATAAGACCAACTAGTTTAATTGGGATGATTTAGCTTAGTCTGATTCTGCTAATATCCTTGAAGAAAGAATCTAATTAGGCATGACTAGAAGTTTAATTTAGATGGTAAAACAGTTGCTTTTTGCTTTTGCCTGATTCAGATTCATCTATAACTAATTTAGGTATCAGTGGTTTAATAACCAAGCATGGTATTTGAAAACAAGTTAGGATGATTTTCAAAACAAATAAAAAGTCAATGATTTTTTTTTCTTATCCGTTGAAATAATGCAGTATTCCATGTTTTCCATCTCTCTTTCTGTAAGAGGACAATGTGCTAGACACAATACTTAAATGTGATGGAAAGTTAGGTGTTTAGACTTCTACATGGTCCTGGAGTTGGCTAACAGATCTGGGGATGTTCTTCTAAAAGAAAGGCTTGGTGATTTTTTTGGCTGAGCCTCTGTTTTATGGACTTTCTTTTCTACAGAAATATTTGTTTATTCTCTCCATTGAAACATCTTCCTGTGTATGAGATAAATTGCAAAATTTGCAAATTTCAACTTTAAATAACTTCTCAGATTACTTGTAATCCTGGCTGCTGCTTTTCCTGAATAAGCAAAACTCCTACTAGACGCCTTCTTAGGCTTCAGTAAACATCGTCTTCCCTATGACTGAATACTGTGCCTTAGATGCTCTTTTTAATCCATTTCAATTTATGCTGCTATCACTGACATGATTTGGCTAAGCAGCTCTTGGTTGGTAAGAAACTGTAATTACTTGGAGACAACTTTTCAGCATCCTTTCCTGTGAGTTAACATGCTGCATTACTAGGGGTGACAGGCACTTCCCTGGCTGGAGACATTTGTTGGAAGTGGGTGTAAAACTGTCATCCATCAACATCAGAAATACAAAAACTGAATAGAAAGGTGATGGTCAGTTTTGTTTATGTTTGCCGCTCCATCTCTTTAGTGCTTACTGGAGATAAGGAAAAAAAAATCCTGATTCAGACTGGTCTGTCTGCTTTTAAAGAGAGATCCAGTGGCACAACTGTTCAGAGAAGTGAAGTAGAAGCCAGCCATAAAATTACTTTATCTGTAGCATGTACATGTCTAGGTGTTAAATGTGTCAACATTGCCTTTCCATTAGTTTTGGGAAAGACAGTGTTAAAAAACAAATCAACAAACTCATAGTTGTTCCAGATGTTCTTTGCATCTGCCCATCATTTCCTCTACTTGCCCAGGCTCTAAGCGAGTCTGGCTGTTGTCTTGGGCTAGACTTGAGCAGATCTGTGGCTGGTGATAAGACCCAGAGCAGCTCCTGGAGCCTTCCTGTGTCCTGCAGCAAGTGCTGCCTTCAGAGGTGGGAAACTCCCCAGCTACAGCAATTCCACCTAAGCAACGTTGCCATTTGCCTTCAAGCAAAGAAGAACATCTAAAATGTTTCTGCCTATAACAGGGATATAAACTATGGATTTATTTGTTTAACTGGCACTCCTGGAGGTGCCTGCACCGTGTTAATCTGCATGCCAACACTTGTAGGTAATGTGGCCTCTGTTTCTTCAACTGTATACATCAGTGTCACAAGGGACTACAGAGGGCTTCTTGGTGCCTGGTAGCCCTTTGGCAATGTGTCATATTGTCATTATCTCCTATATAAACTGCCTGTCTTCCTTCTTTGAAACTGGTTAGATTTGGTGTCTGCATTTCCTTTTGAAAGGTTACTGCAGGACTGTCATGGTTAGACACCTAATTTTCATCCAACATTTTTATTTAGCCCAAGTTCTTCCACGCTCTATGTTCTCCCCTCCACTGAATAAACACAGAAAAAGGTTCATTTTGCTATAGTAAGTGGTCTGTCTCATTCTCTTACAGTATTGTCTTTGTATCCTCACGCTGGTTTTGCTATTTTTGTGTAAATTCTTTTTACTTTGATATAGAGTAAGATTGTACATGCCTTTCTGAAGGAGTTGTGCCAGCAGTATACAGTGGTATTTATGCTTTTATTTCTATGGAGATGTTTCAATGGATATTCTCTATAGATGATATTCTCTCCTTACATGACTGTATCATGGTGGCTCATGGCCGCAGTGGGATGACTAGAACTCATCTGCTTTCACCTGCTGTTCTTCCAGCAAGGAACCCCTTGTGTGCAATAGAATTCACAGCAGGTTTTGGTGCTCTGATCTTTCTATTTCTACCATATTTAATTTGTTGTTGCAATCTTCAGTGTCATCATTTTTTTCCATCAAGGTCTGAGTTCTGTTCTGTATTGATAATTCTCCCATGTTTGTCATCAGCAGATTTTATCAGCAGATCCTTACTCCCACTAGCTTCCTTATTGCGTTGTCTATGGCTCAGCTAGTTGCTTGTTTACCCACCATAAAGCTCCCCTACTCCTTCTTAGCTTATCCAGCCTTATTAATGTCACATGGCATTTCATCAAAGCCTTTTTGTTGAAATGAAAATTCAGTTGATAAATCTTTTTACACTCTAAAGAAAAATGGTTGCTTTGTCAAACCCAAACTGATGGTTTAAAAAACTAGGGTTCCCTGTATGGTATTTTTTTCCTATTTTCCTTACCTCCATGTTAATTCTTTCCTTTGTGTCTGCTATGAAATATTTCAAGCTGTTGAAGCCAATAATGAGCCTGTGCTAGTCTGGATCATGTTTCCTTCCTCCTCTCCCCATGCCTTAGCTGTGGGTACTGCATTGGCTCTTCCCCAGTCTTAAGGCATCAGCCCTTGTTTGATGGATGTCAGGCGCTGGTTCCCTCAGCGTTTCCCCAGGGAGAATGCTGCCTGGAGCAAATTAACCTCTGTACTTTTGTTCGTCTGGTGATAACTCCTGTTTCCACACAGCTATCACCTGCTTTGGCCCCACATCAATATTGTCACTTACTGAAAGCTCTGTTGGTTTTTTTTTTGCTGTTTTACCTTGATGATTTTTAATCTCGTCCCTACAGAAGTTCTTCCTCTTCTCTTGTTTTCTTTTTAATTACATGTCTGAAATGCTTGGCAAAAGTAATGAAGATAAGTGAGAAGAAATGCAGTTTATTTGGACTCCCAGCATTTTTAATTTGCATTTGTCAAAATCTGGGTGATGGAAGTTCATTTCCCGATTGCGCTTTCTGCCTTTCCCTACATCCATGCTCTTTGCCATTCTCTGTTGACTTTTAGTTGCCTTAGGAAACATTGCTCAAATAACAGAGCTCGATCTTTTTTCCTTGAAAAGAGTTCTTGATAATCTTGTTGGCTCAGAGCTGCAGCATTGCTCTTGCTATTTGTGATCAGTTAATCTGGCCACTTACACTTAGAGTTTCTCAGATAAACTGCCTGAAAAACCCCTGTTAACTCTAATTCCTTTTGCCAGTAAGTTGCTATATCTGAGTTTGCCATTCTCTGTCATTCAGGACAGTAGACCAGCATCAGCTGAACACTGCTGTCAAGCTCAGGCCAATATGAAACGTCACTCCATTTGATGATTGCTTTCTTGTTGCAGCTCTTCCAGGTGTTCAAAGGCAAAGTTAGGGATATCCTCCCTTTTGTACTCTGAAGGATCTGGTTGCATTTGCTTCACGAAATCCGCTCTCTTGACCTGCAGTTGAGCCAAGTCCCTCCGGAGGAAATGCAGGTTTCAGGCTGAGAGGTTTGGGGAGCACAGCTTAGAGTGGAGGTGTGTGTACATCATTCATCTAGGTAAAAGAGCCTGGCATGCAGCTTCGGGTATTGGGAAATGTGCACCAGTGATGGACCATGGGTCCAGGCTGCAGCTACCTGGTCTGCAGGCCTGTGCGATCACATAGAAAACCTGGGGAGTGCCTTCAATTATGGATATGCCATGTTGCTCACACCTGTTTAAAATACGTAAAAATATATAGTCTTCAGATCTGCCTAGCCCTGTAGTTCTAGAAATAATGAATAAGAAGTTTGGGCTTTTGTTTTTGAGACCTCAAACGGAAAATTGTTTTTCTTGGTTATTTCTGCTTTTCTTGGGAGACCTTGTCTGACACATGTGAACAACCTGAGGTTGCACAGCTCATCCAAAGCACAGGACAAATTAAAATGAACCTTTCTTTTGGGGCTGTCTTCTTTTATCTTGTATATAAATAGAGCTTAATTCCTTATATTCCTTTACATTGTGATGATTCTCAGGTTGTACATCCCATGACTGGAAGTATTTTGTTTTTCACTGTCTGCAAGTTACAGCCTCTTGGCAGATGTGGCTATCTGAGGTTGGAGGGTTAGATATTAGCAATGTGTCTTCCTTAATCATATTTACTGCTGGAAACCAGCTTTTCTGTCAAGGTATACAGGAGAATATATGAGCTGTAAGCTGGAACAAAGATGCTTCCAGTTACAGATAGACCATTTTCCCCTTATGCAGTAAACTCTCTTTCATGGGTATGTTGTAAATGTTTGAACACTTCTCATCTCTAATCGATCTACTGAAGATTTTCAAAGAAACAAAATGTAACTCTGTAAATACACTCCTATGAGAACATAAGAACATGGTTTGAATTAATGAAAACGAATCCTCATATTGCTGCCTGTGGTGTCTTCCATTCTTGCAAGTGATGGCCCTTACTGGTTACCTGTTGGAAGTTAAATAGTTGCATTTGAATGGATGGAGCTGCAGAGAGACAGTCCAGCTTTGGGGGCTGGAGAGTCTTTACATTTGAGCATGAACAAAGTTCATAAGTGCTTGTACAAAGTATCATGCTGATCAATCATTTGTGCATTTCATACAGGTGCTTTTAATTTAGTGTCCTCATTGTGACCGTGTTCATGTCAGCGGTGACCTGTAGTAACAGGAGCGCTACCATGCCTCATGCTTTTGTTGGCCTGGAAAAAAAAAAAAAAAGAAGGGAAGAGTTGATCTTCAAGACTTCCTTTTGAAAGAGGAGGTGCACTGAACAGGCTCTTCTGGTCCCAGTTCTAGGTGCTTGGTGACATCGCATAGCCTGTGTGTCCATATGACCTGTCCTGATGTGTTGGCCTTTTGGAGGTGCTTGAATGACTGTCTGTATGCGTTTGCCTGCATGCAGTGTGGTCTGTTATCCTTTACTCAGCATATAAGCTAAATATTTTTTTCTGGTGTTTTCAGAAACTAATTTCATATTGTTCTTTTGCCTTCCCCCATTTAAGGGTCAAGATGAGGCTGATCCATCAAAACCACCCTGGCTCAAAGGAGGGTAAGTGCTATCCTGAGACCTTGCTTCACTGTGTTTATAGTTACAGTATAGTTTGAGATCTCCAGTTTAACTTAAGTAGAAGCAGCACTTCTGATGCTTTTAATGGCTGGTTTTAGGAATAATCAGGTAGCCATGCCTTGCTTAGAGCCAGGCTGCTGCTACATTTTATGGTCTCCTTTTAAACAGCTGGAGGTTGGCTGTGCAGCTCTTCTGAAGATCTGTGGTTAAGGACAAGGGTTTAGTTGCAATGTATAATCTAATGTGATGGGGGCAGGCACTTATGGCAGTAGTATTAAATAATCCTTGCTGAACGCCACAGAGAGGGGTATTTTCCCTGGTGTCAGGTGTGACTGATTCAGGACAGGGAAAGAGTAGCTCACAAAAATTGCTCTTAGAAATAAAGGTAGCTTTGGGGAAGTCTCCTGTCTTTGTAATGATTCTTGTGGTTAATGTAGAAGTCAAAACTGGAGCAGCTCTGGAAATCATTGCAGATTTTCATTCAAACAGTGGTCATCATACCTCTTTTACACAGGTGAGAGTGAGAAACTGCATTCTTTCTGTAACACACTAGTTGCAGTAAATGAAGCAGACAAATTCTGATTGTGTGTAATTTCAGCATGATACTCAGCATAATAGGTGCCAGCATGGTAGCTTCCCTAGAATCCTCTATGGAAAAAAAAGGAATGACACATTTTCCAAGCTGTTAGGTTATGTGCCTCGTTCGTGATTAGAGCGATACGGTTTGGTAGTGGTGCACTCATTAGGAGCTGAGGTAGCAGCAGATTTGTCCTGATATCTCAGCAAGAGGTTGGCTTGCTACACATACAAGTTAATTCTCATACTACCAAAGTAAGCTTTCCTAATAAAATGCAAAGTTAAATCAGAGACTTCATTATATGGCTTTCTGCTTTGGGAGTCATTGTTCTGTAATGTTGGTATTCCCACAAAGCTTCCTCCACACCTGCAGATGCCTGGAGCTGCCTAGCAACCCCATGCTTTCTTAAGGAGTCCAAGACTTTGCTGGAAAACTGGCAATTAGCAGGAGCAGGAGACAGTGATTTATTCTAACTATAAACAACGCCTTCTCCTGCTTTAACAAGGAGTTGGTGCACTGAGTTTACTAGTGAAGCCTCACAAAATGATTTCCTAGCCTGAAAGATTCATACAACTGCAGTCCTGAAATAGTTAAAATTTATTTTGTCTGTTCAAGGCCATGTTTGCTCTAGTCTGTAAGTTTTTCCTCTTCTATGGGAGATTTAACAAAACAAATTGACTAATGTAGTTTTGACGAAAGTTTGGCTTGTTTACTATATCCCTACATGCAAGAGATTTCCAGAAAAGGTGGTGGTGGGTGGTGAACCTTTAATTCCACTATTAGCCACACTGTGGCTTAATTAGCCACAACATATATTAAAGCACTTAGGTTTGGAGTTCTTTCATGTGAAGATTAGAGAAGTGGTGTCCTTTGAGGGAAGTAATCATCTTCTGTCATCACAAACAATCTTTGCTTCCTTAAATTCTCAAGATTTAATGTAAGCATCTGTGTGATAAAGGTCATATTAAAAAATGAGTACATGCTTCAAGCTATTTGCACTTTCAGCATAATGTAGCTTTTAAAAAAAAAAGTACAATTATTACGGATCAGTTTCTGCGTGTAATATCTCATCTGTATATTTTATTTATTAGTGCAAATCATATTCTCACACAGAGATGCTATTCACTTCCCAATTTAGCACTCCATAATAATGCTATAAATATTACAAGCATTGCAGAGGAGAGTTGCAGAGGAGTTACTCTATTACATATAAAGCCATGGTGTACATATTTGAAGCAGTATTCTTCTGTCTGTACAAACACTGTAATTTTGTAAAGCAAAGTAGAGATTGTGCTAGAATAGAGATTGATGTAGCTGAAAGCACAAGCTAAATAATTTTTGAAAATTAAGAACCGCTGATATATTTTTTTAATATTAGTAAGCTAATAGCAGGTTACCTGAGTGTATAACTATCTAGGTATTAAGATACCTCACTTCAGAGGAGAATGCAAGCACCTTTCAAATATTGCTGTTCTCTATCAGTCTGGCTTACAAACGGTTCTCTTATTTTACAGATGCAAAAACCTTAGTCTAACGTAAATATTTTGCAAGAAAACAGGCTGTAACTAGACATGTTTCTTAAGTACAATATCTTGTTTAGGCTTGTATTGAATTATAAAATGTACAATTTTAGTTGTTTTTTTTTGTTGTTGTTGTTGTTGTTTGTTTGTTTTTTCCCCTAGGAAACATCAGCGTCACAGTTTCCTTTCAATTGAATTAGAAAAAAAAAAACTTTGAAAATTCTGTAGAAAAGAAGTGTTATTTCCCAGCTGTACTGTTAACTTTAGCAGGGGCATTGACTCTGGATTTTTACTTGTGACTATTTTGTTGAATCTTTTCTTCTTACAGACGCTCCCTTTATATTTTGCATATGCTTTCATAATGATTTGACCCAAATTTTTGACCCAAAACTTAGCAATAAATTAAACTGTATTGTGATTTAAATTCTTGACATCATCTGAATAGTCTTCTGTGACACCTATTTTACTCCAAAATAGTATTGCTAATATCAGGCAGCATTTTGTAGCATTAGGACAGCAGAAAAAAATCCTGTTTGATCCCAGCAAGACCGTGCTGAGTTCTTATGCTTATATTTATTATTTGCTGATTTGGGCCAGATCTTTCTATTATAAGCCAGAAGGGATTACTGTGGTGTAACTCAGGCAAAAATATTTTCTGAAGCTGTGTGTTGGAAATGAGGATAGCCTTTAGTAAAAACACCATGTAGCCTTGCCGTAAGGATTTCCAGTACTAGTGATTCGTGGAAGAACTCTACAACTCAAAGCAAATGAGTTATAAAGTAGGTATGTGGTTTATTTCGGCGCCGGGCCCATGCGGGATAGCTCCCAAAGGCATGCGCGCCTTAACACGGCAACTTGCTTTGGTTATATGCAGTAAAGAGTTACATATGCATGAAGTTTCCCAATACGCCTATACATATGCATAACCTATCCCCACTTTGTATTAAAATTAGCTCCAAGAAGTCATTTCCATAAACTCCTGTCTGCGCTTGTGCAGTGCCTTCTGGTGGTGGTCGTCGGGGGGTCGTGGGGATGAAGTCCGATAACTCCTCTTCATCACCACTAGTTGACCCCCTGCCTTTGTACAGACTCAGCTGCTCCTTGGCTCTTGTCCAAACCACAAGGTCGGTCTCAGCTGGTTTTTGAGACAGGTTCCCCATTTTTGTCAGGAAACATCTTCTGTGAGGGGCCCCGAGACTCCTTGTTTCGGTTAATTTGCACAGTAGTAAGCAGAGACACTCAGCAACATCTATTTTTAATGCAATTAAGCAAGCCCCTATTCTTTCATTCCTGGCTTTAATAATTATGATTGTTTTATTTAGAAATCATTAATGCGATTAAACAAGCCCCCATTCTTCTATCCCTGGCTTCACTAGAGAACACTTATTCTTTGCCAGAGACTCCAACAGTTTAAACTAACTGAACTGCTGTAAACCTGCATCTTTTTCACGCCCGAGTTGGTCTCCTGTTCCCAACTGCAGGATCTAGTGCTGACGTTTTGCTGGCAGAGCAGTGTAGCAGACTGTGAATGAGGTTTGTTCGTTATGTAGGAGCACAAAGAACCGTGCACAGCTCTGTAATGCAAATATGCCGAATGTTGCATGTGGAGGCAAGGGTAGTTCATGCGGTTACACTTGACTTCTTGCCTTCCCACCAGACTTGTTCAGCCAGCAGCATCTGTCATCTCAGCCATAGATTGGAAGTGTCACCCTCCTATGCCCAGTCAAAAAAGTCAATTTTACCATTGCATCACTATGGCATGTTTATATATATAATAGACTCCTGCCCTCTTTTGACACAGCCTTGCGCTAGGTTGTGCAGTGACATCTTTCTCCATCCTAGTGTGGTCTGCTATAACACAGGTGGTTTGGTCATCATTTGTTTTTTTCCTAGACTTACTCATTTTTTTGACTTTTGGCTGTATTAAAAGTGGATTTGAGCAGGCCCTGCTTGCCAAGGAAGGTTGGCTGCCTGTAGTCACTTACCAGCCTACCAATTTCCATGGCACGTGTGAATTTGGTTCTCTAGATCATTTAAAAGTGCACCTCCATGT